>NC_091504.1:6747246-7067443 GCF_947461875.1 Haliaeetus albicilla | reverse complement strand
AGTACTTCAGTATAACGACTAAAGATCATGCAGAGAGGATAATGAAGATTTTTTACCATTAGGCTTATTTTGTAAAATGTTTTGGGAGCAAAAAGTAAATGTTTGCAGGGGGGTTTTTTATGCCCCTTTTTCTCTTTCTTCATGTGGTAGCTTTGTGCCTTGCCTGCACTTTCGCAGTTTAGCTAAATCTTGCCATCTTTTGCTATCTTCTTCTAGCCGGAGAAACTAATATCTTGAATCATGGCAATCAGATTTATCTGATAGGCTTTTAGATCTTTCTCAGTTGTGAGTTATATAGATTTTAAAGTTGCAGGATAACATATGTTTTTGTTTTTCTTGGGTTTTTTTCTTGGAGCTTGGGAGTGGTAGGTATGTTCTCTGTGCTTGTATTACAGAATGCCAGTTTCTTCCCTTAATTCCCATTCTAGCATTGAGGCTGTGATTTGAACCTCTGCTGAAATTTTTTCTCTGTTCCCTTAATTTGTTTATCTGGCATACAGGATGATTGTGGAGTTGCATCGGAAGGTCTCCAGCCTCATTGAGTTCCTGAAGCAGAAGTGGGCTCTCCATGAAGTGCGTATTGTATCCTTTTTCTGCTACTCTGTTCTGTATGCTGTGTCCTGGGAGCAATTACCTTCGTATTCTAAGTTCATTTTTGCCTTGGGAATGTGACTCTATCTCATAAATTTACCAGCCCTTGCTTAGTAAAGGTAGGGGTCAGTTTCTCAGCATCACTAATGGAACCTTTCATGGGAAAACCCATAATATTCCACTTTTATCCAAACTCTTCTCTGCTATGATCCCCTGAAAAGCTAGTTAGTAATAAATGAAGCTCCCTGCCTTTATTTCACTTCCTTAAACAGCGAGCTTACTCTGTTTCTTTGTAGATGGGAGACAGCCGTAGAAGCCTGGATGGTAACTGATAATTTTGTTTCCAGTTGCAGCAAAAAGGTTAAGGACAGATCTTTCCACTTGCTTTATGCAGTTCCACCAAATGAAGGCTTAAGCTTCTTGTCTAGGTAGCTGCTGCTGTCTGTTATGTATCTATATGCTGTCTGAGCCATACTACATTAGAGATTACCTTACCTCTGAACTTTGATCCATGGAGTAGGAGGATTTGTGAGTTAACAGCCATTCTGTTCTCCTTTTGACTGGTGTGCTATATCCTGTTCTTAGTCCTTTAATTCAGGCTTTTCTTTTTAATTTGTGAGTCTGAAAGAAGTAACAGCATGGCACTTGAAACTTAGAAGGATGTCAAAACATGGAGGGTGGGGGTTACTGCACAGAAAGGGGGGTCTGTTTTGCTATACAGTGACGTTGGGGTTTTTTACTTGGTTTTGTTGGGGTTTGTTAGTTGGTTGGGTTTTTTTTACCATTACAATGGTGTGTGAAGCAGAGAGAAGTAATTTTGTCTGGAACAGAGATTTAGTTTGTGCTTGTAGCAGGTCTTCAGCGTAGCCCTTACCATCACAAAAGGACTTAAGTTCTGATCATAGAGTCTTCATACCTATGCTGAATAGAGAATGTGTCCTTGATCAGCTATGTTTTTTTGTTTGGTTTGGGATTTTTTTTTTTCTTTTTTTATAACTTGCAAAGTAGGCTACCAGATGCTTTTTTGGAAGGGGTGCATGATTGTTGTATTCTTTGACGCATCTTTTTTAGCGAAAAACACTAGAAGAACGGCAACTTCAAGACTCCAGAGACTCAGAAACAAGAGGTGGCTTCTCAGAGGAGAAAGTAATGCTCCATCTCTTTCCAGGAGAGAATTGTACACTCACTCCACTGCCTGGGGTAGCCAGAGTGGTCCACTCCAAGGCTTTCTGCACAGTGCATTGGCAGGAAACTGGCAAATGCAAACAGAACACGAAAGACTCACACTTACTACCCCCTGCACAAATCCTAGGCATACAGAGTGGTCAGGGGACAGCTAGGGGACAGCTAAAATACACACGGGGAACAGAAGGTAAGGGTGTTGGAAGGGCAGAGAGCACTACGGAGTCAAGCAGAACCTCTCAGCCCACAGCTGAAGTTTCTGCAAGCACTGAAGATGGCGCCCCAGAGCCTGGCCTGGTGGAAGGAACAGCCGCAAATCTTGGCATCACTAATTCTCTCCAAAAACCGCCTTCTGGACTTCAAGATCCAGGAGGAAACCACGAAAAGCTGAGCTCAGTGGCCTTCTGTGTGGAGGGCAGGGAGGCCCTGGCTAGTGACCAAGCAGCTGTGCTACCATCGTGCAGCACAGCTTGTGCTTGCAGTAAGATCCCTGATGTGGAGGAACTCTCTCTGCTCGATCCATTCCCACGGTACATGAAGTCCTGTCAGGACCTGATCGTCCCAGAGAAATGTTCTTGCACAGACAAACTGCATGGGAAAGAATCTGCTCCAGCAGCTGGTGATACTTCTCCTGTGGCTTTTCCAAGCGGGAAGAGCGCAGAGACGTCTGACTCCTATTCACAGCTACCAAGAGGTGGTGTGGCTTCACCCAGCAGTGGCCCATCCAGATATGAAACTCAGGCTAGCCACAGCCAGGGCCAGCAGCTTGATGCTTGTACCAAGGATATAACAGATGCAGTAATGGAGGATTCTCAAGAGAAGCTGGGCTCCTCATTTCCACCTCCACCTCAGGGACAATCTAGTACAAAGTCTCTCAAGGATGACCCAAGCCGGCTCTCTCAACAGGTTAGAGAAGAAGGATGGAGTCTAAGAACTTCTGAGAGCCTTACGCTGGCTGAAGTCTACCTCATGATGGGCAAACCGAACAAGTTGCAGCTGGAATATGACTGGTTGGCTGTCTTGGAGCCAGAAACCCAGGATGCTAAGGAGCAAACATCCGAATCAAGTGCTGTTCCTGCATGTACCACCTTTCACAAGCAGAGACTCCTAAACTGCCTTTTAAAACTCATCTCTACTGAAGTCAATCCCAAACCAGTAAGTAGGTCTTGTTCATGCTCCAGATGCTAAACTCTTACTTGATCTGGGGAATAATTGCCCAGTCGTGTTTTCATAGTAAATCAGTGACCAGCCTTGTCAAGATCTTGGAGATTCCTGTGTTTAAAAAACAAAAAACAAAACCCAAAAAACCCCAAAACAACCCAAAAACCACACCACCACAACCCAGCTTGCTAACTTCCATTACGGAGTGGACTTCTCCTCAATATGCTGCATTTGCTTTTTACACTACCTTTTAATTTCTGGTTTGCTGGGAGACTCAATGGTATTACAGTGAACATTTAACGTGACTACTGAAAAGATCAGTCATGAGGTTAGGTTAGGTAGGTGCCCTCTGTTCTCTCTCAGGTTCAGAGAACCATAGAACAGCCCAGGTTAGAAGGGACCTTGGAAGATCATCTGGTCCAGCCTTTTGTCAGAAATGGAGCCAAGATGACAAAGGGAGCCTAGATGAGATTAATATTCCACTTGAAAACTGCAACCCTTAATTTCCAATGTTTATGTAGTTCAAGTTACACTAAGTGTAAGTGTGAAAATAATTTTATTTCTTTGGGATAGCATAGCCAGTATAACTGCACCTGCCACAGTGATTTCTGTAAAAGTTCCCAGACTCAAGGATAGTTGTTTAACAGACCCAGAAAAATACTTTCTTCCTTAGGCAGACAACTGGGAATGAACTTGCTTTCCTTCTTGTGCATTGTAACCAATGTTTAAAATCTGCCCCTATGATACCTGGGCAGCCACTTCCACCAAGTGCAACTGATTGAAACTTAGTAAAACATCCTTTTAAAGACCAAAAAGACACTGAATTCAACAGATGTGACTGAATGCCTGTGGTGGAGATACGATGAATTAAAGATGCCATTTGCATTGTATTCCAGCATAGGATGCAAATGTATCACTATTCCCAAACACATGTAGTTCTTTGATCTTTCTTTGTTGGTGCAGAGTTAACCCCCCTCAAAGGTCCTTTTGATCCTGATATTATAGACATAGAATGTAGGATTTTATAAATTTAAAACTATCTGTGCTCAGATACAGCTCCAGATATAGACCTTGTTTAAACTGTGAAGACTTTAAGACCAAAGACATATCTGTGACAATGTCTCCTCTTTTGGCATCCACTCTTACTTCTGGTGACATGTGTGACAACCAGGGATAACATGATTAAGCAATCACAACCTAGAAAGAAGGACATCTCCTCAGACTGGGGCAGAGAGGGATAGAAGAGAGGGGGAAAAAAAACAGCAGTTATTATTTCCGAGTGTTTTCCTGTCACTTTAACACTCTTGGTGTCTTAATGAAAGTAGCATAGTGCTACTGAAAAATAAAGTTCTTTGTACATTGCAATAAAAAGAAGTAATGTAACCTTGTATTTGTCAAATACTACTTTATACTTGTGTTTCAGAAAAAGAGATAGTCTTCTTACAGCAGTGAATGTTGTGGGACTGATAAATATTCAAGAGGCGAGGGTGATATTTACTGCCTAATTGAAAGTACTGTAGACTTTTTGAAAGTTCTATCTCTTAAATCCTCTGCATTTCATCAAATAACGACAGGAACAATAATATTTTTGCCACAGGGTACTTTGACAGGGGAAGGATTGATTGTCTAGATCCCTGCTATTTCTCAAGACAATATGTTACAAAGCCAAAACAGCCAACTGTGCTGTGGTTCATTCCTGTAAATGAAGATTATCAGCATAAAACATACTGTAGCAAATTGCATTGCAGTCAAGTGTGTGTGGGGGTAATTTTATGCCTGTGGTTACATGCTGATCCCTTAAAAAGGGAGCATTTTCTACAAAAATGTTTAAACAACTTTATGAAATAACTGGATATGCCTGGAAAATCAGTAAAGCACCTTGCCATGTGCCTCTTGTTATTGCTGTATTACTCCTATGAAATAGGAGAAGGGATGGGAAAAAAATCAAAACTATTGGTCTCTACTTGATTAGAATTAGGAGCAAAACATTTTTGTCCAGGTGTACTTCCAACCAGAGGAGGCCTCTGGATGGTTAGACTTTATGAAAATTAGTTTTGCACTGAATTAAAAACAACACCTTTTCCATTACTGTGACAAATCTGTGTCTTTACTTTTTTTTTTTTTTTTTTTTTTTTTTTTTTTTTTTTATCCTCGGGTGGTCCAGCACAGCGTGAAGCTTGTTAAGGGTTAACCTGATTGTAACATAAATTAATGGTATTGAACTGATGACATTTAACACTGCTAAATGCACAGGAAGGGAATTTCAGTTGCCCACCACACATACACAGAGGTATTGGTTAGAGTACTTAAAGATATTGTAGTATGTCAGATTTATTTTTTTAAAGCTTCCTAAGTAGAATGAGTTTAACACTGTATTTGTTGTAACAGTACACAATATTCATTTAATGTGTGTACATTTTCAGATGCCCGAGATGAGCTCTGTTGCCACGTCACCTATAAAGCCTGCTCAAGAGGAGCAGTCACTGACTCCTCCGGGAAAGGTGATTGCCATCAGCACCAGGAGTCCAGGTTGTGCACGAAATCAATCTGCCCTTCGCAACAACAAGACTTTTTCTCCTGGTGCTGCTTCCAGCTCCTCAGGTGGGTATTCATAAAAATCCACTTCAAGAGATCAAACCATTAGTACCTCAGACAGCGATGAGTACATTCCAGTAATGTAACAGTGAGAGAATGAGTGTTCCTACTCTTACGAACTTAACTGTTTAAGAACATTGGTATGTGTTAATTTGCCTTACAGTTGTCCTAAATTCAATACTACTTTGAATCTTGAAAAACAATGCATGTCAATAACACAGTTGACGGTCCAGAAGAGCTCTCATGAGTGGCTCCTAACAGAATATGCTAGCATTTGTTAGCAGCTGAGTGATACAGGGTATGGGATCTCAAGGGAGTAAAGGCTTACAGAGCAGGAGAGTAAATTTATAGTGTAAAGTTCGTTGATAAAATAATTACTGAAATTTTCTGCGCCATTCTGCCATTATAAAATACGGAATGATTATGAATTACCTTTTCTTTTACTAGAAGGTACGTTGTTGTAACTTGTGAGCCCTAGCCATGCAGACCAAGAATTTCAGTTCTGTTCTTCAGTCCTGTTGCATTTGCCAGTGAATGTTTTATGATTTTATTATAAAGTCTGTGAAGGTGTCAGGGTTACTAGGAACAACTGTGATTCTTGTGCTGTCCTTTTCACACCTGTGCTGTAAGAAGCAATGAACCATGAGCAATTTACTGATGCTGTAAAACTTACTTGGTGCTCTGTGTGGTTTTCATTTTAAAATGGCATTATAGCAATTTTATCTTTGAAGCTTCGTTGTGCTTCCTTGTAGACAAGGATGTGCTTACTTAAATATCTACTAAAAAGCCAATAATTTAATAGATCAAACAGATAAATTGTTATCTTTCAGTGAGATACACAGGCTTGAAGGACATACCTTTTTTTAATCAGACTTGCAAGTAGAATCAAACTTCCTTAGTCTGCGACATTCATTTTTATGAGATTGTACTTTATGCTTCCCTAATGCCTTGAAAATCCTTCCTGAAGCGTTTTAAGTAAAGGTAAGGATCATCCACTGAGGATTCTAGACAGAAACAGCAAGAAGATAACAATACTTTGTATCTGATCCCCTAGAAACGGACACCTGTTCTGTTTACACAGAGCTTCATTGATTCAAAAACTAACATAATTGTCCACGTTAGTCTTTGATTCACATCACTGAATTACAAGTAGAGTCATGTAGCACTGTGATTTAACGTATAATGAAGCATGTAGTCTTTAGTGCAAAGTCAGGAAGTGAAAAATACGGATTATGTATTCCTGCTTTTGTACAGTACCAAAGATAGCCAAATTGGCTTCAGCTGAGCTGTTTGGCTTGAACAGGGGAACAGTAAAAATGTGTTCAGTACAACATCCTATCTAGTTAATTAGTTTAGCTTCTCAGCAGTTCTGCCTGGGGTAATGCACTCAGCTTAGGCCTCAGGTAATGGCATTCCAGAATGTCAAATGGATACCCAAGCAAGTCTGGTCTCTTCACCCTAAGTTGTGTTGTTTTGGTAGACAAATGGAATGCCTTTTATCAGCCCTGATAAGGGTGTTCTGGATCTAAAATGAGATTGTTTGTGGTCTGGATTGCAGTCTTTAGTATACAGTAATTATCAAGCTTCTTTTGTATCCTCACATACAGTGCTATTAAATGACTACAGTAATTTGGCTGTCAGAAAGCAAACTGCTAGGTTACTTCTGGTGATGAGTGTTCTAGGTGCATTCCCTCATAGACTTTGGTCCTGAGTCTGTCTAGGTGCTAACTGCTGTTTGGTTTTCATCTTTTGGGTTTTTTTAATTAAAGATAAATTGATTTGGCCTTCTCAGTAGAAGATAAAGATTAGAAGATAGCCTGTGTCCACTCCAGAAGTAGTGAAAGTATTGGCAAACCGACAGCTCCACAAAGGCCAGACAGCTACCTGGAGAGACAAAAAAAAAGGATAATCGTGCAAAGAGATTTAGAAAAAGTGAAGCACAGCTGTGACACAACATCACCTATAGTGCTTAAAATATCATTACATAATTACAGTAGCATCCCTTTATTGCTTTTTAAAAAGATAATATCATGTACTTTATCTTTTACAATTCTCTCTAACTCCTGGTCAGGCAGGAGGCACAAATTTATATGTTCTGCTTTTAATTGATTTTTAGATACATTGGCACACTGTGATTTTAACTGACATTCGGAAAACCAGCAGAATCTAGAGCAGCAGGGCGGAGGTGGCAATTTCCCCTTTTAAATAGGAGGATAGTAAAACCCTGAGGTTTATTTTTTTGGTAAATAAAGTTTGATGTTCTGCATTAGTGTGGCCCAAGCTTGTGTTGTATTGTCTTCCTGCCCAGGGAGGCAGCAGGCACGACTAAGAATCATTGCCCACTTTGCTTCTTCCCCCTCTGGGTGAGTCAGGTGCCTGCTGCCTCCCAGCTGAGATCTCCAGCCCAGCAGTAGAGGCTGGAGCATCATGACATGTATGGGTGCAATGTGAGTGTGAAAATAGCTGTTGTTGTCTATTGTAATGAAGCACGGTGTTATATGTGGAGCGAGCACATCTGTGGAAGAGAGGCAGGTACACTTCTTGGTTATCTCAGAATGACATAGTAATGATACTGGTTTTCATCCTAGCTGGATGCCTGCAGAGTGGGTACAACACTGTGAAATCCTACAGTGTTTTGTAAAGTTAAACGTAAATGGAGAAGTTTTACTCAGACCAGATGCCATTATTTCAATGTGCCAAATGTATTTCTAAGACAGTCCATCTTTTAGAAGATATTTTTGGTAAACTGATCCCTGCTCTTCCATTCCTCTGTCACCAGAATAATTTTATTGGGGTTGCACTTTGAATTACCATTGGGAAGGGGTGGGGGGTGGTGAGTGTAAATAAAACATAAACATTGTAGAATGAGTCTTTGTTTGTATTATCTTCCACAGAAGGAGTGGTGGATATATAGTTTGTTTAGTGGGAAGGGCGCTCAGGTATTTCTACAAGCTGAATAGATAAACTGGTTAACACAGTTTTTGTGGGGCTTAAAACTGGGTGCTTAAATTCTAGTTTCTTTAGTAGCATAAAATCGTATTTAACCCCCTTCTTCCAAGGATTTCAAAGCAAGTGAATGTTTGCAGTATCCTTGTGAAGCAGGTAAATACTGTCAACGTGCAGGTGGGAAGACTGAAGTATCAAGAGTTTCATGATTTGAGATCACAAACAGATGGTGGCAGAGCGAGAATCCCTAAGTCCCAGCTCTCTGTATGATCCTTCAGTTACTAAATAGTTAATTTCTTTTTGGTTTTACTTAACTTCATTTAAATTGCTGTTAAAATCTTCTAGGTTTGAGAAACCTTCCTAGACCTCTCTTGGTGGCTGGTCCTTCAAGTTCTGGAAGCACTGATACTGATGGTGGACTCTTTGCAGTTCCTACAACTCTACCACCCAACAGCCGCCATGGGAAACTGTTCTTGCCTAGCAAAGAAGCAGAACTGACCTTCCGGCAGCACTTAGACACAATCAGTGTAAGTGAGGTGACCGAATGAAAAAAGTAGCATATTGTGCCTGAGCCAGCTTCCAGTAGGTATTACAGGGGTTTTTTGGTTCATCAGAAAGTATGGGCTTCCCTGTGAAGCAGTGCGTCTAGTGATGCTCAAGCATAACACTATATTAGCTGAGATTAGTCAGATTTTGACTGTATAACTATGCTTTGAAGTGACATCACCTCTTCAGACCTGAATCTGAATGCCATCACACAGCCTGATGAAACTGGTTCACTGTCTTTGCTCCAGCAAATATGTTAGCCAGGTTTAGCAAAACTGATACCCTTCTTCTTGTGCAGCTAATTTTAATACAATCTCATTGCTGTATTTAGTTGAAACACTAATTTTATTTATTTTTTTATATATATATATATAATCTCAGTAACAACTTCATAGCAAGCAACAGTAGTTAAGTAGTGAAATGGTTTTTTTGGGAGAAAGCTTTATCTCCATAAAACAAGAATTACAAAAATACATTTGTGGTGGAAAATTTTCATGTTCTAGCAAAAAGAATATTCTCCTGTCTAAAACAAAACACAGTATTTTAAATAGTTACACCTTTATTGAAAAACAGAGTTTGGGGGGTATAATTTATTCTCTGTGTGCATGCTTAACATACTTCTTAATGCGTTTCCTGTTCTTGTCCAGATGCAGTCAGACTTCTTCTTGCCAAAGCCAAGGAAGTTACGGAACAGGCACTTACGGAAGCCGTTAGTAGTACAGGTCAGAACAATTTGCAAAGTGTGAAATGCCTGTTTTGTTTTCTGAATAGATCAGTAAAGCTATAGTGATTTGCACCTAACTGAAATAAAGAATTGAACTTCCTTCATACATCTGCTGGAAAAGTGAAGCTGAACATATGAAGGAAGAAGCATTTTAGTCTGTATTGTAACCAGCTATGTTATATTCCCTATACGAGGAATGTCAACAACAATAGTAGTCTGGAGGTAGTTTGGAAAAAAAAACAAAAAAAAAACCCCTCCTTGGAAAGCAGGTTCTGCTGTTTGGGCCTGCTGGTACTGATGCACAAGCAGCGTGTTCATGTGGTGTCCTGATCTGTCAGTGTTAGAGCTGTCAGTGCTATTGCAACAAGATCTCCCTTTAGCTATTTTTTTCCTGCTTCCTACTCACTAATGGTTATTAAACTGGGGTGGTTATAAACCTCTGTAGCACAATAAAGCATAACACTATTTGAAAGAACAATGATTTCTGGAAAAAAAGGGGACTTGCAAAGAGATTTATGTAAGAGGTAGCCTGTTGTCATGGAACTTTGGTGGTAGGCAGGCACTAACCTCCTTTAGACTACTCTGTTAACCAGCAAAAAGGCACATGCCACTGTGAAACCACAGGCAGGTGGACAACATACAAGAAATCTAAAACCAAAATAATGGACGCTTGTTCGGGGAAAACAAAGTTACCAAGTTTCAATATACTCTTTTGTCCCTCCTGCTCTGTATAAAAGTAGGAGACCTAGAAATTACATAGGTACTATTTTTTGGTACTGAGATATTCTGGTCTATGCAATTCCATTTGTTTTGAGAGCTCCCAAGTACATACAGCTGCCTCATTAGTTTACACTTGTTCAATTGTAATGGAAGATCAGTTTGCACACAGACAAGATTCCATCCTTAAGATGACTGCTGTAATTCTTGGGGAGATTTGAAAATTACTGCAAGTGTAATTGGAAAGGAATATAGTTCTAATTAGTATTTCTCTGAGAATTGTCCATGGGGAAATTTTCTCTTAAAGTAGTTTACAGAGAGAACACGTGATTCCTATCTGTAGCTTCTTTCTCAAGATTACACAGACATTATTGCTGTGGGTGTTGCATGATAATCATGCCATTTAAATACTCTACTTATACTGAAAGGTATTGTGAACTTCTGTGCCTTAGAAGATGAGCTTTACCTTCTGTTCTGTGTTTAAATATGTTCTGGTTTATTGTTGTTTCTCTCACGTAGAGAACACTGCTCCCCAGGCCATCTGGAAATCCGTCCCAGCATGTCTGTTCCTTTTCTATTTTATCCAACTCATCCATTACAGGTGAGTCTGCGTATCTTCTAGCTGCCATGAGATGGACTGGGAAGTGTCCCTTAAAACTACATTAAGGAATAATCTCTAAAAAGAGGAAAATACCCTTTCAAAACCACAGAGTCATTTACCAGTTGCTTGAGTCACTTCCTACAGGTTGATGGGATTGTTCTCCTGCATCATTGTTAAGCAAGTCATGGTTATGATAGACATTTTTTTTTCTTCCGTTTCCCAGTATTGAAAGCAGGGAATAGTAAGGAGTTCTCTAAAGGAGACAAAATTTTGGAATAAAATACTTGATAAGAATTTTTTTCTGTAGGGTGTAATCATTTGTCTAGATTTTATAATGGACTTTTCCTAGTACCTGGGATACTGTTTACAGTATGATCAATATACTGCTCATTTCTCCTTTTCTGCTGATACACACTTGAGTACAATGGTAGTACAGGTGATCCCCCATCTCGGCTTAAATCTCAAAATCAATATGAGACCTTAAAGGTTACCTTCTTTGAAAGTAATGAAAGCAGCTTCAATAACACAGCAACACTTGCTGTTGCAGTTGTGTGGTAAAGCACTGGTTAGCTTGCATTACTATTTCAAGTCTGTTTCATCATCTCCACTACTTGCATTCCCAGAGCTTGCTACTGCTTGGAATTTTTTGCTTCCGTTGAACTGTGTTGTGCTGTGCTTTAAAGATGTTATATTTCATTTGCTTGAGAGGTATTTAATCCTTCACCCTAGGGAGAGGTTCATTTCGGCCAATCCAGTCCTCACTGACTAAAGCTGCTGTTTCTCGTCCAATTGTGCCCAAAGTTCTTCCAACACAGGCTACCAACCATCTGTCTAGTAAGTCATTTCTTAAACAGAATGTGAGTCACAGTCTGTTGTGATCTGTATGATGTTACATTGTTGGTTTCTGTTCCCTCAGTAGAATCATTAGTGCTTTTGGAAGTTAAAGAAAACGTCTGCGTTAATGATATCTTACTTTCTGTGGCTTTGTGTGACTGCAGAAAGGGAGCAGTCAGTGGTGGGACAGTCTGAACTAGGTTCCTTCACTGTGTCTGACCTGCAGGCAAAGCAAGGGGTTAGAATTTGTAACCACAGTTGAGCACTTTTGTGGTGTTTTGTTGTAAGACTACTTTGAAAAAGGGTTGTGATGTATTTGAAAGAAACTATAAACATCTTATCTACTAATGTGGGATTATGAAGTCTACAAGAAAAAAAACATGCTGGTGTACCCCAAGCAAATACTTCATTTTGCAACGAAAGAATGGGTCCCATAATTAGAATGACTACTGAGGTGAAAACAATGACTGCCTCTATGTTTTACTTGGAGGATTCTGTGTGATGGGAAGACATTCAGATGGTTTAAGTGGATTGTAAAAGATCTGGGTGAGGTTGACCCTGCAAGGACATGCTTTTTTTTATATAGAGTCTAAATGGCTGCTAGAGATACAAGGTAACAAAATAAGGCTGCATTGTTTTAGAGTTTCATCTAGTAAACTATAGGAAATTTCTAGAAATTGCATAACCAAATACTTAACAATTTGCAGGACAAAAAGAAAAAAATAGAAGGAAAGGGCAGTGGAGAGAACTGGGATGTTTCTCTAAACTGTTTTGATATACCTGATAACATGTTGGAACAGGGCAGAAAAATTAAACATTTTAGCTGAAAGAAGTGTTACACTTTGTGAAGAGGAACAACTGATATAGCTGATCAGATAATTACCACTTTCACTTTTTGCATGTGTTAAGTTTTGACTCTGGGCAATTTTTTAAAAAAATCATCCTTTAGATGAGTCACAACAAAGTAATCGCCTGAAGAAAAGGCTTGTAATGTGTTTTTTTGCTTATTTGTTTCACAAAAGGTGCTATTGACTTGGCAGCTAAAAGTGCTGGTATTATCCCTGGTAGCCCTGTGCCTGTCCTGGATGCAGATGGTTTGTCAGGTGTGTCTCCATTGTCACCAGACGGAGTGGCCACAGTGGTAACAGGGCAGGAGTCAACAGTAGCGCATCAGAACGGAGGCTCCATCACTACTGTAGAGGTCAGAGTCTCTTGAGCATGCTTTTTTAAAGTACTTAAGTGTCTTGCTCTTTGACTGTGTAAAAAAGCTGTGTTATTAATGACTCTTCAGTCAGCTTTCTCCTGAAGCTTGCTGTTGGACGCTTTTATCATGGCAAACCCAATCTATGTTGTGTAGTGTGTATTTCAGGGTTGAGGGATCAAATCATCATCACATTGAACAGATTTCCATCCTATAGAATAGCTTTTGCTGTGAGACTGTTGAAGTTGGCTATCCAGAAATCTGGGCTTGAAAAGAAACAGTAGCATTTCAATAAGCAGTAATTCCAGAGGGAATCTGGGGCAAAATATGGACTTTTAGGGATGTATTTGGAATGGAAACTGTGACTTCTCCTTGCCATTTCTTTTATTGAGACCCAGATACATGTTAGTCTGTGTCATTTTCTCAGGGAGTTAATGGACAATTTTGAAAGGCATGATAGTAAAAAAAAGCATGCATAAATGGTGATAGGCACTTGTCTCCTGCCTCCCCAGCTATATTTGCAGCACGTCATGTAAACACTTGGCACTCACATGATTTCTGTTGTGCTTCTAGGGCTCAGGCCCTGGGTGTCGGGTTCCGTTCATCAGCCTACCAACACGGCATGAGCAGGAGTCAGTTCCTGATGGTTTCCAGGTAGAGTATGTGTTGAAAGAACAGTTATATGAAATGGGTAATGTTCTGAAAACACCAATGGTATTACTAGTTAAAACCCCTTGTTCCCAGGTAATTGTACACCATTCATACTGTTTTGTGGAAATTGAAACCTCTAGCATCTGAAGAAATTTAAAGAAAGAAATTTAGGAAGGGTCCTTAAATTTATGTGGGTGCTGTTCTCTAAAAAAGCAAAGCAAAGCTGACCATCTCTGACCTGAAGGGCAAACAGTTTTTATGTATTTCTTGATATAGTGGAGAAGTTTATAATTGCTCTGCTATATCATGTGTGTATTTTAGACATAACAAAGAAAAATTTCAGCAATTGGCAGTCCTGCTGCTTGTATGTTTCTGAAGGAGGAATATTAAGACAAGAAGCATGATTGTAATGCCAGCATCCTCTTCAGAGAATCACTTTTCTTTATGCTAGATCCAATAAGACATAGATACTTTAAAAGTAACTGTGGCAGCACCTAAGTTGTAAGAGTGTTGTTGTCCTATCCCCAACTTCCTTCTCCAGTGGGATGCAGGACCTGTGTGAGATACTTAAGTCTCAGATACAGGCTTTTCTTTTTTTCAGTGGAAGCAGTTTCCACCCTTCCTGTGACAGATACATGCAAAAGAGGTCAAATTAATTTGACTGGAAAGCATAAGGGAGAGGAATATTTTTTTTTTTTACAGCACAGATGTTAGGACATGAACCTACTAGGCATTTATTTGTGGTAATGGGGCCTTAGGTTCTGGTTCTTGCTCTCAGGACAACTTTTTATGTACTACATCAGAAAAAAATCACAAACAGTTCTGTGATGAGGTACTAATAACAAGACTCCTTAAAAAAGATCAGTTGAGTTTTGGGAAGTCTGGCTGTAAAGAGGAGTGAGTTAGCAGTTTAAAATATTTATATACTCTCCAAGCAATTCTAGGTTTTTTGCCTACACAAAGGCAAATTAATACTTAATTCTTAAGAACTATCTGTAGGTTCATCAAAATCATGTTAATTTTATTATTATGTTTGTTTCTGTTACGTAGGCTGTATTAAACATTCTTTGGAATGTTACAGACCCATATTTTGTCAGATGATTTGGCAGGATGTGGGCTGAAGCATGTTTGTTCACGCTTACAGATATTTTTCATTAAAATAATACAAATTTATCATATAAATAATATATTCCTAAAATTTTAGAAATATTATCTGCTGAATTATTGGTCCTCTCTTTTTTTTTTTTTTTTTTTTTTTTCCCCCACCCCTTAATGTCTGATTTTAATCTGATGCTTAGGAGCTAAGCTGCTGCTTTTCAGACAGATTTCCAAGTCCTTCATAAATCTATGAACAGTTAACTCTTGTTTCTTGAAACAGGGCACATCAGTCCTTTCTCTGTCAGAACTGTCCAAGGCTCCCCTCCAAAATGGTCTTTCCACCCCTCCACTTCCCTCATCAGAGGCTTCCAGTACCCGGCTCTCTCCTCCCAATGTTTCTGCTCTTTTGGATATTTCTCTGCCTGGACCACCTGAAGACGTGCTTTCTCAAGGAGAGCCTGCCACTCAAATCAGTGATTCCATCATTGAAATAGCTATCAGCTCTGGTCAATACAGTAAGTCTGAACTTAGGTAAAGTCTTCCTATTACCTTAAAAAAGAAATCCTGTCATCTCACATGTCAGCAGAAACTTTTCCAGGAAGCAGTTATTGGGTTGGGTCTTTTTTAATACCTGTTGGAAATAAAATTATGTGCCTGGCTTTTATTTTCTAACATATATAGGAGGGTTTATTGTTTGTTGGTGTTTGGTGTTTTGGGTTTTTTTTTCCCTTTCTAAACAGAAATTGGTGCAGTATCCTATAACTTTACCGCATTGACTGAATCAGTGATTCCTGACATTGGCTTACAGGTGAAGGTGTTTCTCTCTCTCCTGCAAAGCTGAACGGCAGTGACAGCTCCAAAAGTCTTCCGTCCCCATCCAGTAGTCCTCAACAGAACTGGATTGCCTCTCCCAGCCATGATCCCCAGTGGTACCCCAATGACTCCACAGACTCGTCTCTCAGCAGCTTGTTTTGTAAGTGTCAGGATGCAGAGAACTGGGGGCGGGGGGGGAGCACTGTTTATTAGAAGTGAATCCTTTGGAAAATTGTAAACCCAGTAGGACGTTTGTAGAATTCTTCCCTTACTTCTTGCTTTCATTTCAACAGTGTTGCCTTGAATACATTTTTTTTTCTCTTTACAAGTCTGTTCCTGAAAAGATCCTGTTGGTAGATTGGGGCCCATACCTTGGGGCAAATAATTCCTTGGCAGTTCTTTGTAGTCTGTTTGGAGCCTGACTCATCAGTTAGGTTGAGACATTTTGGCTGTTCTGCCAAAAGGAAAAGATGCTCTTGGCTCTGCTGTTGGAAAAATAGGCTTCGTTCTGTGCTTGGTGAGCATAATCTCAAAGACATGAGATCACTGGGTTTGTTTGGAGTTTGTTTGGTGGGTTTTTTTAATTAATATTTAATGGGACCGGTGTAATGAGTCTCTGTACTCTTAGCAGTGTGCTGATGGTGTTCATGCTGGTAACACATAATTTTTAAGAGACAGAAGAAATAGATGATTTCTCCTCCGTTTTCTATTTCCTTGTCCTTCTCTTTATGCTCCCAATTGCAAACACTCAGTGCAGTGACTTACTGTCTTTATAGCAAGTTTCATCTCCCCCGAGAAGGGACGAAAAATGTTGCCAACTCCTGTTGGGACTACCAGTGGCACCTCCTTACTGGGACCCAGCCTTCTGGATGGAAACTCACGGGACTCTTTTGTGTCACGGTCTCTGGCAGATGTAGCAGAGGTATGTCATCAAATTACATTCAGCTGTCTGCTTCCTTTTGTAGTGCATATTATTGTATATTGTCCATCATACCTTCCAGAGATACTCGAGGCAAAGACACTTTGACATTTGCACTTTAGCTTAGTAAAACAGGGTTACAGTCTTAACGGAAAGATGTAAAATGACTTGAGGTTATACAGCACCAGAGCTGGTGCAAGAAGCTGTTGTGAGCACCTTTGACCCAGGTTCTTTTTGCTGGGGGAGGTCATGTTTGTGTTGTTGGACATATCTTTGTTTTGACAGAGTGAGTCATAATCCTTCTGGTTTGTGTGTCTTGCTTTGTAGAGCAGGAATAGAAAATACTATTACGGGTGCACGCACAATCAAATCCAACAGGCGTTAAAGCACAGATTTGTTCTTCAATAGAAAAGTTATTTAGAACTCCAGTAATATTTTATAAACCACAGGCTCAATGATGTAAAGGGAATTAATACTACACAGCTGACTTAAGAATTCTTAAGATTTAAAATGATGGCTCCAAAACGCGCATATGACTCACCTAAAAGATGAGGGCTCTCTCCCTTGAGGAGTTACCTCAGGCAGTGCCTCGACCCAAGGGGGAGTCCCTGACTGCAGACTGCTTCTCTGAGGAGGACTGATTCCAACATGTCCTCCGGTGGGACCCCGTTTATACCCTTGTCGAATCTGACCTGTGGTCGTTTAATCCCTATTGGCCAAGAAGGTCACCTCAGTGTACCTGGCATGTCTCAATTGGTCAGTTCAAATTTCAACCTGCGGCCTCTAGGGTTTAGGGGTTTTTTTCTCTTCTCCCTGCCTGGAGAAGTTTCGTTTCCTGCTGGGGGGGAGTGTACTGCCGCAATGAGAGAAAGGTTAATACTGATGCAGCTACAGTACAGTTGGAGAACTGGTAGAAAAAAATAAATAAGTCCAGAAGGAAGAAGCAGGAAATGGTTAATACTAAGTTACCTGAGAGAATGGCAAAAGGTGCTATGCTGCTGAGTTATTTTCTCTGTTGGTAGAATTATCCTTCTGTTTCGAAGTCTTTCAAAGGGGTAAAGTGAAGACAGCAGTTATTAAGGCTTTGATACGCTTGAGGATAGAGCTCCCTTTCAGAGGGACAGAGGCAGACTGGAGGAATGAGCTGCAGGAACATTGTGGAATTCAGCAAGGACAAACGCAAAGTCCTGCCCCTGGGAAGGAATAACGCTGATAGCAATATAGGCTGGAGACTGACTGTTTCGGAAACAGCTCTGCTGAGAAGTACCTGGGCATCTTGATAGACAGCAAGCTGAACATGAGCCAGGATGTTCTGTGGCAGCTAAGACCAACAGCGTTGTGGGCTGTTTTAACAGGAGCATAGGCAGTATATTGAACAAAGTGATGATTATCCCACTCTACTCAACAGCTGTGAGACCATGTCTAGAATACTGTGACCAGTTTTGAGCATCAGATACAGGAAGGACATAGATAAACTGGAGCGACTTCAGCAGAGGGCCACCAAGGTGATTAGGGGGCTGAAGCACCTGTCTGTGAGGAAAGGCTGACGGTACTGGGCTTGTTCAACCTGGAGAAGGCTTCAGGGCAGGAGGGCCCCAACTGCCTGCCAGTACTTGATGAAGATGTAGCCAGGCCCTTCACGGAGTGATGATGCGTGGTGAGAGGAACAGGCAAAAGCTGAATTGACAAAGGTTCTGACTACATATAGGGAAAAACTTTTTCACCCTGAGGACAGTCAGGCAGGGGAGTAGGTTGCCCAGACATGTTGTGCAGTGTCTGTCTTCAGAGCTTTTTACAACTAACATGGATAAAGCCCTGAGTAAGCTGGATGGTCTTCCTAGGTGACCTAGCTTTGAGCAGGAGGTTGAACTAGAGACCTGTTCAGGTCCCTGCCATTGTTAATTATCCTACAGTTTACAGTGGTTGACTCAGTGTAACATCATGTACGTTGTAACTTTGTGGGAGCTTGCCGTGATGGAAGGAAAATGTCATTCAACCATTGTCCTTTGGATCTGGATAAGGAGGTTCTGTACAGACCTTGTAACCAGAAGCTGCAGCAAGCTCATGCTGTTTTAATGTGCCCTTGACAGCCTCAGACTCCACACACAGCTCCACTTCCTGGCATAAATATAAAGATTCTGCTTACTTGATGGTGACAATCTGTCAAGGTGTGTGTTAATTAAAGGAATATATGATAATTTATTTGTGTGGATTTGAAGTGACATTGCAGTCCTTGATCTTACAAACTGCCTTCAGTAGAAAATGGGTTAAGCCACCATTTTAGGCACACCAGAGCAGCTGTTGGGGCAGATGTGGGTTTGTGTGGGAGTCTTTAGAGGAAACAAGAATCATTTTAAAATGGCTTTAATGATGGGAGAATTTTGAAAGGTGTTTTATTAAGTGTCCTGCAGAATCCAATTTTATTTACAAATGCAGTTATTAAGTTAGAGGTAATTATCTATAGAGTTTTTGTACTAGTGTACCTTAATGCTAAATTAAGGATAGGCAGGTAAAGCCCATTGAGACTATAAATTTGGTGGTGGTTTTTTGTTTTTTTTTTTTTCTTAGAGGCTTCCATTTAGCTATGGATAAAAGCTGTTCTCTAACTCAGATAAAGCAAGATAAAGTGTAGCATTCATATGAGGAGAGGCTGGGAATAAAGATGAGGGAGCCAAACTCTTCTCAAGACAAGAGGCAGCAGGCACAAACTGAAACACTTGAAAATTCTACCGGAACACAACAAAACTTTTTTAATGTGAAGTTGGTCAAACACTGAAACAGGTTGCCCAGAGAAGTTGTGGAATCTCCATTCATGAAGATAATTCAACACCTGGCCAGACAAGGTCCAGGGCAACTTGTTCTAACTGACCCTACTTGAGCAGGATGGTCGGACAAAATGATCCCAAGATGTCCCTTCCAACCTAAACAATTCTATGATTCTGTGAAATTTCTACTAACATCTATCTCTTTTTTTCTCTCATGTCTCTTCTAGGTGGTGGATTCCCAGCTGGCTTGCATGATGAATGAGAACAGCATAGATTACATATCTCGTTTTAATGACCTTGCCCAGGAACTATCAATACCTGAGCCAACCCGCAGGGAAATTCTCTTCGATGGAGGAGGTGGTGGTCCCCCAATTGGGGATCTCTCACAGTGAGTGTACGAGACCAGCAGGCTGGTATAGACTATTCAGCTAAAGTTGGAGCTTGCAGCGCTGGATCATGGCAAGGGCAGGTTGTAGAGAAGCAGCTGAGGCTCAGTTGTCCCTGTCTTGTGCACTTTTTCCTAAAAGAGAAGCATTGTCTTCAAAGGTCTGAAGAAGTACTTGCAAGTCCTGGAATGTGCAATATATGGGAACAACAAAACATGGAATGGTATTACAGGAAATGGTGTGTCCCCTGCCTCAGTGATATACAATGGCAGATTTATGGGACAGTCCTGGACTTGTACTTTGGAATGGCCTAAGCAAGAAGCTCAAGCAGGGAAGGGTATTGCCAGAAGCTCCCCTACGTGAATTATTTTTTGCGTAGTAATCAAAATGCCATGATTTGGGATCCACATTGAAGTTGTGGAGGATGAAGGGTGGGGGTGGGTATGGGAACCATTTTGCATCTTGACATGTCCTAGTTGGCACTCTTTTTATCAATCAGTCAAACTGAAGTTTCTTGCACTCTCTTCACAGTCGCTGCAACTCTATGATGCTTTGTTTTTTATAGACCATTCTGTTTCTTTGGCTATGTTTTATTGTTTGACCATTCCAGCAGGGGCATGTACCTGCTTTCTTGTTTTGTAGGGGAGCTCTGATTTACCCTACTCCCAGGCTGCATGGATCCTTGGGGAGTTTCTGCTATTTTTAAACCCCATCACGTCACAATCATCATCATCCTGACTGCACTCATATTCTCCACTTTTGAGATTCTTCATCACATTGCACAGTTCATCCCATGAGTGGGAGAGTGCTTTTTTTGCTTTCCCTGAAGAACGGTTGCTTTTTAAGTTGGGAAACACTGCAAAAGAGCTTATTGGAATCACTAGGAAAGCTTTGTCATAATTAGTCTTGGCTTTGCTGGAAACCTGTATATATTGCCACCTTTTGTCACAAAACCCAAGGATTTACCTGGGAGAGGAAATAGGAAAGAATATTGTAATGTATAGAAACAAATAATATGCTAACGCTAAAGTTGTTCAGATCTGTTTCGTGTCATGAAGAGGAGAGGTGTCAAGTCCTAGCTTAATCCCTTAGTCCTTCCTTATTTCCTCCTTGTTCTGTGAATTCCAGGTGCTCTGTAGTACCTCAGGGCATCATTATAGTCACTCCCAGGCACTAGTGGATCTGGTACGCCCTCTACTAAACCCTTATGCATTTAATGTTAGTGTTTTAATATTTGAAAGACCCAGATCCTGATACCAGCAGGTTCAAAGGAATACAAAGTTACTTTCTCTACAGCTGGTTGTCCGTTGATTCTACCTTTATAACTCAGGAGACTTTTCCTATTTCCTTTCCTACCTGTCATGAGAGAGAATACCTTTATTGTGCCCCTTTTTTAAGCACTTGTCTGCTTCTCCAGTAAGAGAATGTCCTTTGGCTATTTTAAGTAGCTCTGAACTTATCCAAGGGGCTAGTCCTATATAAACCTCAACTTTATATTATTAATAAATAAACAAAACTTCTCCATCTCTTAGGCTATTATCAGGGGTTCATTTTCCCAACTTGCACTATACTTGGTGGATGTAGTTCTACCTGCCTTTAGCTACTTTTACAAGGCATTTGACTGGGAGTTTCTCCTTGTAATTTTGCTCACGATGCACTGATTGGATTTGCTCTTTTCCCAGTCACTTTTTTACCTTGCTTTATGTAGATTATTTTTTTTTAACTGCTATATAGTTTGCCTTATGCTTTCTGTTGTTAATAGAAAATGTAACAAGTTCTCTGATGCACCTTTTGTGTGACCCAGAGCAACCTTCCTGATTTCACTCAAAAAGGAGTGAGATTTGGATGACATTCCAAGACCCCATGTATCAGGTTGCTACATTCTGCTCTTTGACATAGAAACCATGCAGACGTGTCAAAACAGCATTAGTGCAATTGGATGTTGCCAACAGGGAGGCAAACCTGTATTACTAGCAAGAAAACGATCATGACTGGAAGAATGGAGAATTTCATACCTGTGAGCTAACTTCCTATTCTGACTGCGTGTCATGTGGGATATTAAGTCCTTCTGTCATTATTTCTCTTTCATTATTCTTACAGAGCCTTGTTTTAGAATTCTCATGCAATTATCAAGAAATGATATAAACCTAGAATACAAAAAGTTGAAGGCTGTCAGAAAAATGAATGCTGAGGACTGTATCATTCTGAGCATTCACCCTTGGTATGGCGAGGACACCCCTTAATGTCAAGAGTCACTCCTTCTAAAACTTTTAAGTTTTACTTAGAGTTGAGCTGTATTTTCATTCAGTCTTTCCCAGATTGTTTCCTCTTGGTTTTGGCTTCTTACATTAGCAAGCTGATTATCCTATATGCTGTACCTCCAAAAATCCTTTGGACTTGCAGGACAAAAGTAGAGGGCTCCTACTGTGGCTGTGGATTACAGGACATGCAGGAGGAGATGTGATACATTCTAATCAAGTACTGTATAAAAAAAAAAATAAAATCTGAACACTCATTCTTAAACTTCTAAATATTGAAAGACCAGCCTGATGGTCTCCAGTGTATTTAGGTAGCTTGACAAACATTTCATCTTCTTTGCCCATGCTGGTAATGGAGTGGATGTAGTTGACTCTTAGGTTGTCTAGGAGAATAAGTGCCAGTGTTGTGGTGGAGCACTTGCTTCAAGATCTGTGGAGACTTCCTGCCATCTGGTACAGGGAGGTGTCAAGCTGCCCTTTCTCAGCCCATTCAGTTGTCATAGGGGAATAATAGAATTGCAGAATGAAGTCAGAATAGTGGCTATTTTTAATGACGCCATGTGATCAGAAAACTGTAATGTACTGAACCTTTGCGAGTAGACTTGGACCACCAAGTAATAAAGTGGAAATGACAGAGGTCAGTTCAGCACTCAGAATTTTGTGGTTAGAAATGTGTTTGTCATCAGCTTCTTAAAAGTTGTCATTATGAAACAGAATTTGATTTCAGAAATGTAATGCTTTGCAAACTGCAGTTTAGTAATAAAGCCCTTTCAGGACAAGTAAGTCTTATCAAGGAAAAAAATTAAAAATAACTTGGAGCATTGTGGTAATTTTGAATTGATGCAGAATTTGTTACCCTTAATATGTCAAAGGTCACTTAAACACACTTCTGATTCTACCAGCTCTAGATTTTAGGTGGATGTGCTTTACAGGATTGATCACCATCAGTTTGTGCCTAAGACTGCTAAGTGAAAAATTGGGGGGGGTGTCAGAGGGGTGTGTATATACACACACATACATACATGTGTGCTTATGTGTGTGTATATATTTAATCTTTGTTAAACACAAAACTTTTTCAATTTTAATTATTTCAGCTTCCCCAACAGAAGTAACAAAATCTGTATGTGTAACAATGTCAGCTTATCCTAAGCAAGTTATACAGAAATGCACACAGGATTGTTTTTGAGGTAAACATGACTTTGTTAGCTTAATAGCTTCTTGGGGCACTGTAAGGTGGTTGGAGAGGGACACTAACAACCTCCAGTTCTAGTATTAATTGCTCTAGGCTTTCCCCATGTTGGTTTAGTGACTATATACAATAAGGAAGTTCTGAGCAGTTCAGCAAGGTGAATGGCAGAAAATTCAGTATTTGTTGTCATCATAGTCTGGGTGAAAAGCAGTACTACATCCCAAGAACTAGATCCACCCGTGTGTGCATGTGCACACTAACTGGGTTTTCTGCTGGGTGTTGCATCCTCATTACCCACACAATTCGTTTTATCCTTTATCACTAAATCTACTAAGCATAGGAATACTAATTGTTTTTAATATGGCATTGTTAAGCCTTTTTTTCGACACCCCTCTTTATATTTCTAAATTGAACTAAATGGCTTGGATCAAATCTAATCTATAAAGACATCTCATTTACTGACTCCACAGATCCCAGAGTGGAAATTACGTTGCATTTTGTTTTTTACACTCAGACTTCAGATGCATTTATAAGGAAAGTACTGCACTTTTTTTTAACCTTTTCAAACCTTTGAATCTCTTAATTTCACAGCAATTTGTAAATGTTAACTAAGTGAAACCTTGGCAAGCACTACGGCAATAAGTTATCATTAATTATTGAAACATGATAACTGCTTTAGAGCTTATGGTTCTGGCAGCAAAATTTAATGCTGTTTCTTTTAATAATAGTTAAGCCATATCATCTAAGGTTTCTGGCTTGTTTGAGATGTGAATTTGTTTTATAGATTATAAATATACCTATATAGTGTATGTATAAAGCAGAATGCCTGTCCTTACTGATTATTTTTTGTACCATATTGTAAATTATATTATTTATTCTTTACCAATTTTGGAAAAAGGTGTTTTGGTTATTTAATATAATATACAAAAGCTGTTAAACTTCCTCTGTTTAAATTTCCAATTCAACTTGTAAAGCTGTTTTTATTCTTGTGCATAAATACATACTAATACTTGGTCTAACTTATGTCCGGTGTGTTACTTGCCATTCATGCCTGATCAGATTTTTCCATTTAACCTTTATTTACATAATAATGGCCCCTTTGGGGGGAAGTGGGGGGATAGCGCTAAATATTTGTCCATAAGGTTAAGCCTTCCAAGGTGAAGTTCTGGTTTCAGTGAAATCATTGACATCTCCCATTCCAGAATTTTCATTATTTTCACCATGGTGAGAGAAGTTTTTGGTTGGGGTTTTTTTGCCTTACAGCTTCCATTCCCAATAGTGTCTGCTAACTGTGAGTGTCAGAAATGGGTCAAACCAGAGGGCTGTCTGTCCTGAACGTCCTGTCTTCATCCATGGTCACCAGTAACAAGGGGAAGAAAGGAAAACAAAAACAAACAAACAGAACAAAACAAAAAAAAACCCAAAACAAAACCCAACCGAAAAAAACCAAAATCACCACACCAAGCAAAAGGTACAATAAAAAAGGTATTGTATATCTTGGGTTTTATTTTTTCCCCCCTACCTTTTTTTTCCTTAACAGCTTCAGATAAGCAGGAACTTAGACATAGAGGTTGTATTCAGGCCATCATTTTTTATATAGCCACTACCAGAAAAACTTTTTCAGCCTGAGGACAATCAGGAAGAGCAACAGGTTGCCCTGAGAGGGTTGTGTAGTGTCTGTCTTTGGAGCTTTCCAAGACAAAACTGAATAAAGCCCAGAGGAAGCTGGTCTGATCTAGCTTACCCTGCTTTGAGCAGGAGGTTAAACTCTAGGCCTGAGGTTCCTTTCAAGTTGCATTATCCTGTGTTCTATGTCATTAAGTTAACTACTTTTTGTGTACACCTTTAGGATTTTGGTCTTTGCAATATACAATGGCAGCTTTAGTTTAATTTTGCATTGAGAAGGTGCAAGAGTGTTCTTAAACCAGATGATAAGAAGCAAAGAACATTTTAAAAAGCTCAACAAAACCCTCATTAGTAATACTCTTTGATGCCTCCTTTCCATCCAAAAAGTGAGGACTGAGCCCTAGCATCTGTGTACCAAGAAAACTGGGCTATATGACTGAGTTTGAGCTCTTTCTGTGCAGCTTCTCACCTCCACCATGCTGTGACAAAGGCTCACAGCTATGAGACCTTCAGCTCTTTGCCACCTTATGCCAAAGCTGGTACTGAATCCTGCCACTTTCTTTTCTCACAGATTATCCAATTTTGCCCTTAATGACCAAAACTTAACACTGTAAAAACAGAAAGAATGAATTGGAAGAACGATTAGCAAAGCAAGAAATGAAACAAAGCAAGATGTTGCAGTTAGAGTATGTATTTTTGGTGTGTTGTTTTCTTTGTGTGGTTTGGGGTTTTTAAAGTCCTTCAAGACAAAAGCAGCAATATGGCTGCCTCTCAATTTGCTTCTTGGCATGTGGAAAGCAGTGGAGTCCTTGAATAAAACCTTCAGCTGAAACCGTTAACTTGTAATGTTACTATCAATGAAAAATGTTTGGTTAAAAAGGCTGTGCAAACGCTGGCTCTTCGAGTATAGCTGTACCAGGTCCTGCCAGCCCAGACTCTCCTGGAAAACCGATGGCTTTCACGTGGCAGCTGCCCAACGCTGCTTCAGCTGCAGAGCTGTGGTCAATGCATGCACACCACTCCCTGAGACAGGGAAAGAGGTGAACTACAGCGGGTGGATTGTTTATGGTCCGACCACACGCTAGGGTCGATAACCATGTAGGCACGTTGCCTCCCCACCTGCTGCGCTTCGTGAGGCCGAGGCGCAACCCGCTCCTCCCTGACGAAGCTGGGTGAAGCTTCAGCAGTTCCCGACAGACAGGGCGCTGAAGTCGTCAGGTCATACAGTCGACTCCGTGGTTATTTCTTACAGCGGCCTTCCTCCTAATTTTTGCTTTACACCGGCCTTTTCGGGTGAAACGCCCATGCGAGGTCCCCAGGGCCCTGGCTGCGCGGCCGGAGCGCGGCCCGGGGCCGAGCCCTCTCGGGGCTGTCGCAGCCGTTTGCCGCAGGGCGCCGCCCCTCCCTGGGCAAAAACTGGCCTTTGTCGCCCGAGAGGCCCGGCCGGCTGGGCGCTCGTCCGCGGGGAAGGCACTACGCGCTCCGGAGCGGGCGGCTGACAGCCGGTGGTTGCTGGGCCGCGGCCCCTCAGCGGGAAGGCGACCGGGCCCGCCGCTGACGCCGCACTGCTCTGCCGGACGCTTGCCGTTAGGGTACCACTACCCTACCTGGCCCTTTAAATGCCCTCCCGCCGCTCGGCTCGCTCCTCCTCTCAGCCAATGGCTCTGCAGTCCGCTCTGACGGGCGCGCGGCCTTACCAATGGGAGGCGGCCAGGATGAACGACGACGCGGGCTCCGTTCGAGCTTCCCTCCCTCTGCGAGGCTCGCCGGGCAGGCGGGATTTCGAGAGGGCGGGCTGCGTTCGATAGGCTGCTCGACGCGACGGGCAGGTGGGTCGACCAAGGGTAGGGCAGGGCGGGCCCGCCGGCGCTACCTGCTGTCCAGGCAGCTGAGGCGGAGCGCCGCGCGCGGGGCTGTGGAGTCGATCCTACCGTCCGCCACCATGTTTCAGGGCCCCGAGGCCGACTCGTCCAAGCCCAGCTCCAGGTGGCGCAGCGGGGGCGGGTGTGGCGGTGCGGGGGTGAAGGGGGAAACGGGAAACGCCGTGCGGCGGCGCGGAGCTTTGTCCGGGGCTTTGTTCGCGGCGCGGGCTCCGGCTGAGGCGCGGCGCCGAGGGCGGGTGCCCGGGCTGAGGGCCGGGAGGCAGAGGGAGCGTGGGGGGCGCTCCGGCTGAGGCGCGGCGCTGAGGGGAGGGAGGTGGGGGGGGGCTCCGGCTGAGGGGAGTGGGTCCGTACGGAGGGGCCTCTTCGGCCGCGGTGGGCGGGAGCGCCGCCGCCCACCCCTCCGGTAGCCGCTGGGGCGGGAGCCAGCAGGGCGGCGGCGCTCGGCGCCTGCTCGGTGACCTTGCTGTGCCTCAGTTTACCTCTCCCGCGCCCCGGGGGTTGGGGCGGGGGTGACGCCGCCGCGGGAGCGGGCGCTGCGCTCCCGGCGGTGCCTGCCGCCTTGGGCTCGGGACCGGGCAGGGCCGGCCCCTGGGAGGGGGGGAGTGAGCGCCTGCGGGGGTTACCGAGCTGGATGCTGAGGGGATTCCCGTGCGGGAAGAAAGGCCTGGCGCTGTGGCGTCCCTTTTCCCCCGGGTTCGTACCCCCTCAAGGAGGGGGGTGGGCCTGGTTACGCTCTGTGGAGCTTCGAGGGGGTCCAGCGCAAACGCCCGCATAAGCAGGTTTTAGCTTGTTCTTGCGTTACGAAGCTGAACTCTATTGTTGTACTTGGACGAGGGCGTATATCCTAGTAACTTGGAGCTGGAGTGGTCAATCCATCTGCCAGGCAGTCATGTGCTCGGAGGGAAGGAAGGCTTTCGAAATTGTGTGAGGGTGCTTTAAGTTTGCCTTTTTTTCCAGTTGCTCTAAGCTATGACCTGGTTTTAAAAGACTCCTGAGGATCCACTGCCCTTAGTATAGTCTCCAGGCAGCTTCTGTTCTCATGGTAATTTTAAAACCACATTTAACTCATAAATTGGGTTTCTGGCTAGAACCTGGAATGCAGACCATCATAACTTTTTAGTTAAGAGCAAGGAAAGGTGGTCTTGTTCCAGCTTGTTCTCTGGCATTGTGGCAGAGTGTTTTCATCGTGCCTGAGGACAAATTGTGGCAATACACAACTATATAAACAGACCTGGCACAGCATATGTGCATGCTGCAGTACTGCAATACGTTACGTTATTGGATTTTTATAGAGTGGTCTCTGAGATGGTGACTATTGACATATGGCCTGTGCCGTCAAAAGCAAAAAGTACGTGGTTTGAGGACACTTTTTCCAGAGCTTATTCTATTCTTTCCCTAAACAAAACTTTATTTGATGATAATTCAAATCCTTTTGCAGTTCTTGATGTGTAGAAGTTTCTCTAATTAAAACTGAGCCTAATTCAAAATCCCTGCAGCAACCACCAACAGCTGTGGAAGTGGGGAAAAAATAACTCTTCCTAATGTGAAAATCTTTGTGAGGAAATTATAAACAAATGCTTTGCACTTTGAGAACTTCATAATACAGGGGTATTACTGTTAGAAATACATGATGCTAAAAATATTTTAAATGAAAGCTTCCACTTAAATAGTTGCACAGTGAGATGTATCTCTAGTGATCCAGTTAATGTGTACAGTGATATAGTAAACAGCTAGTTTGCTGAATCAAATTAACTGCCTAGTTTTATTAAACTTTAATAATGACACTTTGTATTTTTAAGGAAGTTTTGGTTTTCCAAAATAAAACAAGGAATTGCATGTCTAAGAGTTGCTGTTGCTCTGAAAGCAAAGCAGGACAGAATTCTACCATTCTACTGTTGTGCACACTATAAAGGTGCATTGGTTTTATGTATCCTCAATTTGTCTAGTATATGAGCAGTTTAGCAGCTACTGTATAGAGCTGAAAATGGTAAAGGTAGCCATCTTGGAAATGTAATACACATTTTTCTCCTCCTCCCCATCAGTGTTATTGCAGAATATTGCTTTCAGATCCAGAGCATAACTGACTTAACAAAGCTTGTTGTTTGTTTATGAGTGACCTGTTTAATGAGCCATGAGTTTGTATTGATCCAACAGCAGGAGTGCCCCCAGTAACTTTCTGGTCTTTGCTTTAGAGCTTGGTATAGTAAACCTTAACACCTGCTTTCTGGCTGGCTTTCTGCTAGTTGCATTATGTATAATGAAACTCTCCTATTTTACCTGCTTTATTAGAACTGTCTGAAAACTGGTAGGACTTCAGTGTTTAACTTTCAGACAGATGTAAAAAAAATATATATATAGTCAGTGTAATGGGTAAGTCTTGGCACCTCTTCCATAGGTCGGCTGAAAGGTTTAATGAGGAAAGGGCATTCAAATTTAAGTGTTTTAGAATGTAGGGAAAAAAGACCACAATAACTAATTAAAATTCTTCAAGCCTGCCAGAAGAGAACAAAGCAATTAGTAGAGGCTTTAAACTTACAGGGTAGGGTTCTTAATTCAGCTATTCTAGATGAATTGACAGACTTCTAGTCTACTGGAGGGGAGAGGGAAGAGGAGGAGGGGCAGATTTAGATTGCATAGAAAACAAAGGGGACTTTTTTCATTACTGTTTAAAAGAATAAAACAACACCTACCCCCCTGCAAAGGAAGAAAGAATAACTTCTCTGGCTACAAGACAGAAAAATATCTCTATGTAAACTGGCATAATACCAATATAAACTAAAATTACTATAAAGTGTATGTTGCATTTCCTTGTACTCTGTTGAAGCAGAACACACTGGCTTATCAAGTTCAGCATGCTGTTTTCCTTTGGTAGGATTCACAGGGTAGATCTTATTTTCTTATTTGGTTTGGGAGACCTGCACGTCTCACTCTGATCTAGAACTGAGTGATGTGGGAGTACAAGGAGGTCAGCAGTGCTCTAGAGGCTACACAGCAAGAAAATAGCTCTGTATTCTTCCCAGTTTTTGGCTGAAGTGAAGGAGTGCAAAACCCTGTCCTCTTTGCTATTGTAAACTGAAAGATTTTGTTGCTGTACTTCAAGATTATTTTTGGTAATTCCTGTGAATAACATAGTTATCTGACTTTGCATTAGTTAGAATTTTATGGACCTGGTGTCACAGCCACTTGAATGTTTATGGAATATTTGGAAAGTTCCTAGCAATTAGAAGTTTCCGAAATTGAGGAGGCAAATCCACTTCGTGTCTGTAGAGTCAAGACATTCTTTTGAGTGATGCTGGCAGAAAAGGTCACCTATTATGCTGATTTCAAAGTGCTTCGTAAGCACCTCAAGTGATACCTCTGACTTATTCATTGCAACAATAGGGTTTTCTTAGTATGTATACTGAGCTGAAAATGGGAGGACCATGTACCATCAATCAGTGCTGGATTTCTTTTGATGCTTAATTAGGTTTGTTAACTGAATAACGAATACCTTTAATCTTAAAATGGGGTTCCTCTAGAATTTTCTTCTGCAATGGATCTTAAATCCAGTTGCAGGAATGAGAAGTAATTTGATTCTTGTGACTGGTTGTTTTTCTTAAACAAAAAAGATTTGAATGTAGTTATTTTGTTATTCCCACCTACGCTTGTAGGCATGTGTTAAGAAAACAGCATGGTAAATGGAGTGAATCTATAGTGTAAGAAACTCCTATCTGTATAAATGATGTTTCTCTTCCTTTCAATCTCTTTGACAGTATACTTAGATTAGTATGCTTAGAACTCAAGAAAGACTAGATGCATTAAAAAAATAGCTGAAAAGAATGGGTAAAGTCAGAAATCTTTTAAATTATATGAGGGATATTAGCAGACCTACTTTTTTAACAGGAGCCCCTTCCCAAACTCTAATTGTTTTTTTTTACTGTTCCCTTCTCTTTTCCTTCCATCTCCCAAGTTTAAATGCTTAAACTGCCTCATTGTTTCTAGACCATTGTGAATGATCAAAATACATAATTTGCCTATATGATGCCTGGTTTAATAGCAGTTTTGGATCTTCTAACATACACGGAAAGCCGATAGCATAGTTGGATCTGTAGTCTGTTGGACACTAAATTGTAAATAAAACTTCTGCTTAGATATTATCTTACCTGTGCAGTGGACAATACAGTTGTCCTGTCTACTGAAATTCTAGTTATTCCCTTAAGCTAAAGGGGTTCATTAAATCCACTGTCATACTAAGGATTAAAATATTGAAACTGGCCAGTAAAGACAGTCTCTCTGAGGCCGATTCTGTCTATATAAACTACTCCCAGACTAAAAGAAGAACTTTTTTCTCCTTCTTCCCAAAGAGAATAGAACTGCTTTCTGCATCCTGAGATCTGAAATGCTGACAAAGCTCATTTTCTGACAGGGCAGCCAAATATCTCTGCTTTTGTGAAATTAAATCTTAGAGTTAAATTGGACCAGATCTTGGCTTGGAGAGGAACCTTTATTTATGCCTGGCAGATACCTAACCTGAAAAGGCTTGCTTCTGTCACAGATCTACGGGGGTGGAGGGTAGTGTTTTATTAATTCACTGATGTTTGAATTCTGTTCAGGTAGAATGGAATAAAGATCTTGCAATTTATAACTGTTCTCTAAGTTTAGTTTAGGTCCCAGATCAAGTATTCAGGTTAGAAGAGGTATAATTCAACTACTACTTTTGCTCAGCTGCTAAGACTGTGGGTAATTGGTCAAGTAGACATAACTGTAAAGATTATTTTTGATACCTAGGTATTCATTGCTTTCCCATGCTTTTCCTGTTAATTTTCCAATTAATTCCACTGATTCTACTCCCAGGTAGTAGTGCAGTTCCTTTTCAGGGCAGGACCTGAAGTCTGTTGAACGAGGCATAGGTATTAACTGTGGACTCAAGCATGACTTTTGGTAGGTTTTCAAGAAGTCAGTCCATTTCTATTGTAACCTCCAATTTTTATGAGGATCCGTCTGATATACCTCTGGTGCAGAGCTTTGGTTGTAATGGATTTGCATCTTGACCACTACAAATTTGGCTTTTTAGCATTCCACCTTTCCATTCTAAACTCTACAGCAGCTAATATGATAACTGGTGGTTGAAACTAGCAAATTTTTTAGTAGTTATGAAATGTCTGCCTTTATTAAAAGTCGATGAGTTTGAATTGTATCACAGATGCGAAGTTGGTATGTGCAGTTTAGCAGAAAGTCTGATTCTGTACTGTTTCTTTTTAAAATACTAACCAGAGTCATAGGTCTTCTCTTAATCTCCTGTTGCTTCTGGAACACCGCAGATAGCATAGCCATTTGTTCTGGTGGCACTTTTATGACTATTCCAAGTAATTGTAGATAACATAATGATCAAGTTGACTGAATAGGAGGCTGGCAATATTTGTGCTGAACTTGAGAATATTTTATTAGAACAGCTCTTGAAAAATAGATACTTCATGAACGTAGCAGAATTACCTGAAGTAAGTTCAAATCAAAATAGTTATTCATAACATACAAGGGAGAATGGGGAGGGGACATCAAATATATTGAATGCTGTAAATTTCAAACAAACTTTTTTGTCTCTTCTCTCATTCTGCAATGTAGGGTATTGAAGCCCCCAGGAGGAGGTTCTAGTAATCTCTTTGGGAGTACAGAAGAAGTTTCTTCTTCAAGCAGGCCACACCGGATGGCATCCAATATCTTTGGAGCATCAGAAGAACCTCAAAACATTCCAAAAAGAACAAACCCTCCAGGTAAGAGCAGCCACCTCCTTCAACACGATTGGGTTCTGAATTGCAGCACAGAACTGGTTTCGTATTCCGGAAGTGGAACACTGTGATCTGTCTGTGTTTTTATGTTGCATTTTTACAAACTGAGTGGCCTTGAACAATAAATCTACTCAGACTTCTGAATATATGAATATTTCAGTGATCTACATGTTCACATACTTTTTTAGCACATCATCCAGGTCTAATTCTTTCCTAGTTGAGGTCTAGGAAATGATGAAAGGAAACTGCTTCTATTCTAGAGCTGTGTCATCAGTTAGCTGCAGTGAGTTCAGCTGTGAATCTGAGACACTCTAGTGAATTCTTGTAACAAAGGATTTCAACTAGTATCTTTAGGCAAGCAAAAGTAAGTCTCTAGGCAGTAGAGTTCTAGAAGTCTTTGAATTCTTTTTTTTTTTTTTTATTTTTTTTTTAATATAGTGTGGTAAAACTAAGTCATCTAGAAAAAAATAATATCTAACAACTGCCTTGCAGGGGGAAAAGAAAGTGGTATTTTTGAGGATTCTAGTTCTGCTCAGCCTCGTCCACGCATGAATCCACCTGGTGGGAAGACAAGTGATATCTTTGGGTCTCCTGTATCTACCAGTGTTGTACGAGCACACCCAAATAAGCCTAAGGTATTTGTACTTCTTTCGCTGTCAAACCAGGAAGCTAGCAGCTCAGTGAGTCATCTTACAGTCTTGTCACAATGTAATGCCTGTATTCTCTTTAAGATGACAGACCTGAATTATGCATAGGGTAACTTAAAGTTAGACAGTTATTCCCAAAGTTTCTTTTTATTAGCTTGTTATTTTTGGTATATCAGATGTCAGCATGCTCTGTGGTTTGCAGTAAAACTATTAATTGGACTGTGGATGTGTGTTCAAAAAAAAAAAAAAATAGAAAAGAGGAAAAAAAATGCTTCTGAAGCCTTTGGTCTTCCTTGTAAGTGAGGTACAGCTGGAGTTCTTTGCACACAGCCACACAGCATTTAAGCTAGATAGGAAGAAGATATTTCTCTTTATTCTGCAGTTTAGCAGAGGTGATCTTGATGCCAACTCTGGAAAGTCAGTGAACACCAGTGAACTACAGTCATAAATCTTCATGTGGCCTGGTTGTGCCCTTCACCTCTCTTAAATATGTGTATCTATGTTCAACATGAAAGCAGTTTAGCAGGAGATTAAGCTTAAGTGATCAACAGTGAAAAAGTGTCAGGTCCAGCATGTACTTGATTTTGTGATGTCAGACAAAAGTGTGTCTTGCTGTATCAGTTGTTACTTTTTGATCTTAAAGCTGAGGTGTGTGGTAGCTGGAGAGGCTTGTAGTTATGACCAAATCTGGTTTTGGAAAAAAGGAGAATACATTGTCAATTACTTTATTTCTGTATTTAAATACCCTATATTTGGATTTACAGCCTGCTGCCTTACTCTAAGTTGATACTATTAAGTGAGTAGCTACTAGGTTGGCAATGTTTTTAACATGTCAGATGGCATGGAAACTTAACATCCCGTGAAACACAGCTCGCTGTCTTTGTGCTGAAAAAGCAGTAGCAGTCTCATTTTTCCTGGAACCTTAGGAAGAAAAGATTAGTCCAATTTAACTTTTTTTTTCCTCCTCCTTTTTCCCTTTTAAATTTGAAGGTGCTGGTAGTGTGCTTTTGCCTAACTTTTTATGCAGACTCTGGAGTATATTTTGGGGAATTTGGGTCATAAGATAGGAGAAGAAAAAAAAAAAAGAATGGGAGCTAGGTTTTGTCAGGAGTAGTGCTGTTGGTGTAGGAAAGGGCTTTGTTTTGTTCCTCTGTACCCCTTTATCAGGCTGGTCTCTGATTCTTTTTAGTTGTGGTTTTGTTGTTTTTTTTTTTTTAAATGTAACATTAATTCCTGTGAATTCCTGACTAAATAGAGGACAATGCTTTGGAAATTCCCATGTCTTTAATTAGAGCATTGGAATTGTGGGAAATCCTGGGCTGGAAAGGAGATGGCATATTTGCAAAAATTACGGCAAGTTGAATTTAATGGGTGGGAAAACATGCAAGCTTTTCTGAAGTATTTCATGTGTTTCCGACAATCAATTGAGGTTGTTGGGAAAATGGTTTTAAAAGGTTTTGTAATTACCTGACTGTTTGGGTCACTACAGATACTCACTGAAAATGGTAATTGCTGGATATAAATAGAGTGCTGAAGGGCTGCTTGTGTTCTAGTTGTGAATACCAACTTATCCTGGGTGGTAGTGGGTGCTTGACAAGAACAGTAATTCTAGACCTTTGGACTGAACTGTTTATTATAGACAAAGTTTTAAGCCTCTGATGAGCTAATGTAGCATCTTCATCTGTGTTTCAATGAATTGTCCAAGATGTACACCTTGACGTAACATAGGAGTTATCTCTGCCACTGCTTTTGGGATTATGTAGGGGTGGAGGGGCTGAAGGGCTGCACACAGTGTCTGCAGCTGTTGGCTTTTACCATGATAAATGTATAAACTTAGATCAGAAACAAAGCAAAACTTTCTGACGGATTTTGTGACAGAGTTATTGTTTGAGAACGATAATACACTGAGATAGTTTTTGGTTTCTTTGCAGGATCACATTGTCTTGAAAGAAGATGAAACACCAAAGAAGCTAGAAGGTCAGCAAGAGAAATTCCTTTCTCTGTTCTCTTTGAGAAGATAAGCTCTGAGAAGTAGTTTCTTATGCTTCCTCTTCGAAACATAAGACTAAGGCTGGTGTTTAAGATAATATAACTGAGAAGTTTTCCTTCTGTTAGTCAGAAATTTAATTACTTGTCTCAGGGAAATGGTCCTCTTCCTCTTATTGAGGAGAACACCACAGGTGTAAGTCTTGATACTACGTGTGTGTGCGTGTACTCTGCTGATACCATCTGTGTATATATGGATATATATGGAATCCGTTTATGTAGAAAAATATCCTATCAGATTGCTTCTTCCTCCCTTGCCATCTCCTTCAAGTGTGTAATCTTGACCTCCTGTAGTTGTAAATAACAAATAGCTGAGTGACAAAATGTATCATTGCTCAGCTAGTTACTGTTGAAGAATGATGGGAACGCTGCTTTCAAGCTCAGTATGAAAGGATTCATTGGTATGTTGCATCTCTTAATTGCCTGGAACTGCCAAAGTAATTCTGAAGGTACATTGCTTAGCCTACATATCCTTGTTAGAAAGATTGCTGAAGGAAGAGAGGAATTGTTGTGAAAAGGGTAAGTCTTCCTCAGCGCCTGTTTCCTTCAGGAAAAATGAACAGATAAAGAGAAACCTTAGTGTGCTATGGATGAGAGACATTGGAAATAATGCAGCCTACAGAAGATGAGGCACTTTGTGCAGTACAGAATAGCAAGCTGATCTAAGCCATTTTCTTTTTATTCAGCTACAGAAAATACCAAACCACAGCTGGAAGATGGAGGCGAGAAAAAAGATCTGGGCAAAGAAGAGCGATGCAAGGAGCCAGAACCCAAGATAGACAATCACGAGCCCCGATTAGGGCCAAGACCACGGTCACACAACAAAGTTCTCAATCCGCCAGGGGGGAAATCCAGTATTGCGTTCTATTAGGGTCAACTGTTCACTTTCACTAACGGAGTCTGCACAGAAACTCTTGTCTGTGGTTGCAAGGTCAGTTTATAGACTATTGTTTGTGGATAGATTCTTAGGCAGATGGATGACGGGTTATGCTAAAGTGTGTAGGAAGGATAACCTGATGATTTGGGGAGGGAGGGCTGGGGAGGGAAAGGGTGCCTTGTGGAAGATATGAGTATTGGCCTGCCTGGGTAGGTGGCAGAGGGGGACATTAGTGTAACTTTGTGAAAGATCAGTGCTACTTTGTGGTAAGTTTGTTGGACTGTTAGGTTCTTAGCTAGCTAGTGGCTCAGGACACTTGTGGAGTCAGGCTTATCCATACAGTCAACGTGTAAAACGTTGTGAATGGGTAGGGACCTGGAGGTCACATCTGAAAGATTCTGAAGCACAGCAGGTAGGCTGTGCTTTCCTCTAGGCAATAGAATGCAGCTTCACAGTGTGAGTTGACTTGCAGTCACTTTAAAATGTAAGTACATTCCACTGGAACAAGTAGTGCTACCGTGGTTTTGAGTGTCTTCAGTCTTTGGTTCTCTTTCTCCTTTCTTGCTTTGCAGCACATGATTGCTGATGCAAGGACAAAACATGCTGAAAGTTTCTTTTATACTCGTAAACCATCATATGTTAATAAATATCATGGGCTTCCCCTCCCCAGAGTATTCAGGCCTTTCTGATGCCTTCAGTAATCTGCTGATTACTATGACTAGCTCTTGACAAGTGATAATATCAATCCAACATACTGTTTCATGTAGGTGCTTCTAGAAGACTTTTATTTAAGTATCCTGGTTGAGTGCTTGCACATTTTCTAGTAAAGATGTGGGTGCAAACAATAGCTTTATGGTACTCTTTGAACACAAGCAACTTAAAGTGTACAATTACCATGGAGAACATTCTGAGGTGTCCAGCCAGCTAGCTTTGACCCAACCTGTATAGAAATGCCTTAGCTTCTCCAAAGGTTTTTACTTTGTACCCTGCGGAAACCAGGACTGTTCTGCTGTCTTCACCACAGTGCATTTTTTGTTTGTCTGTGCTGACTCTGTTAGTGAATTCTCTTGTCTTTGGTCAGCCTTATGTTTGCCTTTGACTGCCTCGGATTTTTGTTGGTAAGGTTGGGAGAACTACATGGATTCTCCCAAAACCACAGTTGTAGTTGTTTTGAGACATGCTGTAGACTATCCTAGTTGGAGAAACAAAGACTTTAGCAATACAAACCTTTTGGTTGTGCTGGCTATCTTAAATCATGTTTGGAAGACGTGCATGTTTTGCACAAACATTTGTTGGGGAGAGTAGCTCCCATCATTTGTTCTCTGAATGGACTTTCTGATCACATCCAGAGCTTTGATATATGAATGTTAACATTAGGTGCTTACTGTTCAGTGTATTTAATAGTGACTTTTTAAATTTGACATACCGAAACAGGAGTTGTTCAGGTACACCAAAGAACAAGTGGCCTTATCTGCATTTATCTGCTGCTGTTCTAGCCCAGGTTCCCGGGGAACTGCTACTGTTCAGAGGGGACTATCTCTGGGCCAGGTGCTAAAACACTCTGTGATTATAGGTCTTACTAGACTGCTCAGTTCAGTTGAGGTCAGAAGTGGGATGACTGCATGAAGACTTAGTTGCCTTTTCAAATAGTGAAAGTGAAATACATGGGGCAGTGCTAAGGGTAGAGATAGCCATGGAAAGTAGGGATTTCAATGCCTTTGTACCTTTTCAGGTAGGTTTGGAGCTTCCTGTTATTTGGCCCCGAGGGAAACAAGACAGTGATTCTAACTGTAACCCTGGAATAGATTTATGTAAATTCCAAACATCTTTTCCTAGCAGCTATTCTTGAGTCTGTGCTGTCTAGCCTCTGGCTGAGTCTCAGACACATCTATCTGTTTCAATTCCTTGTTCCAGTACTTGACAGGGTTTTAAAAGGCTACCATGTGGAAAAGTCAACCAGAGGCTGCTTTCTGCATTGAAGGGTCTGGTGTAATTGATGCTGTCTGTAATACTGAGCTTAGACTTGGCATCTTTCAGTACCTGATGTGCATTGGCTACAGTGCCTGTCTTTTAAACAGCAACTTCCAACTAGGCCTTAAATTAGTTAAACTATGTTAATTTTCTTGCATTTCTTTATTTGGAATCTAAACCATGTTTTCAACTCATCAAGTAAGATTGGTAAGAGCATTTCTCCGGGACAGAAGGGGATTGGAAATCAAATGATAAATCATGCAATTGTCAATAAACCTCTGTATTTTGTTACTTCATTGTGTGCTGTAGATCTCTGCTTTTATAAATTAATCGGTAATTTAGTTCAACGTAGATACACTGGCAAATTTTGTTATCTGAAATGGGAAAAATTGCACAAGTCTTTTCAGGCCTTCTGTACTGGGGAGTATGCTTTGGAGATGTGACATCCTGCTCAAGGTTGCTCATGAGACCTCTTATCCCTGGGGAGTGTGAAGGCATGGTAGCAAGGGTGGGCTGTTCAGCTCACTGCCTTTTTGTGGGCATGGCATTCTGTACAACGCAGGGATGCTGTTACGCTCCAGCAATACTGTAAATATACTTAAATATTCAAATATTTTAAGTCTATTTGTAGAGTAGTGTAGTAATTCCCCTTGAGCAGGGGATGCTCTTGATGTGGAGGAGTCATACCCCCACTTCTACACTTTGGGTGAGTGCATAAAACTCTCCTCATGTGTCAAACTGTCCTGGCTGACAGCGTGGAGGTGACGACAACGTGGAGGTGACTACAGCTACAGAAGTTCCAGTTCTGGGTGAGCTGGACATGGTGGCCTCTCAGCCAGGGTGTTCTAAATCTGCTGCATTCATCCCTTACTTTACAGATTGTGATGCCCTACAGAACATCTCAGCCAGCACTTGTTTCTACAGTGACTTCTGTATTTTGCACTGAGAGTTTTGCCATTTGTAGTTCAAAACTCTCCTCTCAAGCGTGCACGATGCTTTGGGTAGGATCCACTTAGTGTGGGAACTTGCGAATATCCTTGATAGATAACATATTAACAACGAAGGATTGTTTTTCCTTTGAACTGCTGGCAACTAGTAGACTACAGTATAGTTTCACTTTGCAACTCTATATATTACCTCATTGCTTTGCCCATAAATTGAAGGTTTGTACCTTAAACACTTAGGATAGAATATTATCCAGGTTACTGTTTCAGTCTTGTAAGGGAAATGATGATATCTGTTATAATAAGCTTGGCTTGGAAAGTGGTTAAAGAATGACTTGCATGCTTTCCTAAGTCATGTGTACAATTCTAGGCATAGCTGCTGCTTAGTTCCAAAATATGCCACCATGCCTGTCCAGTACAAGACAACACTGTTCTAATGAGCAGCCCAGCTGCAATGTGTCATCCCTCCTGATCCCCTGTGAACCTGATTAACCCAGATCAGTGCATGTTTTCCCTATTAAGACTGCTGGCTTCCATGCAATACCTTTTAAGCAAGCACTGTCTGATATTGTCCTTCAATATATCACTGCATAACTGTTGATGAACAGCCTATTTTGCACTCTTAATGAGGAAGATTAATGTCCTCTCTGTCAGTGTTTTCAGTAGCATCACTGTGGTTTTTTTGAAGGATTTGTAGAGGTTAATCAGACTTGGAATATCTAAAGTACTTTCTTGGGGCTTGTCTGGTGAGAGAACATATGTAAAGTAGCGTTGTCTGGAGACAATTATTTAAGCACTAACTGAGTAATTGTGGTATGTTCCCGGAAAAATTCTCGCAGTTGCTTCCATATATTGGATCACACTGGTGCATGGATGTCCCAAGTGTCTTGGCTGCCTGTGTGATTGCGTGGTGGAGAACAGTTTGATGCTTGTCTGTCAACATGTGGAGTGTGCTCCGTTGTCAGCTTGCGTCTTCATAGTTTGGAAGCCAGCTGGTCACCCAGCATTTTGTTCAAGTCTTCTGATGCATCTCCTATTGAATTTCAGCTTGATGCTCTGCTGAAATCCTGTATCACTTCCTTTTGGAAAAGGTGGTAGCTTAGAATGTTGTGGAGGCTGGAGTTTTCCATTGTTTATTTTTGTTGAGGAATGAAGTAGGGTCACAACCAGGATGCTGTGCTATGCTAGGCTAGAGAAAGCCAGAGGATACTGACCTCTGGTAACTGACTATCTGCTGGTAACAGAGGGCAGGATTATAGAGAAGACTGTGGCACATAAGCCATTTAGTCATTACTTGTCATCAGCTGTGCAAGAAGTAGACTGGGTTGTGATTTATTGCTAGCCAAGAACTGATGCACAGAACGCCCACAAACAGCCAGCAGACTAAGCTGGATGTCCAGACTGTGAGCCCAGTTGCTATTTGCTCCTCCCTCTGAAAACAATGAGCAGAAAGAGCAGGTTTTAATTATTGTGCTAAATTTGCAGCCCTGACTATTTTTTATTGTTTTATCTTGCTTCTGGAGATGAAGATTATCCTGTCTTGATTCTGGCTTTCCCTTTCTTTCAAGCTGCAACTCTTTATATTGTTAACAGGACCTCCTTTTCCTCAAGCAGGTCAAAGTACTGGCCATAACCAGCAAGAATGGAGTAATTTGCTTTACCCATCAGCCTCTCTAGCTCCAGCCAGCTTCTAATTCTGGTCTCTTACCCTACCACTTTCCTCCTCCGTCCTACATATACATATATTTTAAATAGTAGCTATGCTGCCTTTGGCTTCTCAATTATCCCTCCCATGCTACTGCTGGGTGTACACTATATGCCACTTAAGCCAAAAGCACAAACAGCTCTGTGCCAAAGTGGATCAGGAGCATGGAGGTCTATCAGAAGTAACCAGGAATTTAATGCTGTGCCACTTTCTCATAAAGGTGATGGCTTTTCCTTCACTGCCACCTCCCACAACTTACATAAACGTGTGCTCCAATGTGTAAAAGTGTTTAACTTTCTGGCTTCTAGGAGCATGCTCTGGAGCATGATGGGGGGAAAAAAAAAAAGTCCACCTCTCTGTGAGTTGCCTGAACTAACATCCACTTTTAAGTTTCATAGTTTATATTTTAAGAGTTGCAATCCACTGTGTCTTATGCAAGAGGAAGGTTCTGCCAACGAATGTTGTTGAAAAGAGCTTACCATTCCCAGGGTTGCTCAAGGCTAGGGAGAGGGCGAGTGGTTTGTTACCTGTATATGTGATCAGCGCAATACTACAAAAATTAAACAAAACCAGCTGATTGTTTCTTCCATTATGCCACCCTTTCATTTTCATGACAAGCACAAAGTAGAGCACCATGCAATTACCTTGTAAAAAGTTTCTCAGAAGTGAGCTCTGCATCTCAACAGCAGGTGCCAAGCCAGAATTGGGAAGGCAGGCAAAGTGAAGGTGGCTTTCCTATCATCAGTAGAGTAATTAATGAAAAAAGCAGTTAAACAGGAGTAGCAGGAAGCTGTTGGTGTACCCTAATGGAGATGAGCAGGTACTGTTGCAGGAAGGCTCATTCTCTGCCTCCTTACTGTTGTTACATCAGCTTCAAGCTTTATTAATCTGAGCTGAAAGACATGAGCAGTCTTTTACAAACAACTTTTTGCCTGTAAGAGGCTCTAGTAGAATCCTCCCAACCTAATGATGGTCTTTATGCAAGAGACTCCAGGATCACTAGAATCTCCCCACATCTTCAGATTATATGAAAGGGTTTTTAAAGCACATGCAGGGATCTTTGTACAATGGTATCTACAAAAACCTCTGTGGCCAGCAGAAGTTCTCCTTATAGGTGGCAAATGTAGGAAATATGCAGGAATGATTCACAGTGAAACCTAGCAGAGTAGGCAGTGAGACTTCCAGTGCTACATCGTACCAGTGGCAGATTTTAAGGAAAGTATGACACAACTCTTCTTCAAAACAAAGGAGTACAGTTTCTTTTCTGGTAATTTGGAAGTAGATTATGGGATGGCAAACAGGAATGGCTGGCTTTTAAGCTTCTTCCATGAAGAACCAAACACAGGACTTCCAGTGGATATCCCAGCACTCATTACAGGACCAACCCCATGGAGTTCAGCTGCAACATTGTATGGTATATAAACTCAAAAGCTGATGACTTCCAGCCAGGCTCAAGTCACTGCTTTTAAGCCAGGTGTTGGTAGTATTGACACAAAAAAACAGCTCTGTTGAGCACATACTTTCTTCTGTACACAAGCCTCCAACATGAGTATATAGTACTGCTGCATGTGGTTTTTCATAATCACCTTTGGAAATTCACCATGGGATTTTTCCACTATGAAAAAATACAACTGGAGGATTTCACTGAAGTGTAGTACAGTGACTGGAGGCTGAGGGATGTACTTAAAGCCACAGTCTAGCAGGAGTCTGATTTACCAGCTGAATGAAAACAGTGGTGAGGCCTCAGAGTACTGAGTCCAGTTTGGGGTTCCCTAGTAGGAGAGAGATGTGACTTAGGAAGGGGGTGCAGTGATGGGCCACAAAGGTGGGAAATGGACTGGAGTATCTTTCACAGGAGGAGAGGCTGAGAGAGCTGGGGCTCTTCAGCCTGGAGAAGAGATGACTCAGGGGGATCTTACCAGTGTGTACCTGCTGGGAGGGAGTGAGGACGAGGGAGCCAGACTCCTCTGGACAAGAGGCAATGGGCACAAATAAAATGACACGGAATTCCATCTGAACACAAGGAAGCACATTTTTACTGTGAGGGTGGTCAAACACTGGGACAGGTTGCCCAGAGAGGTTGTGGAGCCTCCACCTGTGGAGATGCTCAAACTCTGACCAGACATGGTCCTGGACAACCTGCTCCAGCTGACCCTGCTTGAGCAGGGGGTGTTGGACTAGATGATCTCAGGAGGTCACCACCAAACTAAAGGAATCTGTGATTTTGCAGTTCTGTGACTTCTAATCCCAACCCCAAATTTCTGCTGCACCAGACAACAGGGAAATCCTTTAATTGTCTGCAGTGTGAAATGAATTCACAGTGTAACTTAAACCTTACTTAGAAGACCTTGCTCTCTGAACACATTCTCTTCAGTAACTCAGTTTAAGAAAACCTTGCTTTGATGGGTCGATTTGTCTTCTGTGACATCTACTTCAAATGTGACTTTACTGGATGCTGTCAGTGCTTAAATTACTTTCAGTCTACTAGTGTTTATATTAAATGCAACTTGAGCAGAGCTGCTCTTCTCTTAAGGATTTGTAATAATTTACGTAAGTCATTCACTTAAGCATTCCTTGTACTTAGCTATGTTAAAGTTTACTTCATTCTTAAAGCATCCTTTGTGCTTCTGTAAACACTGTGTGAGTGTTTGTGAGCGTTTTGCATAGTGAAAAAGGCAGTTGGCTGAGTAAAATAAGCCTCTAGCATTCATGAGTAAGAGCACCCTGGTTTAAAGGACAGAATTTCAGATCAAAACCTTTTACACTTTGAAGGCAAATGAATAGGCATGGCTTACGGAAGCATTTCTAGTAAGGTAGTAAGAAATTAAGCTAGGCTTGTGCACAAAAGGTAATCAATTTGATTAATTCAGTCTCCTGCCTAAAGAATAATGATGGTGTCACTTTCTTGGATATGTAACTGGTGAAAGATGCGTGCTAATCTAGAGCAGTAACTGAAACAGCAGGCCTACCAAGGTATGTGGATCAGCAAGCGCCGACGTACAGGATTCTTGTGACAGAGAAACAATGGTGGACCAGGCAGGCACACCTTATGCAGGCAGTTTTGATGCAAGATTGAAAAGCAGCTATCTAATGGCTTAAGAACAAGCTTCAGCTAGGTTAGTTTCACTTACTGTAGTGTAGTTCTTAAAGTGCCCCATGCAGGTTTCTGTATGTTGGAGAATGCCTAAGAACCATCCAGCAGACACCTTTCACTTGTGAGCCAGGCATAAGAAAGTGGAAACATCCCTTTCTGTAGACAATTCCCTTCAGGATTCCCTTTAAAGATGCTTAAAATACATAGGCTAAAAATCTACTTTCAAACAGAAGTGATCAGTGCTATGTCTGGCAGCTGTCATTGTTCTCACACTGCAAAGGTTCAGCTGAGAGTGCCTTCGTTTCCTGTTTCATCATCAAGGAGCGGTGCTGCATCTGCAGGGTCTCTGTCCTCCTGCTCCACAGGTGCTCCCTTTCTTGTTCTGTTCAGTGTCCCACCCTAGAAATTCAAAGGAGCAATTAGTGACAAAAAGGATACTGCTCTTCCTGTACACATTCATTGCTACAGCTCTGTCCTGGCCCTTCCCCTCACCTTCTTGCAAAAAAATACAGCTGCCAATAGCTTGACTACTATGCACTGCATCAGTATTTTAGCAGATAGTTCTCTTTTTATGCGGTCCTATTTTTATGTCAGGGGAATTACTTATATACACACCCAACAGCTATTACATCAATAAAAGCAACTTGGTGATGCAAGGTTCTTCTTCACCTTTTATCACACTTACCTGTTTCTTGTCCACAACATTGAGGCTAATGGAGGCAACAATGCATGCAATAGTGTTTGCCAACATAAAGATCATCATCTGTTGCCAGCGCCACAGAGGGATCTTTAATTCACTAGAAAAGGCCAAAACAGGATAGAACAACTAGTCACTTGAAGATATTTAAGGCACCTCTATAATTTCTTGCAGCATCAGGTTGCAAAGACACTCATTTCTGTTCACACCGTTCCACTAGCACTGTTGATGTCTCTGCTTAAAAGAAAAAGCATTCTCACCTGGACTTTGTTCCTAGAATGTGTCCAACAATGAGATTCGAAAGGCCAACTCCAATCATCTGCACAGAAGTTGCAAGCCCCATAGCTGTGCCTAACGTTGCTTGGGGGACCACAAGAGGTATGGATGGCCACATACTAGCCTGGTAGGAGTAATAAGAAGAGGAATTAACACAAAGCCTTATTTAAAGGTGTTAGATGGTCATTGGTTTAAAAAGGAATTATTCCCACTAAATAGACATTTGTGCTTTCTCTTCAAAAAAATCTGGTATTTATCCCTCCCAGCCTATTGGCTGGTTCTAGACTGTTTCCCATCCTTTTCAAGCAGCTTGAGACAGCACAGACAACACATGTTATTTGAAACTGGAATAACCTGACTCCAGATTTTTGAAGGGGAGTTAGACCTGATGATTTAGCTCGTTAAGACTCATAGGAGATTCAGATGTTACATTCAACATGAAAAAGCACTAGGAAAAGCACAGACAGATTAATGCTTCATGCTGTAGCAAGTGGTCCCTTACTCTGCTTTGCGCCCATATTGATTCTTTGGGATTATTTGTTACTAGCCAAAGTAATCGGGGAGCCAATGACTTCAAACTGTGGCTGCTAAACCTGCTCACGAGGACACAAGGGCAGTGATACATGCCATCCAGGATGCAAAAGGAGCACAGCCACAAAATGCTCAACTACAGCAGTGGGGTTATGCACTTACAGCAGCAAAGGAGTAAGTAATCCCCAACCAGATGGTACAGACTAAGGGAGGAACAAAGGTAAATGCCAGGAGAGCGAAGGCTGGCAGAGTCAATGCAGCACAGCCAACAGCAAAGATGCCTCTCAGTCCAACGTAGTCCTGGTAAAGGAAACAAACATAAGGCTTCTTACAAGGGATCCTTGCTTCCCACAGATCCTAGCGACATGAGCGGCTGCACAAAGTGGGCTGGCATGAGTGGCAGTAACATGTCATTCCCTAGTTGTTGATATTGTAGCAGACTAGCTACTACTAGTTCCTCTTGCATACTCCTGAACCAAGACTGAAACACTTGTCAGAGAATCAGTGTCTAGTATTCATGTGAAATGGCAGGCTTTAATAATGGGGGAGGATATGCCCTGACAATTACGGAAATAAGAAAATGAAGAGTTTGACAAAACAGGGACTGATTACACACAGGCTGTCGTTTCCCATCTATTTGCAAAGCTTATCCTCATCCTTTCTGTTCCAGTCTCAGAATTCTCAAAACATCAGCCATTCGCCATGGCTTGATGCTGCCATAGCACAATGAAGGGACAGAGGAAAAACCAGGTTAACATTATTTCTTGTTATTCAGACTATTAATTCAGACTAAAGTGCATCTTCCAGTTTGCAAGGAATTAAAGGACTGCTTGCTTAGCAACAACAGGCTAAATTCTGGTTGAGGAGGTTGTAACAAAGACATTTCAAAAAATTAGGAAAAAGTTATCAGCAAGCACTTCTGATTTTGGGTACTCACAATTAATATGCCAACTGCTGCAGAGAGAACAAGGGAGCTGTCGTACACTGCCCCAGCAATATAAGCGGCTGCCTGCTGACTGTAACCAGAATATTTATCCTGGATAAACTTGCTAAAAATAAAATGAAGGGAGTAAAAATTACATAATTAGGATTCTTGATCTGGTTATTTTGACAGAAAGTAAGTCTGAGCACAAACATATGGACAGGAAGGGTTTTAACGAGAGGACTTGTAAACAAGTTTGATTCCATCTGGTTTGTAGTGCCAAGCCTTTGTTGTTTTATTTTAATTGGTGCACACCATAGAGAAACTGGTAGCTTAAATGGCTACTTTGAAGACGCTTCTGCAAGTGCAGAGTAAAACTGCAGGTTAAAGTTGGGCATATGTTCAATTACATCAGCACAGCTCACAAGGAGCAATTTGCCATCACCTGTCCAAAACATACGGATGGATTTTTTACATTCTCTTTGAAGAAGCAGAAAGCATTATCAATCCAAGGGTGAGAATGCTAAGGGGCTGGAAAAATATTTTAAAATAATCCATCAGCAAAGATCAGTATTGAGTTGAACATCTGCATTTTAGAAGTACTAGGAATCCCCCCTTGGCATCTTAAGGAGACCCGGTTAAAGCAGAAAACATACAAACCAAGTTTTGTTTTCATTGTCAGAAGTCAGCCTTTCACCTTTGTTAGGGACACGCAAAAATGGCATTAAAACTTACTCAAATTCTTTACAGAATTTACAGTCATACAGTCCTAACAGCTTAGAAAGATTAGTTTATTTAGAAATCTTGTAAGCTACTTAAACCTGGTTTGGCTACTTGCATGGCTACTTACCATTAGTAATAATGAGCCCTTATAGCCTGTGCTGTCAGCAAAGTATGAAGCAAGACACTGTTCTCTGAAGATTTACTGCAACAGAATTCGCCAAAGAGTACTGGCCTTGGGACCATTATTTTTCCAACTGGGAAGCACCATAGCATTTTTTGCCAGAAAAGATGTGTGAAACATGACTCTTGGTGCCTGAACTTTTGCTCCACAGGGAGGAAAAAAAAAAAAAAGATTCTGCAGGGAGGCAGAACTGCAGAAATGAGGATTCTATGTAACCAATAGATACTGTTTTCAGTTAAAATGACAGGGCAACTGATAGAAAGCCCATCTCATCAAGGCCTTCATGATCCTTACCATCTTGAATGTCTTTATTTTACTAATAAGTGGTCACTTGTACATTTGTTATGACAACATTGATGACATTTCTTGACTCCCCATTTCACAGGGGCTTACTATAAATCACTAATGAAATACTACCAAAATAATTTATTTTTTTTTTAGTGCAGGCCTTTGCTACCATAAAAGTTAATACTCATTATGTATAGAAGCCACATCATCCACAAACAGGAAGAAAGCGGCAAAATTACAAGTCTGTCACAGAGCCACAGGACAGAAGCAGGAGTCCCAGTTTAGTCAGGCAGGTTGCTGTTTTGTTCTAAGCAAATGAAGGCATAAAAAAGGAAGTCTGCAAGCCTTGCACTGGGATGCGAAGGCTTCCTCACTTACAAACCCAGGCTGACGCAAGCTTAGCTTTGTTCCAAACACAGCAGACAACATGCAGAACTGCAGGACAGAACTGCCCCAGGCCTGTGAAGCTAACACCCCACCCAGCTCAAAAGACAGCCACTTTGTTGGACTGACACAAAGGTGAAATATCTACAGGCTATTTTTTAAATAAAGTATTTGTTCCCCTTCTCCCAAATCCTTCTGATCCTCCTTCAGCAGTGTTCCAAGCTTTAAATATTGGGATTAATGATTTCCCTTTAAGTTATTTTTGCTTTCCTTCAGAAGCCTCCTTCATCTTTGAAGGGAAAGAAAGGTCAAAGAACCCTCATATCTTTAACTAGGTGTTAAAGGCATGTTTCTCTGTGTTTCGTGAGTGGAAGGAACGAGCATACTACCCCATACTTCCCAGTCAGCTAAAAATCGAGGGCCTGCTAGGCTCCGATAGGCTTGTATCAGACAGCAGACTACAGCCATAGAGCAATACCTGGCGTCGGCCACAAAGGGGAAGACTCCGTTGTAGAAGAACATGATGGTAAGGACCAGGAGCCAGTAGCGAAGGGGAAGTCGTTGGACGTCCTGAATCCGCTGCAAAGATAAGATGTGCCCTCACTCACCAGGAAATAGTCTTCAGCTTCACACTAATCTCACTTTCTGCAAGCCACTGAAGATCACAAAAAAATGAAGAAGTAACAGCAGGTAAAAGGGAATTGAAAGGCAGCTCATATACCTCTAAGCAAAATTTGGCATGTGCTGACTCCAAAGCATTCCTTCTTTATTCAGTAAAGAAAACAAAAAAAGCTTTCTTATTATTTTTATAAAGGTTGTGGCTGCAAGAGACTATTCTAAGCAGGCTATATTAAGAGCCTACTGCAAAACCTTAAGTGAAACACAGTGGAAAGATAGAGTATAAGCAGGAGTCACAACACTGAGATACAGAAACCAGTAAGAAAGAATACTGTCATGAGAAGGAAGCTGTCTTAATAGATTTAAGTGCCATAAAAATTGCAACCTATTGCCTGTAATGCTTGTTCCTAGACAGAAGAATGCAAGGAGGAATGGAAGATAAGGGCTGGCAAAAGATAGTTCAGCACTGACCAGATTAGCTATTTTCTATCGTGGATCCTGTGAGCCAGAAAGCAGTTCCAGAGAAAGGTTACTATCTAGTTTTATGCACAAAATCCTTCTCTGAGCCACCTCCAGTCAAGAAGTAACTGGCTCAGAAAAGTAATGCCGTTCAGAGTGCTAACTCAACTCTCTGGAAGGCTGCAAATACATAGGCTCTAAACAGAAAATTTGCACTTGTGCAGTGGCTTGCAGATGCAATAGCCTCAGATATACCTGAAGAACTGCTCTGGAAGATGTAATTAAGTGGTGTTAATGCCCTCTTCTGGCCAGGACCAGCTCTTACTACTGCATGCTTCCCTGCACTGCAAAAGCAGTGCTCATGCACCCCAGGCTTTCAGAGATTGAGATGGAAAAGCTGCTTGTGCACCACATACCACTTTTTTGGATTCTTGCTGGATAACCCCATCCAAGCCCAGTTGCTTCATGCCTACTTTATCTAGTACACTGACTGTGAGGGCTGAAACAAAACCAAGCACACAGAGCAAGGTACCTGGAAAAGACACAAGAAGTGTTAGAAATTCCTCAGTGTGCAGAGAGCTGAATGACAAAACCAACTGCATGCAATATGCAGAATTCTCTATGACTCCTACTCCTGGCTTCTCTTAACAGCCTTCCCTACTGCAGCCATACAGTAGGACCATTTACCTCTTACCACCCTGTAGGGTCCTTGAGCATTTTGTCCACTAAGCTTCCAATATGCTGCAGAATTCCCTGAGGCCAGTGAAGCTGAAGCCCGACTCTCGTCTCTAAAGATAGCCACTTTGTTGGACTTTAGCCAGAATGCCTTCTAAACTGCAGCAGGCCTGTGCATAACAAACCCAAGGTTAAAACAAGCCAGAGGTGAAGAAACTTCCATGGTCCCCTGAGCAGGAGGGGTATCACACATGGGCTGGTACTGGAAGCGAAGTTATACCTCTTCATTTATGTGACCTACTGCAGTTACTACAGCATGCTCAGCTCCAGAAAAGTTAGATTATGCTGGATATGCCAGAAGCAAGTTTAGCAATGGGCATCTGCTGCAGACATCCTTCTCCCAGAAAGAGATCTGTATCCGTTTTCTTTTCCAAAGAGCCAAAACAATCTCTGTGATGCATACACACTCTGTCTGATGTATTTATCCCTTCACGGGCTACTGAAGTTGCTGTGCTGCGCTTGCAAATGCTGCCTGACCCCTAAACTAACAGTGTCAGATGAGATGCAATACACCATACCCATCACAGTTTCTCCTCTGAGAACTGGAATCAGAAGAGAGCAACCAGGTTTCAATTTCTGCAGGAGATTTATCTCACATATGCATCCTCTTTTCCACGGGTGATAGCCCATAGTGTTTTGTTCTTTGGGAAGTATCACTTTCCTATAATCACCGAGTCTTTGTACACAAAGGATGCCCTGAGGCAGGTCTCCCTATCATCACCATTCCAGCACACCAGAGTACCTGAGTGCCACTGCTTAACTGCACTGTGAAAGAGATCATCCCTTCCACTAGAGGCAGATCCCATCTCACTGCACCAAAGAGAGGACAGAAACTCAAATCTTCTAAAGATATGAGCCCTAGAACAGATTCACACTAAGAAACATGTAATTCAGATTCTGCTTCTCACAGTAATTTAAATCTACGGTTTTGATCAGTCCATGTGCAAGGCATTTTATGCTGAGACCAATACAGATACTACTACAGAACCAGCACGTTCTGCTAGCTAAATACAGAAGAACAAACACATTAGATTCCTCTTTTGTTTGACTCTCAAGTTTCCATTCCATGGGAGTAAACCTACATTAAGTACTGACTACCTGTGACTGCAGATGTTAAAACAGCTCAAGAAAACCGCAGACAAAACTGTCAGGCTGACACTACAGCTTTAGAGAGGGTTTTCAGATATCAATGAAGAAAACACCACTCCATTGCATACAGAAAGCAATGGGAAAAACTAGAAAATAATGTGCTTCCTCCTGCTAACTTCACTATCTCTTTCAGGTACTTTTCATAACTGGACAAAACAGGCTAGCCTCACGTCTAGAAGACAAAAGGCCAAAGCACCAAAGAAACTCACCTCCCCAGAGTGTCCACTGCATTCCAAATTTTGCCTCAAACTGCTGGGTGAAGAAGAAGTTGAGGACACTCCCAAGACGGGAGAAAGACAGAGTCAGTCCAAATGCCAGTGCCAGTTCCTTCCCCTTGAACCAGAAGGCTGTGATACGATTCTGCACAACTTGGAGAAGACAAAAATCATCTCTTGAACAGACTTGGCCAAGAGCATTGCACAGAACCAACAAACACAGCCTCTCAAGCTAGAGCGCTTAAGCTAGAGTAAAAGAAAGACCTCTACGCATCCCAAATGGAGGTACTATGTGTCAACTTCGCAGTCCATTTTAAAACATACTAAATCATGCTGGGACATGCGAGGTGAACTTAGCCCTCAAACAAGGCAAGAAAAACAACCCCAAAGGCAGAGTAATCACACATCAGTCCCCACCCTTGGGAGAAGGACAAACTTGTTAGAGGGGAAGACTTTTAAACATTTTGGCCCACATTAAATCCATGCAACCCTTCAAGGAGCAGTGTTCTTCTGTTAGCAACATAGGTTCCTGGTGCAGAGCAGGTGAAGCTGACTGGTAGGACAAGGGTCTAGGAGGCAAAATAAAAATGTATCATGACCCTCTGGTGAGGCGTAATAAAGAATGTGAATTCCTTACTAGTAAGTGACCCATTCCCAGAGCCAAAGAGCAGTCTTCCTGTTAGCATCATTGGTAGGAGGTATGGTGACCCCTTGAAATGTGAGCCTAGAGCAAAGATTGATGATCCCAGCACAGTCAGAAGAGAGAAAACAAAGACACCAACTAGGAAGAAAGAGAAAAAAAAATACACAAACCTCAACAGACATGCTGAGCTCAGGACAAAAGCATTCTTTGTCAAAAAGCAAAAGAGCAACCTCAAAACACACCAGTAAACCTGTGGGTTTCTATCAGTTTACCCTCGTTATTGTAATTTTGTAAAGACTGGTCTCTTTATAAAATGACCTGGGAATCCTCAAAATAATGATGATATGATGGTGGAAGGTTAGAGAGGCAGAACAAGTCACAGAGAGGACTCTGAACTCTCTATATAGAGTCCCTGTTCCTGTCCCAAGCTCCACTACAGACTATGGCCTAGAGCAAGCGATTTCTTTCTCTGTGCCTCCTCATCTGTAAGATGTTTACCTCTGTGATACAGAGACAGAGCATAGCTGCATTTGCTGGGACTGCTAGGTCTCAGATTATGGCACATGCCAGAAAAAATGTCAGAGCAGGGAACAGAACACTACTTTATCAGTTTGTCCCATTGAAAACAGGTAACACTATTCCCTGTTACATGCATGTCAGAGGAAAGCACATTTACTGCACTGCTGTGTAAATTCGGATAAGTCAGTGGTCAAAGGATGGAAACGTCTCAGTTGCTTTCATGGAGCTGCTCAACTAACCATCGCACACTCCACACACAGAGCTGTCCCTCCTCTCCCATCCCTCTGTGATCTTACTGAAGTGGAACCTTTGATCATCCCTTTGCACTGAAAGAACAGCCTGAAATTCCATTTCAGTCCAAGAACAAATTAATCGATCGTCAGAACTTACAGCGATTTCCTAGTTTATCAATCAGGAATCCAGCCAGAATAACCACTACTGCATTTCTAGGAGAAAACAAGAACAGAAACATTTGTGTCTTGCTGCTGGGAAGCAACTAGCAAACTACCCTGCCCCACCAAAGCAAGAGAAAAGTGACTTACGTCCAAGCATAGATCGCATACAGCAAATTGTATTGTGCAGGTGTCATTCCCAAGCCTTCAACACAGTCCAGCGTGCTATTCTCCCCAGTGCTGCTATTATGGGTTCCATTGGGGCAGGTCAAGTTCTGCATAACAAGTCACAGAGCCTGTGTTAGGCAGCAGACATGGATGAAAACCCACACATTCCTTTAAAAATTAAGTTAAGCTCTTGCCTACTAGTTTTCTATTTCTTCTGCTCAGTTCTCACTTCCATGACCAGGAATTAGAGGACTTGTGTCTTCTCTCAGCAAGCCAGCCCTTGCCAAATGAGAAATGACTGGCCACTGGCACGTTTTGTCTTCCCTTTCCCTTTCTGTGGCAGTAGCGGCAGGGGCTTAGCACTTTTATACACATTTCAGTCCAAAAGAAAAGCCAGGAGACTGCACCGTGAGGTTTATTTGATCCCTTAATTTCTTGGCTATAGTTTAGCTTGATCCGACTCTTCATTACATACTATAAAGTCTTAAGCAGTGTGTAAGTAGGAAACTTAGCAGTAGTCCATATTAACTCACAGCTATAAAGCATTTGCTGAACAGTAGGAAACCAGTAGTCCTAGCATGATTTAATAATGTCATTTTTGCTACTGAAAAGCAACATCTTCTCAACAGGATCAGGAAAAAAACTCTCGATCTTCCAACTACTAAAAATCTACCTGCATTGGGAAACACACTAGGTCTTCCACACCAGTAGGCACAAGCTTAACGTCTTGAATAACCACAAGGAAAGCGTCATTTTAACCACATGATTTTTATATAGCCAGCATATTTACAAATCCCTCAGATCGGCTGTAGTAAAAAGGTATGAGGCTGCGGTGAAACAGTTCTCTAGAACAAAGTGTGTTCACTGCAAGCACGGGTCTTAGATGCTCTGACTACCACTGTACCACTTGTGTAAGGCAGGTAGAGGCTAAATTCACCAGAGCAGAAATATTATGAGAGTGTCAGCAGATAAAACCACTGTTTGCACAGTACCTAGTACAGAAAAATATGGCTTGGTTTCATTACCCTATAAAGTTATCTAGGTAACAAAATATGACAACCTTTCCTTTACTCAGTAAATAAATAGATGACTCTTTTCCCACAGACCTACAGAAGTTGTGGAGGATGAAGGAATAAATATGGACCTATTTTTTTTGTTTTTACTCCTGTTTTCAATGACAGACTGCACCCAATTTAGCCTGGAGTTCACTGTCTGAATGTTATGGATTAACTGCATTTCAAAAAAAACCCAACAACCTTACATGCAAGCTATATATATTTCTGCCCTTGGTTTTGAAGCTATTGAAGCAAAGAACAGGACAGCGACTTTCAGCCTACACATACTAATCTACCAGCAGATGGCACACACGAGTAAAATCAAGTCTCAAAAGAGAGGAAACAAATACAATAATGACAGATAAATGAGTCAAGTAAGAATTTGTCAGGTATTCAGGTAAGAACTCTGGGACTCCTGCATCCCTGGAGAAATCCCAGAAATCAACTGGGATATCTGTCTAAACCCTGAACAACACAATTTGCTAGCATTTGAGAATACAACTAGTTTTTAAACAAGAGTCCTCCTGTGGTCTCCTGGCAGGGCTCTGTCTTTCGGCTAGCAAAGACAGACGTGATGTGATACCTGCAGTATCAGGAGGTTTGGATCTGAAGACCAGAAAGTCTTTTCTAGTCTCCTATCTCTGATGTCGCTAGTCTTCCAGTCCAGTGTAGGTACTAACGCTCAATTCTATGGATCTTCTACGTGCAGAGTGGCGTGAACACCATTCTAACTCTGGACTTCATTAGTGTAGCGAACAGTCATTTGGAGTGCTGACAACCATCGAGCAAGGTCAGGTTTTAGTTTTCCAGTTCTCCAAGCAGTGGTGAGAACCCAAACCCCTCACGGCTCGTCCCAGCTTCGTGCATCTTCTTCGCAGCAAACATACCAGTGACAACCCCTCACCCCCGGCACCTGGAACATAAGACCCCAGCGCACGACGCCGGTAAAGAGCTCCCGAACCTCCACCGGCGGCCGAGGCCTCCGTGCTGCTGGTTCTGCCTTGTTTTGCCCGCCCGGCACTTACCCCCTGGAACTGCTCCTGCAGGACGCTGGGGATGTCGAAGCAGAAGTAGGAGCCGAAGGTGAGGAGGCAGTTGAAGAGGAGCACCGCGAACCTGTAGGAAGCTGCCGGGGCACAGAGGACCCTCTCACACCCTCCACCTCACGGCCCGGCGCGGCCCTCCCCTCCCGCAGGCCCCGGCCCAGCCAGGCCGGGCCCAGCCCGGCGGCGGCGGGGGCGGCGGCGGGACGGGGCCCGACCCGCCACCGCCTGCGGGCCCCGCGACCCCGGCCGGGCCGCGGCCTGCTCCCTCCCGTCCCCGCCGGCGCTCACCCCGCTCCGCCGCCGCCATGCCGCCTCCCGCCGGCCCCGCCTCGGGCCCAGCCCCGCCCGCAGCGGGGAGCCGGGCAGGGGCCGGGGCCGGGGCCGGGGGCGGTGGCCGCCGCCGCTCCCCGGGCTGAGGCCGCAGGTAGGCCGCGGCACGGCCCCGGGGCCGGGGCCTCCCCCGCTGGGTTGAGCCAGAGCGGGAAGGGAATCCGAAGGGAAAGGATCGGGTTTGAAAAGCAGCGTGGTAAGGCGGCGGAACGATCCTCAGTCAAAAAGAGGAAATTTAGTAAAGAGAATTAAAACCGAGAATTAATAAAGAGAGAATTAACAAAGAGAGAATTAAAAAAGAGAATTAATAAAAGGAGGAAGTCAAGTGGGTACGTAGAAGACGGGGAATAGCTGATGAGGGAGCAGCAGCGCAGAAGAAACTGGTTTGTCGTGCATCATAAGCTGGAGTCAAAAATGCGATGCTTTGGGGGGGACAAAGGCATATCTTTTGGGATGTGTCAGTAGAAGTGCCTCGCACAAGAAATGGGGAAAGAGAGCAGTTACTCAGGCTAGTAGGCAATGCTGCACAAGAACAGATAGAAACCAGCCAAGCATAAATTAGAGGTTTCTAGTTATCAGAAGAGCAGGGTCCTGGTAATGAAAAGAGGAAAAAGAAGGAAACAAGAAGAAAAAAAAAGAAAAACACAAAAAAAAAACCCAAAGCCCCTATATGGTTGAAAGGGTAAGTATATTTCTCTTCCTGTTTGAAGAATATTTTCTACCCAAACAAGGCACAAAGAGCCATCAAATAAGGCAGGCCTCACAACAGCAACAGTGAGGGCCAGTGCCTTACCTGATTTTAAAATAGGGCTTGATGAATACATGAGTAAGGTTATGTGGCATGGCTGTCCTTCACAGCAAGCAGCAGGACTTGGGAATCCAGAGGTTTCTTCCCGCTCCTGTGTCAGTGAGTCAAAGGTACACACACAGCAGGGAATACCATGTTAAACAAAAGTTTTTCAATAGTGGTGTGTACTGAAAATAGTTCAATAACTAACAATTTTAGGAGCATCTGACTTGTGAACAGAGTCAGACTACAAGATATCCTTAAAGTCTATTTTTATAAATGCTGTTGTTGTAGACATTGCTTGTGCTGCCAAGTAGAAGGTTTTTATTTTATCCTACCCTATGATTTCTCACTTCCTTGGGCTGCAGGCATGGAGGATGCTGAAACAGCATCGTTACCTTATGTGCAGAGGATGCTTCATGTTGCTGACCTGTGTGGTCCTCACCTAGCTGTGGTGAGCTGACCCCGGCAAGCAGGTGAGCTCCCACCCAGCTGCTCACTCACTTCCCTCAGTGGGATGGGGGGGAGAATCAGAACGGCAAAAGCGAGGAAAAAACAAAAAGCCTTGTGGGTTGAGATACAGCCAGTTTAGTAAGTGAAAGGGGAAAAAAACAAGGGAAAAAACCCACCGAGTGATGCACAAGCAATCGCTTACCATCAACAGACTGATGCCCACCTGGCCCCCAGGCAATGGTTACCTTGGAAAAAACTTCTCCCCTAGCTTTCTTGTTGAACATGATGCTACATGGCATGGGACATCTCTCTGGTCAGCTAAAACATGGTTGTGTTACCAACATTGTTTTCCTCACCAGCCTGAAGCACAGCACTGTATCAGCTGCTGTGAAGAAAATAAACTCTTTCCCAGCTAAATCCAGTACACTAAGAACCAGCTCCTGAAAGCAACTCTTTTGGCCAAATAAAAATATTTTATAGCAGTATTTAGCAAAAATAAAAGTGTCTGGATAACAATAACATTTGTATATACATGTGTATGTGTATATATATATGTGTATATACAAAAATAAATGTGTGTGTGTATATAAAACATATACAATTGTGCGTGTGATTGATTTGAAAACTAGGGTTAGAGCTTTCCTAATGATGTGCAAGTTTTCAGGAAACCAGCTGGGTTTTGATTCTAGGTACTTCCTTACAAAAGCTATGAAATGCTCTCAAGCCCAGTTCTTTCTAACAGTGCCGCCCCTCATTTCGTTCCTGATTTACGTCTTCATGAAGGACGCCTGCTGGCAAGTATCGTTAAAATGGCATCTGGGAGAGCCTTTTCAGCTATCAATATACTGCAGCAGCACTACTTTTTAAATTCAAAGAATGAATCTAAGATTCCAGACTTGGAAATAATACATACACGCAGGGTACTAAAGCTCAAAGACTCTCAGATTTCTTGTCAGGCTATAACCATTCCTAGCAGCGGTGGGGGCATGTACCAATACTGCTGGGAGCAGCAGCAGGTTCCCATTCTGTGTGAAGCTTTGTAGCACTTCTAAGACATGTTTGTGCCACTAGTGGTATTTGTATCACACTTCAGGAACCTGTGTTGCAGTCACATTGCTTATGAAAAATACTAATATGCTGGACGAAATTCACTGTAGTGCTGAAGCGGTGGAAAGGAAAAATACATATCAGCATCCTGCTATGTAAATAATGAGTTGAAGATACTGGATTCCTTTGCACAGCGAGTCTGGACCCACACTTCCAATATTCTCCCTTAGAAGTGTTTTGTTTTCCGTATATGTATTTATATGAAATCTTTTCTGTATATATATGTGTGTGTATATGGATATATATAATTACATATATTTCATAATCTTCCATGTTATGGAAATAGATAATATATATTTTCCACATATATGAAATATTTCCCCCTCCCTCCTTTCAATCTTTGGCTAACAGGCTATGTGAATTTGATGTGTTAGAATTAATTCACCTTTTGAATTTTACTCTTTTTTTTCCCCCTTTTAGCTCCAGCTCATAAATGATCTGGAGTAGAGATTGAAGGTGTGTTTGATTCATGAGCCCTTAGTAAGACTCAGTATATATAGGACTAATGATGGTGAGGTCAAATACTTGTGAGGGATTTGCAATGGTGGCATGAATGTTTGTCCAGACTTAGGTTACTGCATGTCTAGAAGAACCTTTAGGCTGTCTTTAGGGAGGAAAGGGACAAGCATAAAAACACTTTGGGTGTCTTGTCAGTTAAAGATAACTTTTTGAGCATGGCCAGGTGAAATACTTTTCTGCTGAATCTGTATGTCAGCAGCTCTGGTCTCTCTGCTGTTGATCAGAGCTTCCTAGAGGAGAATCAGAAGTAATAGACATGACTGATTAAAAATCTATGATCCAGAAATCATTTGGGAACACTGAACCTGAAGACTATTGTTATTTCCATCTTCTATCCAGTAAGAAGTTTTTATGTGGTAGAAGAGGTGTGGACTTGCGTCACAAACGGATGGGAAGATCCAAAAAGTTTAAAACTGAAGAAGCAGCAGTGCGTCAAAAACCTCATCTACTCACAACACTTACGGGCAAGAACCAGACCAATTCAGACATAGGAGAGAAGGAGGAGAGCTCTTTTTCCATTACTGCTTCAAGGAAGAGAATTAGTATTTGATAAGAAAAATCAATTAGCTGACAAGTAAGATGGAGATTCTGAACACAACCTATGGAAACCATCCTTGAAGAAAACCTTTAATGTAGAGGATCTCTGATGGCTGTGTAAGTTCTGGAGCATGGTTGTGTGTAGCTGGTTGACTCAAGGTTTGCCTTAGGTTCTACCTTGTAAGTATATCTATGATTTTAATAGTCTCCTGGCTATTAGGTCTCTTATATTCTGTCAAATTCCATTCATCTTAACTTGAATTTGTTGGTGTTCAGTCATTCTGATTTTTATTTGAATGATTACCTGGTTCCTACACCTGTGCATCTATAAATGTATCATCATAACATTTTGCCTTGACCATAAATTTATTCCAAAACTGCAGAGCTTTTGTTATTTCCTGAAGCTCTCAGAAATCTTGGTTTTAGTCCTCTCATAAAAACCTACACAGATAATTGTAATTAAGTTTTACAGAAAGCTTACTGAAAGTAGTATCAAGTCCTTCTCCTGCCCTTGAAGTTCTTGTGCCAGTTTTTCTGATTATATAGCTTCAATTTTCTATCTTAAAACAGGCAGTCTTTTCTGGTATATGTTTCTTCTTGTTTATCTGGATTTTTCATCACCAAGATCTCAGTCTCAGGGACTCCTCAAGTATTGTGCACAGTCCTTCAAGCTTAACGCTTAACTTACTAACGCATGTGTCATTATTTGCATTCTGTTTCCAAGTGATTGCCTTCCATGAGAGAAAACAGTGAAATTGGTTTTGTGACAAGTTGTGTTAAATCTTTTTGAAAAGAAAAGATACTGTATTTTTTGTTACTTCTTCAGTCAACAACAGCCAGGTAAAAGTATAGCTGTAGTAAGTACAACGTTTTCAGGCAGATGAGTGATTTTAATTTGTCAGGTGTTATACTTCATTTTGCAATGAATTGTGTATTTCTTCTGAAAACAGAGGAAACAGAGCATTAATATGTAATCATTTAGCATATTTTGCCATATCCTTCTCATGACTGCATATTTTTCTTACTGACCAGGCAGTGTCTTCTCTCAGGCTCGCTGGGTCCCTAGAGGTTGTTCTGCTGTCAAGCTCTGAACCATCTTTTTGCTGCTGATGCTGTCAGAGGCTCCGTCACCAGATGATGTGTGCTGCTTACTGCCGAGGCTGAGTGGCTGGAAGGGATGAAAATCCCCACTGCACGGGGTGAGCAGGGGAGAGGAGGAGGGTTTGCAACGGCAGGAAGACTCACACTTGTGTGTGTTTGCTTACTGCAGTGTCTGAGGGATGAGCTATTCTTTTTTTTCTGTAATGTCCTGCTGTTTCGAGGGAGCTCTTTAATATAATTAATAATGTAACCTTCCTTAGCATTACTGCTTCATTTGCTGAGGTTCATTCCAGCTCGCTTAGAAGCCATCCCTCCCACGGGTTCAGGACAGACCTTAAAACCCACCATGGATTTAATATGGCACTAAACTAAGGAGTCTTGTTAGTTAATTATATTCTTTGCCCTTGTCTGAGGCAGAATTTTCCCTCTTTGCTGAACTGCTAATAAAAGCAACCTGACTCTTTTGGTACTTGTACTGCATCCCTTATTGCCATATCTGAGCATCTGTCTGTCACCTTAAATTTGTACTGAAGGTCTTTTTTAAATGTAGCTTAGGTTTCTAGAGGCTCTGCAAGAGTCTCTCTCCTACTTTATAAAAAGCAAATGGAGAAAAATGAGGGAGTTGATGTAAATCTTCTAAGCACTAAGGTGTGTGCAGCTGCCCCTTTCTGCTTGAAAAGACTGTCCGTACCCAGGCATGTCCCTGCACCTGCAGTTTGTCAGCTGAAAGCACAGGAGTAAAAGTGGGGCTGGGGTTAAGGTCCAGGAAACAGGAAGAAAGCAGCATGCTGGTACAGAATATATGTGTCAAAACTGACATTTGAAATCTCCTATCCTACTCACTTCATGTTTCTCTGTCTCTCACTGGCATGGAGGGATAGCAGGTGCAGAAGGGCTATTATAAAACATTTACCAGCAGCCAGTGTTTCTGAAAACATCATGAGCTTCTGCACATTTTACTACACCTCTACTCTTTCTTAATTTATCATGAGATACCCTTCCTTGCAGTGGCCATGGTTTTCATATAATATAGCTTGCTTGGGGTTTTGGTTTTTTTTTTTCCTCTCTCTACTTTATAGGGCAGGGAATAAAAGGTCTGAGATCAGCAGGCCAGGACATCCCGGCCTTATTCAGGAAATTTTTTTTGCCTTCAGCTCAAGGTCTACTTACTGATTTAATATGCAAGAAAAAAATGTCCACATGCAAGTTAGCAAAAAAACCCACCAACACTGAACTTACACTTTGCATGCACTTTTGGTGTTAATATTCACCGTGAATGTAATTATCATCTCCCCTGAAAAGCACACTTCGATATCAGTATAAAGCAATAAGAATTAATAAAATACAGAGATGGAAGATGGAACTCTGATCCTACAGATCCTTAGGGCAGATCACCACTGCAATCAGTGGTTTGGTAATTAGCACAATACCATCATAAGGAAATACTATACCATTTGCGTATCATTTCCTGATGTATAGCACAGCTCTCAAGTGAACTTCAGCTGTGAGTACCGGGGACAAGTTAGTGCACAAGCTGAGCAGTTTATTGCAACAGATCAAAAGACAGATAGTAGCTGGGTATACGCTAACTTTAGAGAAACATGTGAAAAAGACATTTGCTTTAGGTAAAGATGCAGTTTTTAAAACTGTCCAGAAAATGCTTCTGAAGTGCACTGAAGAGAGGTAGAGGAGAAATTAACTTTTATGTTGCTAAACCGTATCATTGCAGCAATGAGGAGTGCACTTTAAAATTCAGCAAACCAGCAGATTGGAAGAAAATTATGTCAGATTTTATAAATCTGTTTTCATCAAAATATTGTCAAAAATATAATTGCTTGAAGCATTTCAAAGACAGAATCACAGTGCTAATAGTGAATTCATCTCTGCTTTCATACGTTCTTTAAAGAACTCAAATAAAATACATTGCAAAAAAGAAGGGGAGTTGCCTTCAGGGATGCAGAAATCCATGTTTGCGGATCTCAGGGATTTCACCCAGAATGAAAGTTGCTTTTACTATGGTTTTTGAATGCTAAACAAAAACTCTCCTGAGCCTTCCTATGAGGTCTGACTTCCTCCTCCTCTCTTCACCATCCTCTAAGACTAAGGCTCTGGTTACAGTTCTGCAGAACCTTCAGAATGCCTCCTTGATTAGCCATTAGGATCGCACAGGGAATGGATCACATTACATGGCCCCTAACAACTCTCTGAGATCCTGTTTGGTATTTGCACCATCTTGCCTGCTGCTCCTAGATTGAAAATGCTTTTTTTTGTTTGTTTGTTGTGCATATTTATACTAGTGCCATTTACACTACTGAAGAAATGTAAAAGAGAAGCGAGGATGAACTGGTGTGCATTTTTTCTCCATTGGTTACAGAAAGCAAAGCACTACATCAAAGCAGTTAATTAAATTTTGACTAAATGAGAGTATTATTTGCAAAACAATGATGGAGTGCTTAGTAGGGTAAGTAGATGTAGGGTGAGCTAGTCTATACAAAAATTTCATGGTTGTGAAGGTATCCAATACATAGTTTTATCTACCTTTTTTTTACAGTCCATTTAATTAATAGAAACTCTGTGTAATAATGTAGAAAACTACATGCAGTTTCTTCAGTGAGAAGAGAATTGAACAAACAGAAATATGAGAGTCTGTGGTCTGTAAGTACCTACCAAGGAATGATGTTTGATTCGAGACAGCTCCTGAGTCCTGTAGAAGGTACATTAAGATCCCATGGCTGTAAATTAAAAAGAGAATATTTAAAGCTGGAAATACCGGTTAGGATTTCCAAGAGATACGGTAGATTGTCTATTTAAAAATGAAGGCTGAAGATCTCTGTAACATACATTCTCTGGCCAAAGCATGTCATTATCACAGTTCAGAAATTACTGGGTGAATGAGTTTTTGTAAAACTACCAGAATGTTTTTTTCCTGACCTTAACAAATAGGGAAGAAGCTTCTGTAGTGGGAGATGAGCTCAGTGGTCTTCTGTAAACATTGCCTTTAAAACGTTTATGGAATTTAATTAAATTATTTGAAGCTAAATCAAGAGTTCCCTTTAAACTTAAAAGGAATACCACTAAACAGTTCTTAATGCTAGACAGAGATAAACCTCTTTAAAAAGGTCTTATACGATCCCATTCCCACAGCTAAATTTTGCCAGTCAACTTTCCAGATACTGTCTTATAGAAAGGAAGCACAAGTAGTTTTTGCTGTACAGGTATTTTTAAACAAGAATAATCACTCCTAAAAAAGTCTGGTTTACAGAAATCCTACCTCTGCCACAACTCTCATATTGGTACTATGATGCCATAATTTTCTGCAGAAACACCACCTTGGATTTTTCAGCTAAATATTATTTGAAGGTAAATTCTAACCACTATAAACAATTTAATATTTTCCTTGGCCATGTGCCATCAAGATGAAAACCTAAAACCGTTTATTCTTTCACACAGCAAAGTTCCAACTGTCGAAAGGAAAAAAAAAAAGGCTAATGGGAAATTATGTGGTTATTAAAAAACAATGCTGATTTTGCTTGCTTAGTCTCAGTGTTTCTATGCATTTGTCACTCCTTGTGTGTTGCCTTTATATTACCTACTTGGAAAAGTAAACTCTTTAGGAAAGGGATGTTGCAGTCGTATTTATAGAACAATTAGTTTTTAGCATATTGTTAGTGCTAAGCAAATAAAAATTTGAATCATATAAGTTCCTACACTAGATGCAATAAAAAAACAAGAGGGATAGAATAAGCAAATATTTTTCTTGCCAACTTTCATTTTGAAGTGGTAATTTTAACTCTTTCTCGCATGTGGCAGCACCTAGCATTTGTGCTGTTTCTTGACTCATCTCTAGACTTCAAATTATTTATGGATTTATAAATACAAGAATGTATATTTTAATGTATAATTTAACTTAAGGTAATCACCTGTCTTTTTCAGAAGGAGCTTTAACAACGTCCTAGGACTTGAACAAGCTGTCTTTTGTAAAAGGGAGAATGTCCTTAAGCTCAGATCACCTCACCTCGATGAGGACCTTTTGAGATTACAGTCAAGAAGTGGGGGTAATACCCTGAACTCATCAGGCTATGCAATTTTATGGGTTTTAATTATTGTCCCTCCCATTGTTATAGTTTCTTATGTATGTGGGCAAAATGCAAGAAAACTTTATAAATGAAATTAGAAGTTCAATGTAATGAGGAATGAACCAAAATAAATTGGTGAATAAGCCTTCTCTCACCCTTTACCTGCCTTATTTCTCTCATCACCTGATCTTGTAAATTTGTATTCATAATATTTTAAATGCAATCAAGTTTGCTGGTGTGCTATTTTTGTTGTGAATAACAGTACAACTTTTTGCCATATACAGTTTCCCATACAAGACAGCACGAGTCAAGGCCTGACATGTTGGTCAACTTTTTGAGTTTTAAATTTTTCAGTGGGATTTTTTGCATTCACATTTGTTGCTTATATGTATACACCCGTTGCCTCTGCTGCGCTCGACTGGACCTGCTCTGTGGGGAGAATGTTTGAAAATCTGATTGTTACATTCAGATGCCTCATGATTTAGTGGTGGTCCATGCCATAACTAATTACACCTCAGACTCAATCATTGTAGGTCCCTTATGAGTGAACTACTCCTATCCTATCCTATCCTACGCTACCCTACCCTACCCTACCCTATCCTATCGTGTCCTATCCTGTCCTGTCCTGTCCTATCCTTTCTGTGTCAACTCTCCTTTTTTGGGAGACAAACATGTTTTTTGCTATAAATGTAGCTGTCTCTAAAAGCTGTCATGCAATGAATCTATAGTATACCAGCAGTATAGTTAGCTATAATGACATAACATAGGATGAAACAGTCATAAGACTTAAAACTGTTAATTACCAATGAGATGTGATACTCCCATTGCAATTATGCTTTATGGATAGGGTTAAAGTTCTTTCCCTTTGTGTAATATGAAGCTTTTAGGGTCATTGCTAATCACGATTTTGGAATTATACTCTTCTTCAAGAGCTCTAAATCAAATGTGTGTGTTGGGACCCTTTTCGCAAATCAACACCTCATTTCACTATCGCGCCAGGTTGGACTCAGTATGGAGAAGATGGCTTTCTGCTGCCTTCCTGCTTGAACTCCACAGTCTTAAGATCAGCTGAGCCCAAGATCTGACTGACTGCTCTGAGGTTTGCCTGCAGTGGTTTTCTGTAGCTGTGCTGCAGAAGGGTACAACCCTTTTGGCATTTCCCTTACCTTGATAACTCTATTACAGTCAGGAAGCGACAGTGCACCAAGGCAGACTGTTGGCCATGGCAGTGCTTCACACTGCCATGGAAAGATAGAAACACAGGTCAAATGCAGACTCCAGATCTGCATTTAGTCCTCAAAAGCTCCTTTGCTCTAATGCCAGCTCTAGCACCCCTTCCCTTTGTGGTCTTTTGGGGTCCATTTAACGCTTCTGCCTCAGTTTCTTCCATCTCTAAACCAGAGACAATATTCACAAGAAGGTGTAAGACCTGATTAGTGTTTGTAAAGTGGGAGTTAATGAATATGTTGCTGTGGATCTGTAGACTCATACGTACCAAAGACAGATATTTCTTACATAAATAATTAATAGACATATCACTGTAATCCCACTCAGTTCTGTATTACTTCTGCTTGCAGGATACAGAATCATAGAATTGTTTAGGTTGGCAAAGACCCTTAAGATCATCAAGTCCAACTGTTAACCTAGCGCTGCCAGTCACCACTAAACCATGTCCCTAAGTGCCATGTCTACAGGTCTTTTAAATCCCTCCAGGGATGGTGACTCAACCACTTCCCTGGGCAGCCTGTTCCAATGCTTGACAACCCTTTCGGTGAAGAAATTCTTCCTAATATCCAGTCTAAACCTCCCCTGGTACAACTTGAGGCCATTTCCTCTTGTCCTATCGCTTGTGACTTGGGGGAAGAGACTGACCCCCACCTCTCTACAACCTCCTTTCAGGTAGGTGTAGAGAGCGATAAGGTCTCCCCTCAGCCTCCTTTTCTCCAGGCTAAACAACCCCGGTTCCCCCAGCCGTTCCTCATAAGATTTGTGCTCCAGACCCTTCACCAGCTTCGTTGCCCTTCTCTGGACACGCTCCAGCAACTCAATGTCTTTCCTATAGCGAGGGGCCAAAAACTGAACACAGTGCTCGAGGTGCAGTTGAATATGCCTATACATATGCTGCTATGTACAACTGACTGCCTTAGTATTTAGTTTTCATTTGTTGTATGTGAAAATTCCCAGTTGCCTGTGTTTTTGCAAGACTTTTTTTCTACATTTTTTTTTTCCCCTAGATCACAAGATTGTCCTGCATGGGGCCATTTTTTACCTTTCTGCCTTTGTTTGCCTGGTGTTTAGTATGCTGCTGTTGTGACTTGTACTTGGAGATTTAGATGCTACCTTACTTACTATTAATGATAAAAAAAAATTATCCTGTTTAGGTGATGAGAATTTCATCTGCCTTAAGCTCTGTTTAGTTTGCATGGGCTACAGAAATATTTTCCAATTGGTACTGTGGACAATTCTTTGATTACATTTTAACCAGGATGATTTTGTTTTTCTTCTGTGAAAGTAAGCAATTCACTTTAATCTTCCATTTCAGTTTTTTCCTCCCACATGCTAACTCAACAGATTTATCTATAAATTCTGATGAAAGGAACATTTAAATCCACATAAAACTATGTTAAATTAGATTGTTTACAAAAACATGAGGCATTCATTTGTGCAATTTTAAATTTTTCTTTTTCAAGAAAAAGTTTGAGATCGGAATTACACTATTATATCTTTTTAAATGAGGACCTGTTTGAAAGTAGTATATATTTCATCACTACATCTGACATGGTGTCAGAAAAACCAGTTGGATTTATCTGATTTAGTACTTATTGCATGCATGCAGGGGAAAGAGCTACATAAAAGTACTAGCATAAGGGTTTAGTGGATATTTCTTTTCTAGGTATTGAATAAGCAAGTTGGAGATTCAGATTAAACATAATTCTCCTGTGTTTAGAGGACAGTATGAGTCACCAGAATCAGAAGGTTACATTGGGTGTGCTTATTTAGTGGTGTTAGATATGGAAACTTGTTTTATAATACATCTGTAGAAATGGAAGTGGGCATCTCAGTTCATCTGTGAGCAAAATGTTCCATGTTGTTTTCTATCATGCTGATTTTATCCCCATGCCTAATAACAACCACTAGTATCTGGGATGATACTCTATGTGATTGAACCATTGAATTTTCCTCTGAACAACACAATCCTATGTAACTTTGCAGTATATCCCCTTTTTTGTCATGGTGTTTATGCTGTTGTTGCCTTGCCCAGTTGAAATTCAGAAAGACTATATATATACTTTGGCTTGTTCAGTTTGTCTAATAAAATCCAATATTTGGGACTCTAGTGCTGTAAACTATTTAAAGGCAGCTAGAAAGATACAAACAACTCTTTACTGCTGTAAAGTATTGCTTGCCTACAAACCCAGATTTGTTAAATTATCTTGTTTTAGTCTAAACACAGCTGTATTGCAAAATGCAGATTTCAATGGTGTTGTAAAGCAGGCATGTCTTTTTTATCCAAGTTTTTCAGCCTTTAATAACAATACCAAATCTGAAAACCTACTTCTGATTTTAAGCTGTTAATTTAAGCAGTTGTTTAGTCTCCTCCTTTACCACCTGAACTGAAAATGTTTCCTTACAGTGAATGGGACGTGTAGTTCTCTTGGCCTCTCTTTGGCCGTTTTTCTTTTAATTTTTTAAGAGCACTGTACCAAACACTAACTGATTCTTCAGGAAAACTCTATCACTGTAAAGGGACAGTAAAATGTGTATGTTCCAAGAACCTAAACACCTAAGTTGTCCAATAATTAGGTTTTTTAAGCGTCTATTCTTGAATTGTAGAAATCTGAGGAAGAAAAAGTAAGACTGGACTTGGATGAATGGCATCTGAAATGTAGCCACACTGTAGTTTCCTGGGTGTTAACATATATGCAACTAACACAAATGAGCACAATTAGCACAAAGTCCTGCATCTACTTGTTAGGCTCAGGCTGAAGTTTTGCCCCAGTGATGAAAAAAAAATGCATCCCTAATACCTGAAATCTTACTGCAATATCAGTTTGGCCATTCGTTCTTCCTGGCTGACGAGTTCTCAGGGGCTGTTCTGCACCCCTAAAAGAGACAAAAGTAAACACCGCTGAAAGGCGGTTGAGTACCAGAGGAGTAGAATTTGGGGTGCTACAAAGGAAAGTTTAACTCTTGAAGTTGGTCATATTTTCTAAGCATAAATTTGCCCTGTAACTTTGAAATGTTTTGTTTAGAAAATTAGAAATGGCAACTATCGCCATAAACCTCCAACAGTTTTGGTTTAGACTTAGATTTCAATTAGTTGGACCCCCCCTGAAAGTGGAAAGAAATAATCCTTCAGAGAACTTTAGGGATACTTTATTTGAATATTTCCGATCATAAGGTGATTGAACAGTTATTTTGCATATAATAAAGTCCTTTTTAGGGCTTGATTTTATTTTTTTTTAATGCAGTAACGGCTTGGCTAATTAATAAATCTTTTTTTCTCATTTGCCTATGCTTATTTCTTCCAATGATGCAAATCACTTACCTAGCTTGCAAACCACTTTTATTTCTAATTAGAATGCCTAAAGGAGAAGCTTTGGAATTTCAGATATATGTAAAGAATTGAATTTAATTGCCTTTTCTTTGTTAAGAATAGTAAAGTATGTCCTTGATATTTCAGAATCTACTTTCTCAGCTAAGAACGTGAAAAGCAGTATCCCTCACAAGTAGGTTATTCACAAGGATATTTCACAAAAGGGCATCGAGATGAATAACGGTGTAATAAAATGTTCTCGTTGCAGCAGTGAGAACTGTGGGCTGCTGATAACAGGCATTTTGGAGCAGTATTTCCCATTTCCACTCCATTGTTAGACTGTACAAATGTATTACATAAATGAGTATCGTATGCATCAATTTGCCTTTTGTAATACACGCTGTGGGTGCTGGAGTCTGCCTCCCGTATCTGGGAGCGTGCGGCTGCTTACAGCAATCTCTTGATGAAGTTCTGTGATTGTGCTGCTACTTTCAAGGGCTCAGGTGCTGGATGTTTTTAGGACTTGAGATGGCCGGTTTGGACCTCTGGTTTTATCTGTCAGTTCATCCCTGCCTGAATAGGTCCTTGTCTCCTTCCACGGTAGTAACTACAGCCCCCTTATCTTGGAAATATAATTGAGTAACTAAAGTGAAACAACTGACATGGACGGAGCAAAGGAGTGCCCTGATTTTCGCAGATACTAGAAAGAGACTTGCAAGTCTGAAGGTGTTTGGAGGTTTTGCGTTAATAATTGGGTTGCAAAATTAGGTTCCAATGCTCTTCTGGCTGGAAGTTGTCCCCCTCCCTCAGAAGAGAAACCTTCTGGATCAGGCCTCAGATGGAACAACATCCCATTTAGATAACGCTTCCTGCGTTTTTGTTAGATGATGGAGAATTTGAGAGTGTGACTAGGAAAGAATCGACTCGTTTGTGACCTTCGGACCATTTACTTTGAAGGCCTCTCCATTTTGTAGCTTGCCAACATGCCCAGACCTGGCACAACTTATCTTCCCTGAATCCTTCGGTTTTGGGGTCCAGATCAGGACGCGGAGGCTGGGGTTTGGGTTTCGGTCGGGACGAACCGAACGGACCAAAGTCTCTGCGGTGGCTCCCACAGAAGACGGCTTTCCAGCACGCAGCGCGACTTGCAGCTTGCGCCAAGGCGCTGGACTCTGCCCGCGCTCTCGCTGCCTCTGCTGCAAGCGCTGGGGTGTCACGCGTGAAGACCTCCTGCGTGGCAGGGATCCCCGGCCGTAGCTCGCGGGGGGGGAAGAAACTGGCCGCGGGTGGGCTCGGTCTCAGAGCGGCCCCGCAGCCGGGCGGGGGAATGGCCCGGACCGGCCGGTGCCGTTCGTGGGGAGGCCGGCGTGTCCCCGGCGGGAGGAGGGCTGATGAGCCGGGAGCCGCTCTCCGCACGGCCGCCGCCGCCGCTCACGACGCCGCGGGGGGGGGGGGGGGGGAGACGGAGCCTCCGGGCTCCCGGGGCGGCGGCGCCGCCGCGCTCCGCCCCGGCCGGTCCGCGCGGCCCGTGACGCGGCGGGCGGGGCGGGGGCGGGGCAGAGCCTGGCGGCGGCGGCGGCGGCGGCCTCGGAGCGGAGCGGAGCGGAGCGGAACGGGTGGCTGTCGGGCCGGCAGGATGCTGGAGATCCAGCTGGACGATGGCGGCGTGGGGGGGTACCCGGGCGACGATTACTGCTCGGGGTCGGTGATGTCGGAGCGGGTCTCGGGCCTCGCCAACAGCATCTACCGCGAGTTCGAGCGGCTGATCCACTGCTACGACGAGGAGGTGGTGAAGGAGCTGATGCCGCTGGTGGTGACGGTGCTGGAGAACCTGGACTCGGTGCTCACCGACAACCAGGAGCACGAGGTGGAGCTGGAGCTGCTGCGGGAGGACAACGAGCAGCTCCTCACCCAGTACGAGCGGGAGAAGGCGCTGCGCAAGCAGGCCGAGGAGGTGAGCGACGCCGCCCCGCGACCATCTTGGCCGCCCGCCGGGCGGGGGCACCGCGCCGCGGCCCCGCTGCGGCTGACGGGCGGGCAGGGCCCGCGGGGTGTGTGTGTGGGGGGGGGGGGTGCGGCGGGGCCGGCGGGGCGAGGCCGCGGGGGCGGCTCGGGCCTGCGGCGGGACCGCCCAGCCGCAGGCCTCGGCTCCGTCTCCTCGATCGGCCGCCGCCGGCGGGTCCCCTCCTCCCCGGGCCCTCGCGGCGGGCCCGGCCCGGGCGGGGCGGCGGGGGAGCCCCGGGACAGCGGCCGCCGGTACCTTCTAGAAGGGGCGGGCGGGCGGGCGGCGCGGGTGCGGGCCCGGGCCCAGCGGGACGTGTCCCCTCCTGCGGGGGGGGCGCGGGACTGACACCCCCACCCCGGCCCGGCCCGGCCCGGCCCGGCCCCTCCCGCAGCAGCGGGCGGGCAGGTGCCTCTGCGGCTGATCCGCCCCTTGTAAAAGCTGGAAAGAAAAAACCCAAAACTAAAGACAAATAGCTGCAGCCCCGTGGATTTGCAGAATTCGCTTTGGAATGCCAGCAGCACGCAGAGCACCTGGCATGTGTGCTAATTTGTGGCTTAAAAAATACTTTCTAAAACTGAGAATTTCTGTGCAGCCTTACAGCGTGCTTAATGTCAGCGGTAGGCTATTTAGTGGGAGTGAGAAATTACCTTTAGAGTGTAGCAGCTGATGTTTGAAACTTGTTTTTACCAAAACTACACCTCGAACCTCAATAAAATAGTTCCCCAAGTTAGCATCTGCCGTTTCCTGGAGTGTGGATTCGCTCCCGTGAGAGCCATGTCAGAGCTGCTCAGCTGGGAGGGGGGATTTGAAAGTGGATCGTGAGAAGAGCAAACCCCTCTGATGGAAAGGAAGGAAAATCCTTGGGTTACAAAGACTCAGATGTAGACAAAACAGGGAGGGGAGGTGACTTGCACTCTGTCTTCTCCCTGCATCTGCGCCTGTCCCTGCTGAGATCAAGAGCACCTCTTCAGCCGTAAGTGAGGACTGTGAACCACCAGGTTTGCTGTTTAGTCTCTGGGAGCGATAGTCTGTGAACTGGGTTAAAGCATTGGTGGTGGAAAAAGTCCATCACCACCACATCATCCTCGTTTCACTACACTTCTTAAAAAGTGGCATTGTTTCCATCTTTTAGACTAAGAAGGAGCAGAAGATTGAAGATTCAGTAGTCTTACTAGGAGTCAGGTTCAGATTTGATAAAGGGTAATTAATGAAACAGCATTTGAACCGGAGAACGATGTAAAGCACTATGCATTATTTTCACAGAGGTGTTCTTGTCGCTTAATAATCACGTGCAAGAATCTTGCTAACTTGAGGAGGAGAACACGTGCAGTCCATTACTAATACTGAAAGCAAGAGCCAGTCAATTAAAGTTTTAGTCCTGAGTTTTAATTACGTATTAATGGACAAATAAATAATCTTTTAAAATTCTTTTGAATGCATGTAGGGATTGAAAAATGATTCTGAGTACATGAGACTTTACTTTTTAAACGTTTCATAGAGTGTTTTGCAGATTCTGAGAAATTAAATTTTTTAAAAGTGCACTACTTATGGGGGAAAAAATGGGACTACAAATGGGGAATGGAACGGTTCATTTGGAATGATCTTGCATCTTTGGACTGGGGTGGATTTCTGTTCTTGACTTGCTAGATACAGGATATGTTTTCTGGAAGCAAATGTAGTAACAACAGTTACATTCCCTGCAAGGAAACTCAGGAACCATAGCAGGATACTGTTTGCTGAGATTTAAAAAGCACCGATGATGATGATGATGTCATCCTTACTCACAGATCAATGTAAGTGGGGAAAAAAAGTGTCTGCAAGGAGACTTGTTACCAAAAACGAATAGGTAATGTGCTTTTAATGAGAACACATGAGTATTCTGCCTCTACATAATCCCTGTTATAAGATCATATATGGAATATATGGCTGTTATTTCCCTCTGCATGTAGCAAAAGGTACATTATTTATCTGCATCCATTTCCCATATACCACTTACTATGCAGTAAATTACATGTTATGGAGATGAAAATCTGTGTATTACAGAGAATTCTACTGTCCACCAGATAATTGTAAACAATCAAAAAATAGAAGAATGTTTTTCCCACCAGAATGTGGGTTGCTGTTCTGTAGCAGTGCCCATAGTAACCAGGGAAGGTCCGTCCCACTTCTCGAGCACTTTTTCACTTTTAAGTGGGAGGATCCTCCTCTGGGAACAGGATTTGAACCCAGTCTTGATTCCTCTCTGTGTATGAGTGCTAATTACAACAATTAAAGTTGGGAGTTGGAGATGAAAAACTGATCTGTTCTTGTCTTGCAATACTGTGTCAAAAGACCCTGAGTTATAATTACTTTATATTGGTTTATTAATTTCAATGTAACTGAAACCACAAGTGAGCATTGTTCTCTGGCATAAAAATGTGCGTTGTATTGTCTTGTTACCAGTGCTGCAGAACCATCAAATCTTGCTGTTTCATCTTTATGCATAAATTGTGCACAAACAGACTCTATAGGTATGTTTTGATAAATTAGGGCTGTTTCTAACAACTTACATTTCACTTCTGCTAAATGCCGTAAAGGCAGGTTCTCCTTCTCAATACTCTTCTGTCTCTTTCTCTAAGATGATTCTATATATTATTTTTTATGACAGTCTTTGCCAAAAGCAAATTATTGCTTTATTTTTCTGAACTCTTGGGCTGCAGAGTGACTCCGTATTTTCCACTTGTCCTAAAATAGGACAGCAGAAGCACCTAGGCAAGTGGATTGAAAATAGAAGTTCCTTGAAATGAGGCGGTGCTGTCAGTCTCTGTGATTACAGGGCTTAGTACACAACGTTTCAGTTTTCTGTGACCTCCAAGCTACTAAAGATGTGGGATTGCACCAGATTTTAGGTGGTTTTGTTTTCTGCCACCTGTTTTGTATTACGTATAAACATAGGGTAATTATCTCTTGCATGGTATGGTGTTTTGCAAAATCACAGATTCCTTTAGTTTGGTGGTGACCTCCTGAGATCATCTAGTCCAACACCCCCTGCTCAAGCAGGGTCAGCTGGAGCAGGTTGTCCAGGACCATGTCTGGTCAGAGTTTGAGCATCTCCACAGGTGGAGGCTCCACAACCTCTCTGGGCAACCTGTCCCAGTGTTTGACCACCCTCACAGTAAAAATGTGCTTCCTTGTGTTCAGATGGAATTCTGTGTCATTTTATTTGTGCCCATTGCCTCTTGTCCAGAGGAGTCTGGCTCCCTCGTCCTCACTCCCTCCCAGCAGGTACACACTGGTAAGATCCCCCTGAGTCATCTCTTCTCCAGGCTGAAGAGCCCCAGCTCTCTCAGCCTCTCCTCCTGTGAAAGATACTCCAGTCCATTTCCCACCTTTGTGGCCCTGGTATCTGTGGTGGTGTACACTAACGCACGGTATTTATTTATTTTTACTGGCTAAGTATTGTTTTTAGCTTGATTTCTTAAGGAAATGAAGCTTATGTGGTTGCTCTGTTAGGCAGTCACCCCCAATAACTTAGGAAGCTGGTGACTGCTTTCAGCCATATTTGTAAAAAAAGGGCTAGGGATTTTGGGGTTGGGGTTTTTTTTTTGTGAGAAGTGAAAGAGAGAAAGGCCAAGTGAAGATGCTGTCTAGAGGAGAGACAGGCAGAGCTTGCCAACATGCAGGTCAGTAGCAGGCAGCAGGACAGTCAGCATGTGGGTCTGGGGCAGGTGGGTCCAGCGTGCAAACGCCATCTCTTCCTGGTGTCTGCTCAGAAGACACATGGGGGTAGAATTGGGATGGGAAAAGGGCTAGGGGACACCAGCAGAAATCCCCTGGGAAAACAAGCTGTATTGAGTCCACTCTTAATGAGACATTTTGTTTTATGTAAGCTGTTTTTCTAATGTTCTGGATTTTTCTTCTCTTGAAGAAAACCACCACCATGTGCCCTAAATGCTGGTTTCTGCAGAGATTGTTGGTCACGTTTGGGCACTAATTCCAAGATGAGCGTGCACGTGTAAATGCCTGTAAAAGCTTTCACAGACGGGAAGCACAGAAGCATGGAGATGGTTGGTGTATGTTAGCGTTGCTTCTTGGAGGTCAGAAAAGCTAGGTGGATTTCTGCCAGGCGTAGAGGTGGCCTTCTGACCTCTTGTTGTGTGAAAACGGCTTCCAGTGAAATTTCATACATTGCAAAGGAATGGTGGTGGCTGTCCAAGGAAACAAAAAGTGCATTAATAGCAAAGTAAGATCTTGGTCAATTGATTTGCAACATCAGTTAATGCTCATTAGAACTTTTTAAATGGATGCTCATTTAACATGCATATAGGTGTGGTATAGAGATAAGTACCTAGTGCTGGTGAGGAGGTCTGCCCCCCTCGTGAAAGGCTTTTGTAGTTTTTACTGTGCTATGGCAGTCTAGCACTTGAAAGCAACCTCCACTGGAAAGTGGTTAAGGAAACCTCTGTCTCACTCATTAAATGTAGCTGTTGTTTCTAAACGCCAGCTTTTCTGCTGGTGGTGGTAGGTGTGTTTCCAGGCTGCAGGCCTTGGAGAGCAGGTGATGCTGCCTGCGTCAGCGTGGCTGGGCCTTTGCTCAGCTGTGGGAGCGAGGAGCTGGCATGCGACCGTGTGGCAGAGCCTTCCAGGCTGCGGTGCTCAAAGACTTCTTGTCTTGCTGTTGGGCCTGACCGAGAGGTGGGCAGTGCTGCTCCGAGCTGCCCGGTGATGTGACATGAGTTTTGGCAGCACAGGGAGCCCCTGAAGTGGTGCGCGCTGCTGTGTGTGACGTTTCCAGTGGGCTGTCTTTTGAGATGTCATCTTCTGGGCTTCCCCTTGGGTGTACCTGTGCTCTGGGTACTTTCACAGAATCACAGACTGGTTGAGGTTGGAAGGGATCTCTGGAGGTCATTGGTCCAACCATCCTGCTCAAGCAGGGTTACCTGGAGCAGGTTACCCAGGACTGGGTCTAAGCGGCATTTGAATATCTCCAAGGATAGAGACTCCACCACCTGCCTGGGCAACCTGTGCCAGTGCTTAGTCATCCTCACAGTGAAAAAGGGTTTCCTGATGTTCAGAGGGAACCTCCTGTGTTCCTCTTCGTGCCCATTGCCTCTGGTCCTGTCACTGGGCACCACTGAAAAGAGCCTGGCTTCATCCTCTCTGCACCTTCCCTTCAGGTATTTATATGTATTGATGAGATGCCCCTGAGCCTTCTCTTCTCCAGGTGCTCCAGGCCCTTCATCATCCTTGTGGCCCTTCACTGGACTCTCTCTGTGGTACTGGAGAGCCCAGCACTGGACACGGCACCCCAGGGGTGGCCTCACCAGTGCTGAATAAAGGGGAAGGATCACCTCCTCGACCTCCTGGCGGTAGCCAAGGACACCGTTCACCTTCTTTGCTGCAAGGGCACATTGCTGGCTCATATTCAACTTGGTGTCCACTGGGACCCCCAGTTTTCTGCCAAGCTGCTTTCCAGATGGGTGGCCCCAGCATATACTGGTGCCTGGAGTTGTGCTTCCCCAGGTGCAGGACCCAAAAAGGATGTGAACTGTAAAAGCCCTTTGCTGGCATTGCCATTGTGCAACTCGTGTTCGAGAGACACCTGGATATCACCTTTCCCACTTGCAAAAAAAAAATCAACATCTCCATCTTCTGATGGCATGTTGCTGTGGCCATCGCTTCCTCATCATGGCTTGCTATTTGCGTTGTTATTTTAACATGATAAGCACGTTCACTTACCGGTATTTTATTTTTATGTAATAAGATGCCTCCTGTGTTTTGTTTGAAACTCAATGGGCACTGTTTTGGGAAGAGATGGTCCTTTGTGAGACGCATGGGCTGTTACTCGCTGCAGGATTCTGTGTGGCTTGAGGTACTTAAAGAGCTCTCCAACTGGGAGGCAATATTGCAAGATCACTAGCTCCTGTCTGCATCTCAAACAACAGAAAGGCTTTTGAAATCCCCCCAGCCCCCTTTTGTTAGGGGATACTTTAAATACTGTCCCTCCCTTGTACTCTAATTCTCTTTAAGAAGATGAAGATGGTGAGGAAGGGTGATAAAATTGATGCTCTGTGCTCCAGCCTCCGGTGTTCTCCACTGTGAGCACTTTTTCCCTTTCTGCCTCATATTTTCTTTCTCTGTGAAATGAACCACAGCCTGGGAAGGCACTTTCTCTTTCCCCACCCTGAAACCTGACCTCACAAATAGCTGATTAATGGGAGTTTCTGCAGCTTGATGGTGACCTCATAGCACTGAAGGAGGAAAGCATTTGGGAATAGCAGTTACCAGATAAAGAAAGGCTTTGCTTATCACGTGGATCCTTTCCACTATATGCAGTTGAAAGGAACTGGCAAGCTTGAAATGCAGACTTACTGCACAGCCGTCTGTGTACAAGATCTGTCTCTATATTCTTCAGACCCCTCTTCGTCCATTCCTGGAGCCTGGGGGCACTGTCAGATTTCACTAACAGAATGAGCAGCAGAATCTCTGTTGTTATTAAGAGGATTCTTCCAATTTACCTTGAGTCCTCTTTTGCAATTGTCTTGATTTACAAAAGCTGTTGGTCCTGGAGAAACTAGGTTCTTCATTCTCATGAAGAGTACTGTGATATTTGTAATGATTTTTTTTCTACTAAGCATGCAAATGTTAGATTTCATATTTATGATACTTTCCTCTTTGCTTGTTGTAAGGTTCCAAAATATATCCATTTAATTGTTCAGAAGTAAAAACAGAGGTGTGAGCATCTGTAAAGTGATCCCATGTCTTCTGGGTGAGACAAACATTAAATCATGGGGATATTATGTCACCTTTTCTCATTTTTCTGCTATGTCTTTTGTCAGTGATAGCACTAGAACATGATTCAGAATTGATCACAATATTGCAGATTATGATTAAAACTCAGCAACTGAAGATAATAAAATTAACACCATATATTTAAAAAGTAAGCAACAGCAAAAATGTTTCTGGAGACCTCTATGTTTCAAATTCATGTGTAAGTAGGCAGTGTTAGTTATAATGATTCTCATTTTCTCCTTTCCCTCTTAAATGGTAAAGTAAACTTACTAGCCATCCTTATCAAGAGTGACAACATCGTTGTTGCTTTGGCCTATGATCAGCACATCCACTGTGTGAAGGATGATAATCTTTAGATTCTAAGCATGCCTTTCCTTACAAAGAATTGTAGCAATAAAACCAAATAGGATTGTAAGCTGAAGATTTAACATCCCATTGCCTGTCTCCTGATGCAGGACTAGGATCGATGATAATGCAAATAACAGTGATAGAGATAATTCTTTCCTTCCCCTGAAGGTTGAACTAGGGGCATTTGCTGGGAAATAATTGAATGATGCCTTTTCTCTACTCAGATATGAGGGTTGAGAGCTGCCTCTGCAAGCGGAAGGAGGGTCTGGTGCAGTTCTAGGTTGGTTCCTGTCCTGCCCCTACCCCTGCCAACGTGACACCAGGGAAGAGACCGTCTGCAGAGGTTTAAGAGCAGCAGCCACTCTCTTCCCTCTCCACAGTGTGATTTTAGTATTATGGCAGTCTGCCCTTTTTTATTTGCTTCTTCTTTTGTGCGTCACTCCATCAGGAGTAAGGCGAGTCGGCACGTGATAGGGTGCAGACTGGGGGTGACAGTGCGGATGAAAACCAGGCTGGCAGCAGTGCGGTGTCCTGAAAGATGCAGAATGTGCCGGTCTGTTCCCGGGACCTTGTCTCCCACAGGATATATCTTGGTGGCAGACTAGTCAGCGCTGGTTTTGAGATGCAGGGGAGAGATGTGTCCTTCTGCTGGTGAGAAGCCAAGCTGGTCTGAGGGAAGTGTACCAAATGCAGACTAAGAACTGAAATACAAGATGCAATGCTTTGGGGTTAGGCAGATGAAAAAATGCTCTTAGAAATGCAGAAGCAGCTTGTCCTTCTCTCTACTTTTTTGATCCATCTCCCCACAAAAAGTTTGTGTGCAGATGCTTTCTTTTAATGTGAAAACTCTAGATTTTTTTAGCATATTATAGGTGGTGGTGTAGGACAAAGAGTTGTTGAAAAGCCACTTGCTGAAGACACTTGATTGGTTATTCTAAATTTTTCTAATAAATGGTATGAAGTCTACACCGATTAGATTAAATGAGTTTGAAGACTCTTCAGTTTACAAGTTTTATTAATTTAAAGAAAGCTAACAAAATCGATTTATGACAGGCTACAGAAACTGACCATATGATAGGTGTTTCTAAATCACTTCTCTGTGAGGAATCAGGCTTTCCAAATGTAATGCCCATCAGTCCTTGCCATCTGGTAAACTTACTTTATTCTCACTGATTTTGGAGGAAAAAAAATGTATATCCAAACACAGATCCTTCATACAAATCCTTTTTATGTCACTCAAGCTTATGGCACTTATTAATATGCATAAATACCAGTGTGTGTTATTAAAGATTACCTTTAAAGTAAAATTAATCTAGGCGAGCACTATGAGCTGTTACTTTATTTAAAGAGCAATTCAGGATAATGTTCTGGATGTTGGTTGATGATGATGATCTGGGGTGAAGGCCAGGTTTCCCCTTAACAGGGTTACCCATGTAAGTCAAATAGTAATCCTCAAGCAGGCTTTGACGTGAACCTTTTTTCTTTCTCTTGATGAAATGGAGCAGGCTTCTTCGTGGTCACTTTCTGTTCATGGCTCTGCAGGTGGTTTTTTCAAGGATGTTGTTGGGACCTGCTAGGTATATGAAGGCTGAACTTAGTATTGGGGTTTCAGGGGGTAGAATTGTAAGAAAAAAGCCAAGAAGGTCTGGGAAGATTTGGACTTACTACCATTGCAGATGACTTCAAATAACTGTGATGGCTGAAGTTTCAAGAAAAATTCCTAGCCAGTCTTCACTTTTCTGAGAATGATGCAATCTTTCATCTAGCAGAGGCACCCTGGCACCTTTGTTCTTTTTGCCTGCTGAGGAGGATGAAGGTGGCATACATCTCCATCATCATCGGTTGTCATGGTGCCTCTGACAAGTCGTAGCAGGCTAGATCCTTTCATGCTGCTGAGGAGGAAGCGTGGTGTGTCCCAGGTGGGAGGAGGTGCTCCATTCCTCTTCTCATCTCCTCCTGCATAGTCTTCCTGCACAGCTCACGTGTGGAGTGCTGGCCGGGCGGTGGCTGCTCTGCATTGACTTCAGGTGGTGAAGTGATGTCTGAGCAGCTGGCTGGACCCTCTGCTGTCTTTCCTAGTGGGAACCTGCTTGGCATTTCCAGGAGACTGCATCATGGTACTGAAATACATACATAATGTTGTGTGTGTGAGCCTCACAGGCTCAGCCTGTGTCACACCGCTGTGCAAGGACCAGCAGATGAGTGCAGGGCTGCCGTTTCATCTGTCCGTTTCTCAATCAACAGCAATTTCAGTTTTAGTCCAGTCTTTCAAATAGATAGACCATCAGTCTGAGGTTGCACATTGGTATCGGGAAGATTGACAGCCTATCTGCATGTCCAGGGATGCCACACATGGGCCATGTCAAACAGTGCAATTCTTCTGTATTTTGTGGTAGAAAATCCTGTCTTTCTTCAAGGAGGTGGTCAACCTTCAAAACTGATGCATCGGGTGTGGTATTCTGTTTGTCCACAGTTCACATCACAGTCTGTTGGGCTGCAAGGTGTTCAGAATGATATTGTTGGAGCTGTGCCTTGCTTTGCAGGACAAATTGCTTTAGTTCAGGTATCAATGGGAAGCGTTGGACCTTTTGCTCCTGAGCTGGATGGTGATGTGGTCTCCACTGGTCATGGACAGCTGCTAGTGTCTGCCTTCTCTCCCAGTGCCCTGATTTGAAGGGACCTGCTCAAGGCAGGATGTGATGCTCAACAGGGTCTGACAAAAACAGTTTCAGACTCATTTTTCTTCCCCATTATACCTGGGGCTTGGCCATATCAAGGTCAGCCATTCGGCTTCGTGGCATGAACGCTAGCTGCCTCTCAGTGCTAGAGCAGACCAGCTCATCCTCCTGGAGAGGGGAAGCAACGTAGCAGCATCAAAACAGACTTGCATGCCCTTCCATCTGCAGTGTTTTATGGAAGGGTTTTTGTCAGACACATGCCGAGTTTCTCCCAAAAGATAATTGTACATAGTAATTATAAATCCTGATTTAAGACAGGAAAATTAACTAATCTGTTAATGATTGGATATTTTCAAGGTGTATGGGCCAGAAGCACGTTAGCTTTTTGCCCTCTTTTTCAGAGTCTGTCTGAAATTTTTAGTTCTGGGATTCTGTGCTTGAAAAAGGACCGAAAGGGCTCATTTGCAAGCTCCTTTGCAACACATTTGTGAACAGCACATTCAGAAGAAGTATACAACATGATGTACAACACATTTAAAAGAACTTGGTTATAAAGAAGTACCTTCCCCTTCCCACTATAGAGAGAGGTGTCATTTCAGGATATTTTACAGTTTTCTTTCACCAATCAATGATAGCTTTGGAAAATAGTCCAAATACATGTTTTTGTTGAGCTAAAACAGAATCCTCTTTTTAATTTAGCAGTTAATCATTTTAAAATACATTGTGTCTTGCAGAAAGTGGGACATTAGGACGTGTTTAAAGAGTGAGCAATCTAAATTCAGCGTGTCACAGCAAATGGAGATGGGGAGTAAGGCAAGAGGTGTGTGGTGTGTGCAGACGCACATGTCTGCGTGTGCAGGACTAGAAGACAGTGAAAATTGCTGGTTAACTCACGTGACACATCTCGCATACCGAATTCTGGGTGTCTGTCTGCTTTAGAGCTGCAGTTGAGAAGGCAGGTGTCTGTTTTCAGGAGAAACCTCCCTAGATTGAGGAGTGGGTAGGCAAAGTTGGTGGTATTCGTTGTAAAGCTGCCCGCGATGGTAAAATTAAGGGGAATCTGGTGCTCTCAGCATTTAATTTGGTGTATATGTTCTCCTCCAGTGTTATGTAAGGAAACTGTATAGACTGTGTTTCAGAGTATCAGAGTTAAAATCAGAGTGAGTGGTTTCAGAGCTAAGAGATTTTTCAAGTAACTGATATATTAAGTAGCATTTTTCTTACTAAATCATAAGGAGTTTTATATTTCATGGTGATCATGGCATTAATTGACTGCCTCTGTCTGGGTCTGCCTTCCCATTTAACTATGTACATTGTTGCTAAGTTTCAGTAGTCTCCCCAGAAGCCCATGGAATGGATTTTTTTTGTTAGTGAAAGATCCACTGATTTATATTGGGTATAATGGAGCATTTCTGATGTCTTTCTCTACATGGTCTAAATTTGACCTTCCAAAATCTAGTTGTAAAGCTCATCTGAAGCTCCACTAGAAAAGAAATTAGCCCTACCTCCAATAGGAGGGTTAAATTCCGACCCCAAACCCCTGCTGTGGAAGCAGAAATGTTCCATTATGTAAGACATTATAACAGACGTGGATACTATGTGACGTGAATACTCTGCTGAGTATTTCAGAAAGGCATTGCTAGATTGGTGAAAGTTCTTTACAGCTTTGAGACACCTCGAGGTTTTTTCCTGTGAAGATTTAAGCAGCTATCAATAAATTTATTTTTTTTCTTTCAGATCGTGAAGGTGTGGTACCATACAGTATGACACATATCTGCTAGAAATATTCTTTCCTTTAAGATGAAAGAGAGGTTCATGGAATAAGGATGAAAAAAAAGTATTGAGAGAAATGCAGAAGGATGGCCGTGGCAGCTGGCCTCTTCCCTCTTGCGTAACACTTAATAGGCTCTTCTTGCACAAGGAATTTGCCTTCTCCAGTGTTACAGCTACATGAAGAGTGTGTGGCTTCGTAGCTTTGCACATAAAAAGCTTTGGTTTTAGGGTGTGTTGGGTGTACTAGATTTGATTTAGTATCAGTTTTATCCTTAGCACACCAGAGTGAAAATAAGCTCCAGTAACTGATTTTAATTATTTATGTAGAGATTTTCCACTCTATTTTGTTTTGTTTATCACTTTGTGCTTTTCTGTAGTCTTTGAAGGACAAGTTGTTTCTCACTGGTTTGATGCAATTTGGCTGTATGTATATATAAAATAAGGAGATACAGTATTTACACACATATCCTTAAGAAATTATATTAGTCATATTTCTTACTGCATTTTCATTTTATTAGAAAATGGTGAAAGACTTTGTTAGAGAAATAATACTTTTTCATTTGTGATTTGAACATAGTAGTGTTCAACAAATACTACCATACTTTCACATTCAATCTCTGGGCATTTATGTTTAAGAGCACATTCAATTTAAACTAAAATGTTATTTTTATCCATTGATTTGTATATACCTTGTACTAGGTGCCTTCTGCCTCCAGAGATCTCCTCTACTTACTAGCATAACTGGAGAAGTCTGCTTTGAAGGGGCTTCCCAGCGCGGTGCCTTCGCAGAGTCCCGTGGTGCCTCCGGCTCTGCACGGGCGAGATAGAGCTTGCGGTGGGCCTGGCTGCGGGCGCCTGCCGACGCTGCGCGGGGTCTCCCGTTTAACCAGTTGCCCTCTCTCTGGAGGTCCCAGTCCAGCAGAACACGTACCACGCGTTCAGCTTCAGGGACGTCACAGGCTGCATCGACTGCCGTGCTGATCATGGCCACGGTGTTGAGGTTGTCCATCTGGTGATGGCTATCAGCTTCATTCCTTCCCTGGTGGCTGTGGCTTCAGCGGGGGCCGTACCCCTGTTCTAGGGCCCGGCAGGCAGTGACCTTTCCCTTCCCCCTAGCCTCCTACCCGGTCTGCTGGAGTCTTGATGGCTGCTCTGCCGCTCACTTGCACAGTGGTCTTTGGCAAATCCTCTACTCACTTTCTTACAATTTTTCAAATCTGTAAAATAATGATTTAAGCACTTCTTAGGATAGTTATGTGGACTAACACCATTTTTCATCACAGCCACCTTTTGTAGCAGCATTAAATGCAATTGCAGCATCTTTGTAGTTCCAGTTATTTGAAACACTGCCTACATTTTGCTAGCCCCACCTTAGTCTCACCTCCCTTTCCTTTTCGTTACTTTAGCTGGCTGGTTTTTGTAGTGTATAGCCTGAGTTGGATCAAAATTGCTACATAATTTGCACCATAATTCCAGATACAAAAATACATACAAATACATTCTAGTCCTCACAAAGGAAGAAAACTTTACAGTACTAGCTTGCATAATTTTGATTTTTTCCTTTAAAAAATATTTGTTCCATTAGTATTTGTTCATTATCCATTGTTATCCATGCTCTATTTCTGTTCAACATTTAAAAACAGTGCATCAGTATCTTTTATCTCCCTGAATGGAGGCTCGTGCTAAGCTATGCAGGAAGCAGAAAACTGTGACTTCAATAATGCAATGTCATACATAAAAAAAATTTAGAAAGAAAGAAAAAACAGGGAGGCTAGAGTTTGGATAGTGGTTGTTGGGTGCTCCACTTGCTGCACTTGTGGTATCATGATCTCTGTGATTTGGGAGAAAATTAACATCTACGGTCTTGAAATAATGAAAGTTATCTTAAGCTAGTATTTACCATGTGATTTTAGTGAGAATGCCTCTGTGCAAGTGTCCAGCTTCATAGTACAGCTGGTTGTAGAAGCAGCATGTGAAGCAGGAGGTCTGTGCATGTCACAACATGGTGAGCGTCCAGCATCCACTCAACCTGTTTTAATACTGAGTGGGTAGCTATAGTATGTATAGTTAGAGTGCTGGGGACTATCTTGGTTTAAGTTGAGTTACTCCAGACTTGATGCCTATGGACCTCTTACTGCATGGTAATTTTTGCACCAAATCTCTATCTCAAATGTTTTGCCTCTAGCATTCTTAGAAAGACACCCACTCTTAATTAAAACTTAGGACGATAACACTGGGAGGGACTTCCTGAGTCAGCACATCCAGTCCCTTGGTATTGCAGGCAATTGAGTTATATAATCCATTTCATAAATATATCAAGCTTTGTCTTAAAACCATTAGTTGAATCTCCTGTCTTTACTCTTACCTTCTTCTAAATTGCAGTGGAGTTGGTTTTGTTTTTTTTTATTCATGGCTTGGTTTTACTGGTTTGTTCTTGTGCCAGCATTGGCCTTCACTATTAGTAAGTTTTCGCTCTATCAAATATTTATGTCTTTGCTGGGCTAATGGAAACTGGTCCTGTCCTATCTTGGTCTCCATTTGCTAGGTGTTGGAGCCAAGCTCTCTGTTCCCTCACCAAAGAAGACGGGTGCGCTGGCCTGTGCTGTGCGTCCTGCTAGGATGGAGGTGCCCATGTGTCACCTGTCCAGGCTAGTCTTGTTTTACAGAGTGCCTCACCCCGCTCTTCCTTGAGTAACACTTAGCCACATCTGGTGCTTGGTTTGATCCTCCCTGAGAGGTAGGAGGAATAATGGGTTGTCTTCCAGGCACATCTTACCAGTGCTTCATCCTGTGGCACGAACGCACTCCTAGGAGTGTCCCAGTGTCACACGGCCTTTTTCAGAGTCCTAGTAATAAGGTTTGTCTGAGGGCTGTCACCTTCGTTAGCATGGTCCAGTGCAGTCTGCGTGGCATGGAGTGGCAGGAGGCGGCAGCATGTCCTTCTCCTCTCTGCCCTCCTCACGCTGCAGTTGCACCTGGCCCAGAGCATGTCACTGTGGGGCCTGATGAACTAAACGTTCTGCTATCAGCTCCTTCCTCTCGACCCTCCTCATCACAGCAGAAGTGGCTGCCCCTGTGTGTGTGTGCCCTTGCACTCGTGTGCTGTTCAGTCCCAGTATCACTCTGGTCTTCAGCATCATCCAGTTCTTCCCCTGTGGTAGTTTGGTTCTCTTTAGTGCTGACGGCACCTCCCGGTCTTGTGTCATCTGCAAGACTTCAGAGTCATACCTCCTTTCTTGTTGGCCATGCTTACCGATGGAAATACGGGACAAGGCTGTTCTCAAGGCAGTTTTGAGAAGAACTCCACTAGCAGCCCATCCCTTCTTTGTGCACCCCTTTCCTCCGCTGCATCTTCTGTCCCAAGTAAGCACGTCGTTAGTCCCACCGGGAGATGTGGGCAGCAGGACGGGCGAACTCTGTGTCTCTGGCAGAGCTGGAGCAGAGTCGATGGTCTGGGAGGGTCCCCTCTGCCTCTCCTGGCTGTGCTGTAGGACCAGGCCTACTTCACAGGGAGCATCTTAAGAGAAAAGTGATCTTCCTTTGAAAAAAGACTCAGATCCCTTGGAATATAGGAGATGGTAATCTTTGCATTAGTCAACAAAAAAGACATTTATTTCACAGAAGGCATTCAAAGACCGATCTGTGACTATAGAGTATCTAGCAGATAAAAGATGTCTTTTTGACTTCTTGGAGTTAGCAACAGGAACAAAAATCTTTATCTCCAAGCTCTGCAGATGTAAAGGGAATGTTCACTAGAAGGTTGTATGCTTTTATGGAGATGGAAATGTTCCTTCAGGAGTGCATTTGTCTTTGAAGAGCATAGCAAAGATTCAGATACCAGGCATAGCTCAGAGCATCTTTCCATCATGAAACTGTGTACTATGTGTCCTTCTGGACTAATAAATTCTAAAAACTAAGTTAAAGATACAGTTAAAATGGCATTATAATGTGTCAGGAAAAATGGGAAGGTGAAGGAAAGGGTTGTTATCTTTTACGATATTTTGGCCATTCTACTAATAAATGGCCTTGTTCACTGTCAGCTTTATTTGAGACCTCAGCCAAGGAAGGCTGATACTTATTTTTCCATATTAAATGCATATTTATGTGTAAGCATCTTCATGTGAATCAGTGTTATGTATCTTAAGTATTCAATGTAGAATTATTAATATAATCATGCATTTCTAATATAAAACACCTCCTGGTCCCAAGGCTGATGTGTAACATGTGTTGTACTGTGAATATGGTTTGAACTTCAGGCCAAGCTCTGCAATGAAAATGTAAGAGATTTTATATCACGGCTATCACAACTGTGAGGGCATAATTGCGGAATACACCAGAAATTGGGAACCCACGCAGCGTTGAACAAGAGGCGTTGGAAAACACAGTTATGATTTGCTGAGTTTTGTGGTAAGTGCAGGACAAGATTTTGAACAAGCATGAAATTTGAGATGGTAAATTAATTGTCTGAGAGTTTTAAAAGTGTGGTGTAGTCAGGGGCTTTAAATTGTTGATTGCTTCATTTCACAATTGTGGCTCAACTCTACAGCTCGTGGACTGTCTCCTGTTTGTCAGTGCTCTTGTGGGAGTGTTATAGTTCAGTCTTTTGAACTATGTCTCATAAAACTAATATTTGAGATAGCATTTTCTTGTTTGCAGTAACTAAGATCCCTTGGATGGAGAAGGTACAGGCTGTTATTAGACTTTACGCATACTGATTGCATATTTTCTTGTGGCACAGTTGCTGTTTGGGGTCTCTTTTAACAGATGTATTGCAGTTTCACTGCATGTTGATACCACTGGGGAGCATCCAGGCTGCAGGGGGTCCGGGGTTCCGCTCTTCAGGTGCCGTGGCTGGGATTGACCTGGGTCACCTGGAGAAGGGTCTTCTGAAGGCAAGGGCCTTCCAGGAGAAAGGGTGAGCATTGCTTGGAGCACCCTCAAACCCACGAGTCTGTCACCTTGGGGCACTGAAGAGTGAGATGAGTGGTTATCAGGTAAAATGCCAGGAGTCCCTTTTTATATATTAGTGAAACTGTGCTCTTGGCGACCCAAAACATTTCTAAAATGCATGTCATGTTAGATAAAAGACATTGGAAATTCAGGTATGCTTTTATCACTGTGTGTGGGCTGATGGCTGTATTTTTCTATTTGTGTGAGGGTACATTTCAGCTGTTGAGACCAGCGAGGGAGAACAGCTTTAAATATTTGCAAAACCTTTGTTTTCACAAGGGAAACACTAAATATGTCTGTACTTTTCTTGGTAGAAACTAGGAATGTTTTCATGCAGTGGAGTCAAGTTAACTTTGATGTAAGGTAGACAAGACTCAATTCCTTAATCTTCAGCTTTGCTAAATGAATGACTTGACTTCATATAAAATGCCTGTAGGGATAAAAATATGAATATCTATTCATAGTCTGAGATTTTTAACTATTTGCTGATTTTACACAGCTCTCTAATGCTCTTCTAAAAAGTAGTTGCATCAATGTAGGCTGGTTCATAAAGTGAGAAGCAGAATTCCCTTGATAGCAACTATTGAAATGGAAGTTATTTCCTGAGGGAGCGTTTGCTGATGACCACCGTAATTCTGAGAAGTGGCTTAATTTAAGGATCCTTTTTCTGATTGTCCAAGTGAAAAGATTTAATACTCTGTTCCTGAAGCTCTGGCATTGTTGGTATCCGACTGTGGCCATTGCCTGTACAGGAGCTACAATAAGAAAGTGCGACTTGCTGATTTGAGTGTCAAATACTTCGTGGTAGACATCTGCTTCATAAGGAAGTCATCTCTCTTCCTGAAATTGCTGTTGAGTGAAACGGCTCCTGTTAAGAGAGCAGAACAAAGTCTTCACCTTGAGTAGCGTGTAGAACTCATCAGCACCAGGCCTGGTAATGGGACTGGAGACTTGGTTTTGAACAGGTCAGACTTAAATAGGCAGGAGTTGGCCTCTTCCTTTGTCGTGGCTTTCTAAGACAAAATACTGTCAACACAACTCATGAAATTGCCAACCTAATTAGGTGCTGCCAAGAAGCTGTGAGGTGGACAACACAACCAGCGTTGCCTCCCTCGTTTGTGGGCTTCCTACAGGTGAGGTGACCTCCCCCAGTAAGTTGTGCAAGCCCTTCACCAACAGACCCCAACAGTTTCCCAGCGGAGGTCTCTGCCACCTGTGTATTCTTTGCTTCTTCATGCAGCGCTGCTTTTGCACCCACAGCATTGCCATCTCCTGCCAGCAAAGGGACGATGGGATGGGTCTGAGGCTGAACGCCCCCCGCGATGCTCCCTTTGGTGCACAGTACCATTGCACACACTACCAGCCACCACAGATTAAGGCCACGTAATGAGATTTCTGCATATATGTGCATCTCTGGCTCTGCTTGATTTCTGATGTGATGATTTCTGATTATATGCTACTATTTTTAGTCATTTCCTTCCTTTGCAAAAGGCAGTAAAGCAGGAAGCCAAGCGATCTGCATTGTACCACTGCTTTTCAGAGGAATACTCATTCTTTCATCTTAAGATGATTTTATGCTAGATATTTTCCCCATAAAGACTAGTGTGTGAGCCATTGTTGTTTGTCATAATCCTGGGTTATTAGAGACCAGTTATCCTGCTTGAAATCTGGGGATAGAGGCTAGCAGAAAAAAATCCATGTGACTAATTTTTATATATAGTAGTTTCATACTCCCATTTTTTTAGATCACTGAGGTGATTAACTGTTCATATTCAGAAATCATTCTTTGAAAGCAAGTGTAGAGGCTCTGGAAAAAATAGTAAAAATATTAATGCTGTGGTCAGCCTTGCTATTGAGAACTACTGGGAGTGTGGGCTGTTTCTTCTTCCAGTGCACCCATCTACTTTGTTGTAGTGAGATCCGCAAAAAAAACCCCAAAAAACCAAAAGCAAACCAAAAGGTTTTTCTTAACCATTGGTGGAATTATCCGGTCCTTTTTATTTCTGTTTTCTAATTTCTTTACTGCATCTCCATAAAGATGGAGCTGTGAGCTGTGAAATCACTGGGGTGTGGGTCTGAACTGAGCTCTGTGTACTGAAACCATCAGAGAAAATCAGTTGCAGCACCTGGCTCTGCAAATGAGAAACCCCTTGAAATCAAGGGCAACTCACAGCAGCAAGTTAAGCCTGTGATTCTTCACCAGCACCATTTTTTGTTTTGGTTTGGTTTTTTGCCTCTTGGCAGCATTAAAGTGAAAGAATGCAGTCAGCAAATTTGCATTTCAGTTTTTAAACTTATTACTGTAGACATTTTAATTTGTGGCAGAGTTTTTTGTAAATAATGTATCTCAGTTATTTTAAGATGTCTTTAAAAAGACTATAAGGCTATGCAGTTTGGTTTGGGGTTTGGGTTTTTTTGGCCCACTCTTATCCTGTTAAATATTTAAGTTTATAATGAAGCAAGAGTAATATCTGCATTATTTGCTTTCAGTAAGTCATTGGAGTTTGTACTATTTCTGAGGCCAGAAGTATGAATCTGATTAATGTGAATATTCTTTTCCCTTATGAAGGCTTGCTGATTTTAGTTAGCACCCACAGAGACATAGAGCCTCATCTTTGTGCATTGAACATTTGTGCAGCATTTAGATAGGATTGGCTGTGCACAAACTTAGATGAAAACACAAGAAACGAGTAAACCAGCAGGATTCTTTTTCTGTTATAACTGGTTTTGGTGCTTTTTGTAAACATTACAGACAGAAAATGTTCAGATGGGAAGGCGACTTTCAAGTTAGTGTCCCCTCTGCCTGTTTATTTTTAGGAGGTTTAAAAGGTTGGGGTGAAATCTGGGTCCTCTTCAAGTTACTGAGGATTCCCACAGCTTCAGTATGGCCAGTATTGTACCCTGCCCCCGCCTGCAAGAAGTGCAAAATGTGAAATGCCTATGGATGTTTTACTGAGCTGTATTCACTCAATAATATGTGCTTGGTTTTAAAGCATAACTGCCTCTGTGAGTTTGGTTAATAAAAAAAATTAAAATTAAAATACTTTATTCAGTTTGTGTTCTCTGTTTCTCCTGCCCTGGTATGAGTTTCTAGCAACACGGGAAGGCAAGGGTTGTTGAAGAGAGCACCTTGTGGTAGAGGGATTTGCTGTGTGCTAGCGGATGTGCCTGGCAGGTTGAGTTAGGGCAGGAGAGAGACCGTAGCCAGCTCAGGCAGTGCTGCTTGCCTGGGCCATCTGCAGCTATCGAGCACGGTCCACAAGCCGCGGCTTGAGGACCATGGCGCAGCATCATGCTGCAGATGAAGTGCTGCCTCTGCTGTCTCTGTCCCTGGATGCTGTTGTTCACAAGAGTAATGCAAATGTACCTGAAGTGCCTGTTTTCCCCAAACTTCTGGCACTGCTTAGTTGTGCTTGTGGATGTGCTCATATTCCTGAGCAAGGTCATTTCAATCTCTGCTGCTTTTAGTGGCTAGTAGGGCTCTTCCCTGGATGCTATATGAAATGTCTGCTGCTGGCTTACTGAAAAAAAAAAATAAAGCCTGCCTGAATACCCTGATGAGAGCTCACTTGTACCACGAAGGATGAGCAGCAGTGACTGCGTGTGCTAAGCCGTCTCCTCAATCAGGAGTGTGCTTTCCTCGGGGACGGCCCCGGCAGTGAAACCTCTCCTCCTCATCCCGCTGGTGTGGCCGTTCACTCCTCTCTGGATCTGGGACTTTTCCTGCTGTTGGCCCTTCAGACGTTCTGATGCGCAGGGGGAACCTCAGGTGAGATGGCTTCTGATGCAGGAGCAGCTAAAAGGTGCTTCAGAGACAGGGAGAGTAAAGAGCCCTTGGGTCCCTGCGCACAAATGTCATTGTTCGATCTCTTCAGCAGACAGGACTGGATATACTGCAATACATTTATCTGAAATGCTGTTCTGCCCTGAGAACACTGAGGGTAATATTAATTTTTAATATTGTTGTCTCCATGTCTCTTTCTTCTCCAAACAGTTAATTGATTTCTAGTTTCTTTCATTATTTTTAGCTTGCAAAATAGACAGGACTGAATAAGAAGACTGAGCCATATTTGTAGAAGACTTAATCTTTCAATCAGTTTCCTCTGAATTAAACCAAAAACAGCAGTAGCAAATCCAGGAATCCTATTAAAGATGACCTACATAGTGGGAATAAAATTGGGCTTGTACCTTCTTCTGCTTCCTAATTTACTGCCGAGAAATTTGCGAATGTTTTCCTTAAAGTCCATTCATTTTTATTGCTGCTAAAAAACTCATTCCTGCCTGACCTGGGTGGCATGCTGTTGAATGGAGAACTAGGAGCAGGAGGGCATCTCCCGCCAAGGGGGTAGTGAAAGCTGAGCCAGTGCGATGTGATGGGGATTATCCCTTGGCTGTAATTAAAAGGGTTCATCAACAGGGCTTTAGTGCAGAGTGGTTCAAGCAAAACCGTGCGAGGAGATGGATATTACACCAGGAAAATAGCTCTTTTGTTGGTGTAGCTTCGATCAGTCCTCCAAATGGAGCAAGTTAAACTGCTGCTTCTCTAGGTCTGTTGCTCAGTGTAGCTGTGTGGGTTAGGATTTTTTTTTTTTTAACTCATTCTGACATTATATTGTTATTCTGGAAAATGTTTAAAGAGTAAATCTGAAAATTTACAAAGCAGATTGCTTTATAAATTTCTCAAAATCCATGAAACAAATGGCTGGATATGTGTAACTAAGGGATTTCAATGTTTAATTGACATCTCAGAGAAAAAATGCTTACTTAAAAATCTAAAACCTTGTACAGTCTTAAAATTTAATTAAAAAGTAAATGTTTAGCCTCTGAGATGACTCCTTTACAATAGAAGAAGGTGTTGGCATTTCTGGTATTTCTAGAAAATACTGGTGGAAAACAACCATAAGAGGGGAAAAAAACCCCAGCTTATTGCAATAAATTTGGGCAGGAAGGAAAAGAAACTTGAAAGCCCAGTTAAAGATTAAAGGCACTGCAGAACACCAGTGCAGGAAAATGAGACATGGCGAAAATGCATTTGATCGTTTCTATAAATACAGGTATGTAGGAATGAAAACTGACTCATTGTTCAGATGAATTTAATGAACAGATTTAAAAGTCTGCAAGAATAATAAATGATGTAGCCTTTCAGTCGTCTACAGGGAAAAGATCCAGTTCATGAGCATAATGATGGCTCCAGTGTCACTGCTAATTATTTCAGTAAAAGTAACAGGAAATATGCACAAGGCTTATCCTGAGAATGCAGTCAAATACTGTGCATATTGTTTCATGTGCAGAATTTAACAAAATAATCTTACTGTGCATTTAAATGCATTCATTTCCCTGGGAATCTTATCCAAAAATTATTTTCAGCAGAGTCTGTCTCTTTTAGAGTTTGTTGAATTAAAATTAGCATGCCCTCTTGAGTGGCATTACTGGGGGAGAGCAACACTTTCCCCTGTGCAGAGTACAGAGGAGGGTGAGAGAAGGCTTTTCTTGCCCAGTATTTGTACTTTTAGAAAGAGGAGATTTCAGCCAGCCGATGTGCACGTGCTGGTGAATCTGTTAGAGCAAACAGACGGAGAGGAAGAGAGGCAGGGCCAGGAGCAGAGCACCCTTGTGAGCTCCTCATAGCCCCAAGTTACCTCCTACGGACTCCTCTTGTTCTGTAAACTTTTTAAAGGTAGATTAAAGCCGTTTCCACTTTATTTCCTGCTCTCTCTCTTCCTCTGCAGCTCTGCAACCAGGGCTGTTCCCAGCCCCACTCGTGCTCCTGCCGCTCAGCTGACGTGTTGGTGCAGACAACTCCGTAGTTTTAGCTTCCGTAGCTGTTTAGGACTAATGTAACGAGACTCAAATTTTTGGGTTTGTAAGGCCAGTGTAGGACTTGTTCTGAAGCTAGTGAGATAGCTTTAGTATCCTATGCCATTGTAAGTGTGGTGGTACCATGCTTCAGATTTGGTTTGCTGTGGAGAGGATGTGTGTGGTTAATAGAGCAAATGTTTTCTGAGCCTTATGGATTTTTCCACAAGTTTGTGTCAGGGGTGTTACTAGAACCAACTCAATTTCTGAGTCCAGAAGTATGGATTATGGGTCATTATTGTGTATGGGCGTGTATTAGTGTTTTGTGCAGAAAAACTCTCGTTACCACATATAGCACAAGAACCAGGCTTGTTTAAATATACTCAGAGATTTTAAGGTGCTGTTCACTTTCCAGGGACCCTGTTTCATTTAAATATTTCATGAAAGCAACTGTGACTACAGGTCTTATCAAGACTAATGTGTAATATCAATTCACTACAGTGGAGCTAAATTGAATGTTTCGCATGTTTTATTTGCTGTGCATGCTAGTATCCAATGCAGAGAATGACTAAGGCTCCCGGGTCAAAAGTGACATTTTACAGAGATAATAACCTGAAATTAGATATTTTTCTGTTGTGTTTTCATTGTGAAATGAGTATATCTGTAAAAATCTTTCCTTCAGCCCAATGTTCTTTGCAGGAGTCCACACTGCTATATGCACAGCTGCCACTTTGTTGCTGGTAATGAGACTTAGCAGCAATGATCTCTTCCCTCCCTTCTTTGCCAAGAGCAGCTAGCCAACCTTTTTCTTCCTGGGTATAAATTTGTTAAATTCTGCTGCGACAATCTCCTCCACCTCTTTCCCTCCTCCTTTCCTCGGCTCCTGCACACCACTGAGCCCTTCTGGAGTTTGCTGCTGGGGCAGGTCACTATGTCTGGGTGCAGAGGTTGCTCTCAGCTGCCCAGAGCTGTGGATGAGTTTTCCAAAAGACTTGCATGTTTCTGCAAAACTTACCCACCATGTGAATTATAGGTGAAACTTTCTAAAACTGCACAAACAGGAAAATTGGTTTGAGGGTTTCTGACATATGAGATTTGTAAATATATGACCATAGAAATACCATTTGGCTTCTCGGACATCAAATTAACAGGAATCAAAATTTAGCCTGGCATGAGGAAGAACAATGTTGCTGAAGATGATAGAGTTGCACTGGTTTACATAACTCATGTTGGACCATAGTTTATATGTTAATTATACATTAAAGATAGGTAATACTTTCTCATCTAAAATAGTCTCTTCAGCTTGATTAAATGCTATTGTACTAATTACAGTACTTAAAAATTCTTATTTCCTATTTTGTAATTTATATTCTCTCCGTTTTTTTTTTGTGGGGAGAGGAAAAGTCATATAGGGCAAACACATTTTACATTTATTCCTCATCTGTGCTTCCTTCTCTGCTTCTTCCCTATTCAGAAGTTTATAGAGTTTGAAGATGCACTGGAGCAGGAGAAGAAAGAACTACAAATCCAAGTGGAACACCTTGAATTTCAGACTCGACAGCTGGAGCTGAAGACCAAAAACTATGCAGATCAGAGTAAGCAAAGTTGTACACCAGACATGATTATACACTTTGCCTTCCACACAGATATACTGCCACTTTGAAAATATTTTTCATACTTTTGGTGGTTTAATGTAATTTACGCAAAGCCTGAAATGCCTGGGCATCCTTTACTTTGGTATAAAATTCTGATCCTTCTAAAGAATGGGATATATCCCCACTAATTTAGTAGCAGCTTCACTGCTTCTCGTGTGGAGCATGCTCAGTCTCTCCAGATGCAAGATTTGGGCGACTGGTGAAGCTTTGGAACCTGGTTTACAGTTTCTCCTTGTCCCTGAATAGAACCTCCCATTTTTTTCTCATAGAAACTATTACATTTATTTGTTTCTTTGTTTATTTATTTATTTTTACAATTTCTTCCTTAACATGTGCAGCCATGCTTTGTTGGCTGAGGTTTCCCTCAGAATTCATTGGTGTTTTGTCCAGTACTCCTGCTCCTCAAATAGCCAGAGGTGCCCATCCCAGAGGGTGATTGTTGTCGAACTAGAACACTTACAGGGCACCAGGCTATTGCTGAAGATCTCCACTTCTGTGGGGAACATGCAGGTACCCGTGAACTGAGTTTGTAGTGATGACCAGATCCCATAGTGTGCATTATTCTGTACCGGCTTGTTTTGTTCAGTAGGTGCAAACTAATTTCTAACAAAATATGCTTTGCGACTTCTAGTTTCTTTTGAGAGCCTGATGTGTGTTAGCTGATGGTTGGAATCTTCTCTTGATAGTTTCACGACTGGAGGAACGTGAATCAGAAATGAAGAAAGAGTATAATGCCCTACATCAGCGTCACACAGAGGTAGGATGTCATCTCATTATTTCTAAATAAATAAACTCTTAGCTTATATGTAAAGTCACGTCAAAGAATTCAGCTTTACAATACTAGTGATGACTAGAGCTTCTGAACTTTGGGAATATCAGAAATATCTGAATGGAGGGTGTAAAGAGGATGGAGCAAGGCTCTTTTCAGTGGTGCCCACTGACAAGACTTCAGGCAACTGGCACAAACTGGAACACAGAAGGCTCTCTCTGAACATGAGTAAAAACTTCACTGGGAAGATGATGAGCGCTGGCACAAGTTGCCCAGAGACGTGGTGGAGTCTCCATCCTTGGAGCTATTCAGAAGCCATGTGGACATGGTCCTGGGCAACCTACTCTAGGTGGCTGTGTTTGAGCAGAGACGTCAGACCTGTTGGACCCCAGGAGGTTCCTTCCAACCTCACTGGTTCTGTGATTCTGTGAACAGTGCTGCACTACGTCACCTCCCACTGCCAATGAGCCTCCAGGACATGTCTTACATTACTTTTGGGTATGCTCTGTCATGGCTCTTCCATTAGAAGATTAAGTTTAAGTCATTTCCGACACTATTTGCTGTCAGATCTTCTGTCAGATTGGTCCACTCACTTACATCATAAGCTTAGAAGACAAGAGCAAAGTCAAGGAGATGTGCAAAAAAAAAAAAGGGAATTGGAAATGGGTGCTGGAGAATATCAAACAAAAGCAGAAAATGAGTCTTTTCTTCTCTGTTTGGCTCATGGATTTTTCTCTCCTCACAGATGATCCAGACCTATGTGGAACACATTGAACGATCCAAGATGCAGCAAGTTGGGGGAAATAATCAAACTGAGGGCAGTCTACCTGGGAGAAGGTAGGGCCATAACCTCTCCATGTAATGTATGCCATCCGGGAACTTACAAACAGTGCACGTATTTGAGAGAGAGAAACCAGAAGCAGGATCTTTCCTTGTGAGCATGGATTGTAGTTGAAGTTTTTTTGTAATGGGTTGTGGGTACACTTGACGACAAGGAGCTTTATGTGTTCTTAGGCTTAGGCTTTGTCACACTGCTGTTGATGGGGGGCCTCTGGAAAAATACATTTGTGTTCTTAGGTAGCATGTAAAAGGCTTATCTCTAAAATGGATGGAGGTGTCAAATAAAGTATTTGTGTGTGTGTGTGTGTGTGTGTCTTTGTATGTGTGATAGCCAGCAAAACCATAGCAATTAAATGCGTTAGCCGTTATAGGATTTTTTTTTCCCCTGTTCCTTCAAGGGAAGCTTTCTGTGAGTCAGTCACCCAATAGACCTATTTATGCCCAAGAAATTGATTCTTTCCTCCCTCCCAACCCTGTTTTCAGAGCACCAAACTGGTAAGAACCAGCCTTTGTTTAAAGAAGGTGGTGGTAGGAAAGGAGTTCAGTATATAGAAGAACTAGTCTTTTGTAGTCTTAGAACAAATTTAAAGCATAGAAGTCACAGTTACATTGATTTCAGTACAGATACATCTGGTTTTAACTGGTACGTGAAGGAACCAAATGATTTCTCTCTGCTGATACTGTATACCGGTAACATTGCTCACAGGGTGAGAAGTAGAAATGATGTTCCATAAATACCGGTTAGAGAAGTAATAGATCACATAACACATAATCTACTCAGATGAAGCATAATATGTTAAATCACTCAGCCATAAAAAAAAGATGTTTTCAGTGGAAGTTTTTATACATTGCAGTTTACTATTTGTGTTAATCATCACATGCTAATGAGATGATTAACACTATAGTGACACTGTCTAACCCAGGAAGTTTTAAACTAAAACAGTGTTTTCCAGGGAAACAATATTGATGAAGTGACATGCTGCAGGAGATTAAATCTTTTTGTTGTCTTTGCCTGTCTTTTTTTAACTTTTAAATTTCTTCCGGCCTTGAGGAATGTTAAAAGGTTTTGCAAACATGCTGACCACAAGCCATGGGAGCTGTTGGTCTGAAAAATAGATAGAGACAGTACCAGCTGCACAGGAATACTTGGAAAAGAGTGCTTGCTAGGTGCATACTCCATCATCTCTTACAAAATATGTTTGACTGATCTTGGTTAGTATCTGTGAACTTCAGCTGGTTAATATCACTGAACTTCACTCAAAAACCAAATCTTTGGGAAGCATTAGGCTAAGAAAAGGAGTGGGGATGGCATGTCAGGCTATACACAAAGGGCAGCATGGGCAAAGGCATGGAGATTAAAGTACTGAGAAAACAGATAAATGGAAAGCCATGAAGGTTTGTGAAGTATCATCTGGTATGGATGATGAAATGCAAAAGAAGAGCATTGAACAAAATTTGGAGATGAAGAAAGAGAAAAATTATTTGAAATTAAGAATAAAATATATTAAGAATAAAGGAAGAATACATGAGGATATTTAGTAACTTGTATTTAGGTCTGTAACACTTAAATACTAGAATGTCAGTTGGTTTTGGGGTAATGTGGAATGGAAATTTCAGGTCTTGGCATAGGACATGTAAATACCCTCTGTCTGCTATGGCTCCCTGTAGCTGGATTGGACTGCTCTGGAAAAGATGGAATTCAAATTGCCAAAGTTTTGACTGTGTATTGTAAGAAAGAAGAAGGGAGAGAAAAAGAGATCCAACCCCACCTTGTCAATGAAAGTGGCTTGAAGGATGGAAAGGGAGTAGTAAAAGACATGAATCTTCAGAAACTTTGGTAACTAGCCTGGGACTCCTGCCAGGTTCCCTGCAGCCTTGGAGTCACGCAATATCCTGAGCTGGAAGGGACCCACAAGGATCAATGAGTCCAACTCCAGACTCCACACAGGGCAACCTAAAGGTTAAGCCATATATCTAAGAGCATTGTCCAAACACTTCTTGAACACCAACAAGCTTGGAGGCATGACTGATTCTCTGGGGAGCTTGTTCCAGTGCTTGACCTCCCTCTCAGTGAAGAATTTTTTTCAATGCTGTCTACTTGCTATTTCATTACCTCCCATAATAATTAAAGATATTTCTGTAGCCTTGGCTACAAGAATAACTTGCACCTGGAAGATACTGGTATCTCAAAGAAAGATCCTTTATTTATTCTGAATCAGTTGATAAGATTTCTGTACTCATTTATAAGGCTACCAAAGCCTTACATAAAGGAAGGAAAGACACAGTTACATGTGAATCAAGGGGGACTATTTACCCTTCCTCTTATGACAGTTGAATAGTCCTTTTGGAAAAGAGTATCTTACAATATTTCTTCTAGAGAGGAATAACTAAAGGCTGTTGTAGTTGTTGAGTGGGCTGTATAGCAAGTTATCTCTGTGCTCTATTTTCCGCAAAACAGTAAATGAGTCTCACAACAGAGAGTGGTTTAGGAGATGTCGTGGTTTAACCCCAGCCAGCAACTAAGCACCACGCAGCCGCTCACTCACTCCCCCCCTCATCCAGTGGGATGGGGGAGAAAATCAGGAAAAGAAGTAAAACTCCTGGGTTGAGATAAGAACGATTTAATAGAACAGAAAAGAAGAGACTAATAATGATAATGATAACACTAATAAAATGACAACAGTAGTAATAAAAGGATTGGAATGTACAAATGATGCACAGGGCAATCGCTCACCACCCGCTGACCGACACCCAGCCAGTCCCCAAGCGGCGAATCCCTGCCCCCCCCCACTTCCCAGTTCCTAAACTAGATGGGACGTCACATGGTATGGTATACACTGTTGGCCAGTTTGGGTCAGGTGCCCTGGCTGGGCATGAGAAGCTGAAAAATCCTTGACTATAGTCTAAACACTACTGAGCAACAACTGAAAACATCAGTGTTATCAACATTCTTCACATACTGAACTCAAAACATAGCGCTGTACCAGCTACTAGGAAGACAGCTAACTACATCCCAGCTGAAACCAGGACAGGAGAGCAGAAATAATTGCAGAATACAGTGTTTGGCATCTGGCTAAATTGTCTAAAATGTAAAAATCTACTGGGGGAAAAAAATAATTGAAAGATAGATAGCAGCCTTCCTAGGCAAAAGAGACAGGCATGAGGGGTGTAGAAAGCAAGAGAAGACATGGTGGAAAAAGAATCAGTAGTTTGCAGGCGTTCTTCTGTTCATAAAATCTCCCTTATCAGACTTATTTTTCTTCCTTCTCCTCTCCCCCTTGCAGTCTGGAAGTCCACAGTGAGCTCCCAGAACATGGTCTGATCCTAGTGTTAGAGCTGAAATGGGATAAGTGTGGTAGGCATGTTTCCCTTCCCACTTACCCTTCTGTAAATAAGAATGTATCTGTGGAAGTACTTACACAGTAAAATTATAAAAGTACCATAGGGAAAAGCATACTTAGGGCTTCTCTCTTTTAAGGGGTGGTTCATATATGCACCTGCCAAATTTGGGTTGGACTGCATTGTAGAAATTGATTTTAATGAGATTTTCCTTCCCTAACTTTCAAATAAGCTAATATTAATAGTGGCTTTATGTTATCATTCCATGAAAGAGATGCACAGTGAAAAGTGTTACTGGTTATATCTGGAAGACTCCCATTCTCTGGGATGAAGGGCAAAATTTTCATCAAGAATTGCCTCTTCACATTAGAGAAATAGTCTTTCACCCTTTTAAGTGTGGCATATATTGCTAGTCTCCTTGGAGAGAAAAAACCGAGAAACACTGTATGCCTGTGAAAGCCCCCGATGGGATAGTGATCCGAGTTTGTAGGAAGCACCAGTGGGAAATGGGACTTTTTCCTTCATTTCAAGCTTCACACTGTTCGTGTGTGTGCGCGTGCGTGCGTGTGTGTGTGTAGCTCTGTGTCTGTATATGCTTGTGCACAAGCACTCGGGTCAGATGTGGTTTTGTGTCACTGCACAGCTGGGTGGGGGTGAATGCCAGCGTTTGTCTATCTTGGTGCACTGATGCGCACTGCGGTGGACACAGGCATAATTTCTCGTGGCCTGTCACACAAATTTGAGTGCATTTATTTATTTTCATCTGTGGATGTGCTTGGGTGTGTTAGACTGCATAGGGGTGCATATTTGCATAAGACCGTAAGTACACCGAGTATGTTTGCCTGTCACTTGGGAGAAGTTTGTGCAAGAACTGTTGGGGGGCATGTATATTAACCGCCATCCAAGAGTGGTAATGAGTACAGTGCACACTTCCACATAGTGTAGATTACAGTGCATGCGTATCCCGTGTCTGTTGTAGGACTGCATGTTTGCATGACCTTTGCTCTCTAATGGTTGTTTTTTTGTCTCGCTTTTTGTGCGATTGCTGCTCTGTTTTGGCTGTTATGTTTGTCACTGCAGTCATCGCCAGTCATGGAGGAAAAGGTAAATCCTATTGCTGCATCTTAACTTTGTTAATCCTAGTTTTGGAGGTTGCTGTTGAGTGGCAACAGTGTGATGCTGGGAATGTACTGTACCGGCACGTTTGCCCTATTTGTCTACTGGCACCTGTGTTAGACTTGCTCGTTCGGGTGAGGCAGAGGGAGCCATCAAGCTGCTGGGATAACACATCAGGAAGAAGCTTGTGTACTCAACGCAGAAGACACAGTTCAGTCCCAAAACAGGATCAGTCCTCTGTGGTTGGACATTTACACTTCACGTCCCAGAATGTTTTAAAAAGTCATCTTTTGTCCCTTATTTTACTGTAGAGTACAAGGCATGCATATTTGCTGAGTGGGACAGAAAATGTGTGTCATGGTTAGTAGCTCTCTGAAGGCACTGCTGACTTTGGGCTGGGCAGTGAGTTCTATGCCCAGAGCCTGCAAAGAGAGCAGTTCTTGTCTTTAAATGCTGGCAAACAAACCATAGTTTTGTTATGTTCTATAAGCTTTAGGACTCCCGATCCCAGGTTTTGGCTACTGCAAACCTTTATTGAGGAGTTTGCTGTTTACCTTGTAACGCAAAGTGGAACTAGCCAAGTGTTAAGAGTCACCCTGTACTGGAAAGAATTGGGTGTATGAAGGTTACTTCACCACTCAAAAGACCAGCCCTGAGGATACTCTAAATTTCTTTGAAGACTGGCAGTCAAGCCCAGGACTGCAAAGCTGAAGTTAGCTCTTCTGTGGTGTTTGTTCTTTCCCCTTCCCTGGGAGGTTCAGAAGAGGCTGGAAGGTGTTTCCAAAGAAACTCAGCAAGGAAATTTCCTAACAATCTACGTTAAAATCTTTTCCTGAAGATCCTACAGCTTCTGATGCTACAGAGACTTTGTACCTCTGTTTCTGTTTAGCAGGGATTGTGAAGTTTATACGTTCCCTGTACATTCAATGGGGTGCTGTATCTTCTTGCATGTTGAATGTGCATGTGTTTGTATATGAACACAGAAATAAGCTATGGGTTCCCAGAAGAAATCTGATAGAGATTACCTAAAGAGGAAGTGTAATTTAGTCTTCTTGTAGCACACATTTGGGATGGCTCTTATTTCTCAGTGCTGTCAGTGAGTTATGTCAGGCCATCCCAGCATAGTCACAAAAGTGTTTATATTATAGCATGTTGTTAGATACTCTGACTACACCATTTATTTTGCAAGGAATGTTTTGCAGTTATAGGAAATTTTCTCCAGCTATGGACACCTGTGAAGCATGACTCTCTTAAGACCATCATTCTAACCTGGAGAAGAGGAAAGATAAGAAACTAATGATTAAAGCAGCTCAAAAGATGGCCTATTTTTTTTTTCCCTCCCTGAAAAGAATGATTCTTTTGAAGTAGACTCTTTGGGACCCTTGAGTTATTTCTTTAACTGTAAAACTAGGACTTTTCTGTCTTTGTGGCATAGAGTTCCAATTTCTAGTTTTGAATCTCTTAATAATCTCTTATACATAACTGACTGTACTTTTTGTGGCTTTTAGATCTGTAAAGTGCCAGGGGTGAAGATTTCATATTAGGGGAAAAATTTCCCTAGTATGTTATTTAGAAACTTAAAACACAGCTGTTTGTTAGAGACTTTCAGGATCTTGGAATGATAGCAGTAGGATAAAGAGAAGTAAATGCAGGCAGAAAGACAGAAGTACATGTACTTGGGCATCATGACCTATTAGGAGCAGGCATAGATGGCAGGGGAGATGTCATAAATCAGTATTTAGGCAAACAGCAGTGAAATGTTTTCTATAAACCTTCAGCGATTTTTAATATTTAAAAGTAGCAAGCACCAAGATGCATTTTGAGTGGAAAGGCTACAAGGAAACTGATAATTCCTATCACATATGAATCTGGTTTTGAATCTGTTGAAAGATGACTGCATCTTCTCTATAAAAGAAAGTCAGGTTAATCAGGTTGTGTCAATGATCTGTGTTCCTCTAAAATCCAGTTACGTGCTGCTTTTGTAAGATGGTTTGTGTATGAAACTTCCATGTATGAGTCTTTAGGATCTTCAGGAGAGAATTTAATGCAGATTCTTAGGAAAAGCGCATCCCAAATCTCCTTGCTGGGCCACACTGGAAACACCTTTCTGTCCCTTCTGCCTGTCCAAGATAGGCCACAGCAAGCAATTATTCCTCAGCACAAGCAATACTGACACAGTGGTGCAATAAACTGTGTTGGCCGGGCAGTGCTAAGCATGGGAAGGTTGGGCATTTTGGTTTTCTCCACAGACGTTGTCTCCTTTGCTAGACACTCCACCTCCTTCCTTCATAAATGAGCTGGTTCATGCACCATCTTCTGTGTTAGTGTGTTTGCATACGTGCTGGGGTCCTTAGGTCCTGCTGTGTTTGTTTTGCCCACGGTCATGGGTGAGGAGGTTGTGATGGTTGCCTAGCCTGGTCATCAGACCAGTGCTGATGATCATTAAAGAAAGGCACATGAAGGTCTACTGTTATTAATACTGGTGTACAGAAGGGCAGATTTTATCACCTTACACCAATAAGCCCCATATAGGCGTAGGTGAAGTACCATCATTGAACCCCTTTGTGGGTGCATGTTACCCAGAGGATCAGCTTAGTTCACCTCTGCAGGGCCACTGGAGTCCAGCTAGTGGAGGCTGCTGGGGGTATCCCCTAAATGGATGTGTACTCTGTCCCTGCAGCCCTGCTTCTCTGGCACAAAACCAATTGCCGATTTCGGCATGCTGCTGCAGCCTTTTCCACCTCCACTGCTTGCTCTGGATTTTCTCCCACTGGAACTTGGTCTTAAAACCTGTGCCAGCTTTTATATTCAGAATCAGACCCGCAGCTAGCTAGTCACCTGCAATTGCCAGAAAGAAGAGGATGAATAAAATGTAATTACAGACATCTGGCAATGTGATTGATGCATTCATTTATACCTTCATTTGATTTCTGAATTTTGAGTGCATTGTAATATGGAGAGGGGGTCAGAGAGTACAAATATTATTTTTCTTGCTTAATATTGGAAGTGATCCAAACCCCTCTGATTTCTGCTGTTGGAGCTAACCAGATTTGGGGTGGAATGTACAGAAGTGCCGTGTAGATGACACTTAGTTAAAAGCCTCCTTCCTGACCTGGTGATGACATCTCTAGGATTTATGGGAGCTTTTTTTTTTTTCTGTGAGAGTTGCTTGCTGTGGCTTGTTTTCCCATGGTACCTTTGTTTCTCAGAAGATACACTGACTTAAATTGGCTGATGGTTCCCTGCATTTTTGCATTCCCCCAAAATCTTTTGTACTGATGGAGAAGTCAGTCATGCCTGTTGTGGTCACTTGACACCCTCCTTCTTAGAGTCTCCCCAGAAAGAGGTATAGCTCTAGCAGTAGACACTATAGGTCTGAGGAGACAACACCATGGAAGTATGGGAGTTGGGAGTTCATACAGCTGCTATGTGAGGGGAAGAAGTGCAATTCAGTTTCTAGTGACTAATATTTCACATAAGCTAGCATGCTGTTTCTTTTCTATAGGAACCTTGTAAATGGCTAACAGATTGATTTCCCCTCTCTCTGTTTCTCTGTTTAGCAGGAAGGAACGTCCTAACTCTCTGAATGTCTTCCCCCTCGCGGATGGCATGGTACGTGGGCAGATAGGGGCCAAGATCGTCCCAACACTGGACCACTGGCACCTGAGTGACCTCGGCCAGCTGCAGTCCAACTCCAGCTACAAGGTTTTATAGACCATCACGGAGCAAGGGTTTCCCACTCTCCCACTGTCAATAGCATCCCACGTTTTCATTAAGATGGAGACCGATCTGTGTCCATAACCCTTTGCAGCCTCTCCCTGCTGTGTGTCTGCTCCCTTGGTAGCGGTGCTGTGGGATGATATTCTTTTGCAGATCTGGCATATGGTGTGGGAGGGATTTGACACAGCTCCTCATGCTTCTTGTCTCAGTGATAATCTCCTTTACTTGGCTGGCCCCAAGTTGAGAGGAATCTGTGGGGAGGCAGTTAGAGATTTAGGGAAGATAAATCCTTCACTTTTTTATAGCTTATCTGGGAGAGGAAGTGGTGGAACCTGTCCCCTCTCTCCCCCTCGACAAGAGCAGTGTTTTTGCACCTCAGCTGGACTAGGCATTGGATTGCGCTTGCTTTCCAGTGTTTGTCCTTTCTGACTAATTGCTGTTCTGCCCTTCCTATCTTCATTAAAAGGTCTCCTAATCCTCGCTGGATGCCCAAGTCTTGCACTGTGCTTAGAAGTCTTAAGTTCCTCATATATCTTGTCATTGCTCTAGACTTGCATTGTCTACCTTCAATACACTTGTCACCTTCAATGCACTGCCTTCTGCACTGGGGCTTGCCAAAAAACTCACAGCACTGCAACTGCACTGAAGCAGCTGCATGGTTCTGCCTGTTGCTTGTGGTGCTCTGCTCTGCCATTTGGAGACTGGTCTGAGCACAAAGACCCAGATGTTGTACTCTTAGCTGACAGGTTACTGCAATTGTTTACAGTTTAGACTGCACATGGTGACCCACATTTTCCATGAGCTGTACCTGTAGACTTCTCAAAGTCTTTGTGCTCAGGATCCCACCAAATTCCTCTCTTTGAATGATGTTCCACAAATGCCTGGTGGCAGGCCTGAGAGCCAGTGGTGCATCTACCCAGCACGGCTTACAGTATGTCCGTCAGTATCTCACAGAACTTCTGGTCTGCTTTAAAAGTGTTTGATAAAATTTACTTTCTCTCTGCCTGGAATTTGTAGAACATCAGGCGTTTTATATGTCACATGTAAGGACTGGTGTCCTTTTGAGAAGTTGTAAATCACTAATCCTGTAAAATACATTGAGGCAGTAAAGGCAAAGAGGAGGAGAAAAAAAACCGAAGAAAAAACGCAACTTGTTGTGCCCATTCTGCATGTCTCCAGATTATATTAATGGTACTTTGGCCTGAGGGACTCTGCGGGAGTGGCGTCCTTGATGCATAGCACAAGAAATTTAGACAAATTCAAAATTTATGCAGAAAACAAAGCAGCAACTTCCCTTTTTTAACACTACCTTTGTAAAGTAGCCAGGCCTAGCACAGCACAAACCTTTGTACTTTGTCAGCTCTCTGCCATCATGGCAGTTGGAAATGCAAAAGTGAGATCTTTGGATAGGGTGGAGACTGTTCTTGGAACCCAACCCTTGCTGTAGTATTAGAGGCACAGAAATTTGGGAATCGTAGCAACTTGCAGAATGCCAGTCGGGTCCTACAGTCATTTCTGGAGAGTTTTGCCTGGAATTAGGGAATAGCAATGCCACAGTGCAATAACATAATTAAGGATGGTGGAGATGAAGATAAAACATGAATGTGTTTCTTCAGACTTATGCTGCGCCAGCACAACGCTGCTGCAAGGACACAGACAGCAATCAAAATGCACAGAGACCAACCCACTTCTGGTTCTGGAACCAGTTTATTCCTTGGGATCTCCAGGCAGTGCTGCACACTGTGGTGTGAACATGCCCTCAAGCTCTTCTAGTGATCAGGCATGTGTGGCAGGTGTTAGTTTTTAGAGAAGGGCTGGGAGGACACTGGGGCTAGATCCATCTTCCACAGACTTGCTAAGGCGTAATTCTTTAAGCAGTACCACTGCAGAACTTCTGAAAGAAGTTGAGTGGATCTTGCTGATAACCCAGCATCTGCATTGCAGGAGAATGCGGCAGGAACCCAGATAAATTGGAATCTTTGATGTCCCAAGTTCAGGTAATGGGGGAGTATTGACTGGATCTCTTAGTCATTTGTTGTTGGTGGCGTCAGGCAAAAAAAACCCATTTCTGGTTACAAGAAAGCTTTGTGCAGAAGTAGTAGTGTGCTGGTCCAAATGTATCTGACGGGTAGTGCTGGGATTTGCATTGATGCTCATTAGGGAGACTCAGAAATGGGATGCTGGGTTTAATGAGGCTAGCTGGTAGGGTAGAGTTAGAGAGCTTGGGCTGTGGAAGACTTGGATGGGGTAGTGTGTTACAGAGGATTTCCTAAGAGTATGGAGCAAACCTATGAGTAATTAAAGGATGTGATTGACTGGCTGACTAGATTTGCAATTTGGAATGGAGATTTTCCTCCTGCAAGCTTTTTGCACACTCTCTGACTGGAATGCTATTTCTTAAATATTAATCTCATCAGTACTTCTCATGCACTCCTCGCCTCTTCTTCAGCAGCTCTGACATTTCACTGACATCAACTGCAGACACATGACTCACCTTCCCAGTATGTATACCCTGACTCTTCTGACTAGTTTTCCTTCTTCATGGGGCCATACTATAGTTATATTTTAAGTGTCCTTGTATACTTTTTATTACTATTTTCTGTTTTAGTTGCTGTCATTATTTTATTTTTAAATTCAGTTGTACATTTATTTTATACAATGTTTTGGAGATGAAAGTCCTTAACGTTTTTGTTTTTATGTACTATGCTTTCAGTGTTATAACCATACAATTGTGGCTTCTCATGGTGACATATGACTGCTATGAATGTTGGGCCTTTGCAATGCATTTTGGAGGTCACTACTACACATTTGATGTTTAGGAGGTTGACAGGTATGGCTGTAGGTAAGTGGTGGTTGTGGAGAGTATTCTTTGGGTGAGCTATGGGTTATGGAGAATGCCTCCTATGCTGTAGAGGAGAGCTGTACACTTAGTGGACTATTTAGCATTAATGGAGCACTCAGGACAATAGAAGGAAGATACCAGCAAAGATTGATAGAGCTTCTGGACTGTGAAGAGAAGTGCCTTGGTAGTATTTACATTTGGGAGTAATTTCTCCAATGCAGGCTGGTAGGTTGATAAAGTACGTTTCCTAGGTAAATACAGGATGTATAACCAAAGAGTAAGTGAAAGACCAAGGTAATTACTGACTGGTGTGTTCTGGGTGAGGGGCAGATTATGTCAATAAACAAGAAGTTACAGGATATCTCTCATACAAATATCACCCTATAAACACTGACGATACAGGGTTTCTGAATGACATCTAGTTCCTAAGAGCAAGGAATGACATGTGGACCCACCTGGGTGTCTCTTTTACAGTGCTAAGATGCTCATGGACTTTGGTTATGCTTATAGACTTACAGTGAGTACAAGAACATCTCTGAATACTTTCATCCAACAGAAGTTTTGTTTGGGGAAAGAGGTTTTATGGTTGCCCTTTACACATGATGCTCTTCATCCCTTTGTGCATTAGAAAGCACAGCAGGCATACTGCAGTTGAAGTAGTACAAGGCTTCCTGGATCGTATTTTTTCTCAAAAGCCTGGTTTGATTTTTTTTTTCTTTACATATAAGGAAAGTAGCTCCTGAAAGACAAATATGAAGTAGAGGTGGAAAGTGTGGTTTTCACATGTAGCGGCCTAAGTGGAAAGTCCCCATCTCAGTCTTGATGCTAAAATCAGCAAATGTGCAGGGAGATGATTTGAATGTCCATGTGGGAATGTGTGTGCTGTTTGGACTGACAATGCAGAAACTATATACTAAATGTGGATCACATTTAATGGTAATGCAGTTTTAAAAAATCTTAATTTCCAATATAAATGCACAGATGCAATATAAAACCTTTGACTTCCACAGTGCAGTGTACAAGAGGAATTTTAAGATAAGCATACAGAGGCCAGTCTAATTAAAGGAAGATCTTAATAAGATTCCAGATTTAAAAAAAAAAAAGGCTGCAAAGGGTTAAGTCACCATTTTTTTCAGTCTTCTCTCTCATCCCATTTTGAATTTTTTTGTCATGTTGTGAAGTTATTATTAGAACAAGAGAACGAGACTTCCAAATTAGTGAAGTGAAACAGCGTCACAGCTCCAAGGTTGGGAGGCTCAGAGCAGCCTCTGAGCAGAATCATGATCTTTCTAGTACTTGCACAGGAGGGGAGAGGCAAGTAGTAAAGTTTAAAGCTGGGTCTGGATGTGCAGATGCTGAATGTCACTGCATCCAATTGCAACTCATTATCACATATAACTCAACATTAATTTTGTCATATCCCTGCAGGCAGTAATTAGAGTGGGCTGCCGTGAAGAATGGGGAGATCTCATTTGGGTCCGGGAGTGATCACAGCATTGGTCAAGACGTTAATTGGTTGACAGTGAAGCGGTGCTGCTTTAACTGACAAACAAGGGTCACAGTGTAAAATCCTGACAGAGCCTTTAAAGCCTCCCATGTTTTTCAAGAGGTGGTATTACAAGAAATGGGGCTGTAATGTCTGTAAAACTGAGAGCCATTTGTGCGCATTTCACAATGGGAATCCATCTCCTATTTTTATTTGTAAGCTTCTGATCTTTGAGTTCTTGGGTCTTGTCCTGTCATTTGGAAGTGGGGAGACCACACCTGTTTCTACTGTGTTGTCAAGCTAGACCAATGCCCGGCTAGCTTCTGCATAAGGTGATATGGGGACATAGGTCTTCTGCTAGTGAAGTCAGACCATCCCAGCTTGGTATCCGCTTTGCTTCTGCAGTTTAGTGTCAAAACCACTTTGCTGTTCTCTCATCTAGGTTGTGTTGATGGCTTACACTAATGACGTCATCCAACACCTCTTAAGAGGCCACTTCAGATCCTTCCCAAGCAGTAACCATGTTGCCTTCCAGTCTTGGGAAACACTGGCCTGGCTTACCGCAAGTGCCACAGCCCTTCAGCTTCCACTGAAGTGTGAGCTGCAGGTGCTTTTTACTTACGATAAGGTCACCTTTCCTGAGATGCATGATGAAGAGATGACATACTGATGTGACTTGTGAAAAACAGTGTTTAGTAGTAAAGGAGGAAGGCTATCAGTCCTTTCATAGGTGGGATTTGCTTGCTGAGTTCAGCATGAGAACTTACTGCTTCATTGTGGTTGCAGTGCCTAGTGTCACCCTCAAGCGCTGGACGTGTAACTGGTACAGCGAGCAAGACTCATTCTCCATAATGCTTTAAGGCAGCCATACACCAACAAATGGGAGATTAATTGAAATGTATAGCTGTGCTTTTCCCTTTTTGTTCTTCCCCCACCCTGGAATTGGTATAGTGCCCCCAAGATGAAATGTCTGAATCCGGGCAGTCCTCAGCAGCTGCCACACCGAGCACAACTGGAACCAAGTCCAACACTCCCACGTCATCTGTGCCGTCCGCTGCTGTCACACCATTGAATGAGAGCATCCAGCCCATCAGCGAATACAATGGTACGACCAAGAGCAATAAGAGGGCACGAGAAAAGCGGAACAGCCGGAACATGGAAGTCCAAGTCACGCAGGAGATGAGGAATGTCAGCATAGGTATGGAAGCTGGAACTTGGGTACTTGGTCATTAAAGTAATTGGCTTCCCAGTGCTTGTGTCCCTCTGTTACAGGAAGAGGCTGGAGACTCTAGGGGTAATCAGCTTCATAAATAGAGAATTTGAAGTAGCCTTACTTAGAAAGATACATGAGTGAGACAGGGCTGATTGGATGTTAGGAGGTTTCTGGGTAGCAAGTTTTTAAAATGCCGGTAATATGAATAGTTTCACAAGTATACAGGGTGGGAATAGGTTATTGAGTTCAGTCCCCTGCAGTTGCATTCATCCATGTCATAGAGCCTCTTTCATGAACAGTCAAGTCCCCCAAAAGCTAACTGAACTTTTGGAAAGCTGTTTCTGGACCTTATCAATATGATAGTTAAAAGCTTCCGTTTAGTTTTCTCTCTGGATTTATTCGTAAGTGTTTTATATCCAGTTGTTTATATGCCAAATTTGTCAGTCAGGTTAAATAATTATTTTCCCTTCTGTGTGTTTATCCCACACCCTGATGTGTTTAAAAATAGCAATTATATCCAGCTGTTTTTCTCAGCTAAATAAGCTGTTTTCTTTTAGTCTATTTCTTATATAAGAACCTCCCCAAATCTTTGGAAGTTAGAGTTGTTTTCTCTCCACTTCTGAAGTTGTTTAGTAATTTGAATTAATCATTTCTTGTCAGGAAAGCCATCACTTAAGCCCTTAGCACCAGGCTGTTTAAACAAAGAAAATGGTGTAATAACATGATAAAAGCCCCTTTCTGTTCTTTTTAATATAGCTGTGCCAATGTAGTGTCTGAGCAACTCCCAGCCTGTATTGTATTTAGACCTGCAGCAGCCTTCAGAAATGAGAAGTGGTCTGTTTTACAAGTCATGAACTTATATACAAAAGGACTGTAAAACCAGCTGAAGATCGTAAGGAAAGGCTGTGCAGGAGCACAGGGGTGAGCATAGGTCTCCAAGGTTAGCATATGAATCAGATAATCATCTTTTTTCCTAAGTGATACAGATGATATTCCTCTGCTAACATTCACAAACTGGTTCCTAACAAATTAAGACTATAAAGTAACATCTTTTGTTGTAGCATTTGAATGAGAATTGTCATGGCTGAGTCCCATTCTGTATTTTATTAGCTGCTGAGGAAGTCCCAGGGTCACAGAAGTCAATCTGCCAGAAACTAATGTAGTTCTCCATAAAAGCGTATGGCTTCTGCATAGCCAACTGTTAAATTGTGATCTGTTTGGTGAGCCTGGCCAAGGCAAGTCAGTATAAGCATTGGTATCAGAGAAATTGAGCACGGATATCAGTAGTTTGAATGCCCTATAAATACTTGCCCTTATTTTTACATTTGCTGCTTACAAGCTTGTTTACCATCAATAGCTTTCTTGGATCAAAGTCTGCTCTCTTCTCTATGTGTGCAACTGTGAAGTCACTGTGCATCTGAAAGCTTCTTTTTTCTTGGTGGAAGTATCATGTTGTGGAATCTGCTCAAGGCAGATAGTTCCGTCTTTCCTATGTGCTCTGCATATTCAGCCTTTCAGCTATTTCTCACACATAATGCCAAATCGGATCTCCATGCTGAGGAGAAGCACAGATACTTGAATTTTAATTGTGTATTTTATGCATCTATAATTAAAATGTCTGTCCGTGATGTACATGCCTTAGAGCTGAACTACCAAAAAAAGTTACTCGAAGGTATTTGCAGAAAAGCTTCCCAGCTTGAAAAAATAAAGAAAAGGAATCCTCTGTTTCTGTGAGCTTGAGAACCACTGGTGTATGGATGCCTACTTTGGCAACAGATACACATCACACTTTGTCTTCAAAAGTGGCATTTGTTGCCAGCTGGTGCACAATGCCAGCCTAAAAGAATAAAATTAACACTCAAGTTGTCATGGGCTTTGTATATTTGGCTACTGAGGCCGTTTGAAAAGGTCAAAAATTCCACATCTAACATCGTTGAGGGACTAACATAGTTTACAAATTAGGTCTTTAATCCTTCAAGAATTTTTTGTGTGAACAGACACTGTGTTTATATTGCTTGTTTAGAGTAGGTGCAGGTCTGAGCTTCTGAACAGTTTGGTATCAATAAATGTGACTTGACAAGAGGAGGAAATTCCTTATTCTTGAAATACTGGCTTCAGGCTGTAGATTATACAGAAACCAGAGCAGATTTCATGTATCGGTTTTTAAGTGAAATTTCACTGTAATGGGTATCTAAACCAGTTGTAGACTTGAGAATTTGTATTGAAAAATTATTTCTATTAAAACTAAATAGTGTCAATTCATAGCTACAGTAACCTCTGTGAAGCTACACAGAAAATCACTTTGTTGTCTTCAGTCGCAGCTAAAGTTGTGTGGTGATTGGAGAGTTTTTACCAACAGATAAAATGTTTATTTGGAATTTATTTTAATGGATTAAGTATTTCTCGTTATCTCAACACATTTTAATGAGGATTCAGGCCAATGACCTTGCTGACACTGGTATGGTGGAGGGAAGGGGATGCTTAGGGTCTTCCTGCTCTGGAATTTTGAGGGCATCTTCCCAGCACTGGTGCATTTGTGACTCTAGATGATCAGCCGCTTTCTGTTCCTATTTTAAGACTTTGAACATGACACCATGAAATTTTAAAACCTTGATATTCAAAGCTGCAAAAGTCCCTTCAAGGAACACTATCCTATGAAAGTCCTGATCCTATAGATCATATGTATTGTCTTACCTAGGAATGGGCAGCAGTGATGAGTGGTCTGATGTTCAGGACATCATAGACTCTACTCCAGAGCTGGATATGTGTCAAGACCCCCGCCTGGAACGGACTGGTAACAGGTATTGATTGTGACTTTTCACTGTGTGTTCTTTCGCTTGGTTTTATGAGGAGTGAGGAATGGATGCTGTGGCTCACACTGAGCTCAAGGTGCAGCTGTTTGAGAAAGTCTATATATTCTGCCTAGTGTGAATATGAGGGGTCCTGACCTTCTTTGAGTTCTCCAGAGAAGGCAGATGTCTGCTGGTGGTCTGCAGAAGGATCTGTCCAGCTGACCAACAACTGGGCTTGTTTGCCTTGCTGGTTCAGGGAGGGTGGAGAGATGGAGCAACAGAAGGTTTAAGACAAGCAAAGAGGACGTGGGCTTAAGCTATGAGGAGGAGGGAGAAGATGCATTTGTCTAACAAGAGATCAGTTCTGAATTCAGTTTCTAAAACCCAAGCTTTTTTCAGTGTTAATTTTTGAAGTGTTTGAAGGGCTCTTCCTAGGTGAGGCTGGTCAGAGCAATTTTGACCCATCAGTGCACTCGGGACCTCGACAAGAGTTCTCTGAACTAGCAGACTTTTACTGAACTACTCTGCTGCTCTGGTTCCTATCCATCACCTGTTTTGTGCTGAATGGCAGGCTCCCTAAAGGCTATTAATTTTGGCACTGTATTTCTGTGAGGCATGTATTAGTCTAGGTACCTTGATTCATTTTTACTAAGGTCAGGTGGTTAATTTTACAGGATTCATTAATTTTTACCCTCATCCAGTGGGTAATTTGGCACTACACCAGCAAAAATAACCCCCTAGCTCTTACAGGTATGCAGAAGATAGTACCCTGACAAAGTGAAGGCAAGATTTTCTCACAGTCCAAATCTGGACTGGATTTGCCCTGTTAAGCACTCTCATTGAGAAGGGTATGAGCAGCAATAACAGATGCATTTCTCAACTGTGAAACCACATACAGTTAGACCTTCCCTCAGAATATGTAGGATGCATGGACAATTTTTAGGGTCAGATGCAGGAGGAATCTAGGTAGCTGAAACAACTCTGTGTGGGGAAGGCAAAAGTGATGATGAGATCAGATCGAAAATTGGTCAAACCCAAGGAAAAGAAGAGAATGGAGAGGATTGCTGCACCGGGAGATCTTCAGGCAGTGGTCCCTGATCCTGGTAGCGAGACTGAAAGCTGCAGGAGACACAAGCGAACTCAAGCTGCTGAACAGTGTGCTTGCTGCTTTAAAAGCAGAATGCTTCTGAAATATATACAGCTTCTGAAAGTTGACTGCTGAAGAGGTAGGTTCAAGCTGAATTAGGTCTTCAGGTCAGACACTGAGTGCTGGTTGCTTCTTGTCACTTGTGCTGCCCATTAGACTGCATGAACTGATTAATTCTGGTGCAGTCATGGCACCCATTTGTAACTCCTCAGTGCTCTCAGATATCTGGGTAGCTGTAATTTTTCTGTAATTGAAAAAAACCACTATCTTTTTTTCTCTTCTCTGCAATGTGCTGTAACTCTGCAATATCAGAGGCAGCTACCACCCCCCATTTGTAACCTCCTGGCTTTATCACCAAGACTTGATCCATCTAAGTATGAAGCCACGCAGCTTGAGATAATCTCCAGTGGTACTGACGTTTCTGTTAGACTGCTGGAAAAACTGCACAGCCTCTCTTCATGCTGGCTCATTCCCTTCATACAAGGCAGGGCACTTAAAAGTGTTTATACCCACATTAAGACCTTTTTTTAGAGTAGGCAATGACAATCCCAGAGGTTGCCTCACCCTCACCTCCTATAACAGCTGTTTTCTGTTTGAGCCATGAGACTGTCAAGAAATACAAGAAGATTCTTGGTGGTAGCAAAGTCACTAAGAGGCAGAAATGTGCTCCTGTGTGATATGATTAGAAAACATTAACTTTGATTTACCTTTAATGAAATACATTTTGCTGACATGTGAAGAAGCGTTTTGGTGCATAGACTCACCCAAAGAAGAAACTAACCCTTCAGGCTGATTTCACTTACTCATTGGTGAAGAACAAAAGACCATTGCTGTTTTCAACATTTGAGTCCTTATCTGATCTTACTGCTATCTAAGGTTACTATCTAAATTGATAGGGGTGTGGGAATCCTTGCAGTCTGAAAAGTCAGAGGTGAGAGCTTCTGTGAGTTGAAATTTTTCTATCAAATATTGAATAGTCATTAACTATTATGATTTAAAAGGAAGTCAGCTGGGGTCGAGCTTTGAGGTTGTGCATGACGGGTACTTGTCCTTGATATGGGGAATAAAACATGCTTTTTTCTTTACTCAATATATTCCCTGAATCAGCCCGTGGTGAACAGGTGCAATGTGCTCTCAGGGTTTTGATTGCTGGGGCATTCCGTATTTCAGAGAGAAATGTTCTAGCTTAAGTGTTGCCAAGTAACAAAAGTCCTTGGTTTTTTTTTCTTCCAACAACAGCCCAACACAGGGGATTGTGAACAAAGCATTTGGCATCAACACAGACTCTCTGTATCATGAACTTTCCACAGCAGGGTCCGAGGTTATCGGAGATGTTGATGAAGGAGCAGATCTGCTAGGTAAAAACTTGTTTAGAACCATTCTGTTTTCTCTGGTACAATGACAACTATATCAAGCTTCTAGAAGAACTTAAATTCTCTTTGTATTTCAGAACTTGGATGTTTAGCTTTTAAAAAAATGGCATGGAAATTGAGACATTATGTGACTGAAATATGTACCTGCAGTACAGTAATGCTTACTTATCCTAACTGAAATTGTTGCGTAACTTTTATTTGGATTGTCTTTATGTGCATAAGTTATTTTTCTATAGGATTCTCCCACACAAACAGTTTGAAGACAAAATTTGCTCCTTCTGCTTCCTCCCCCAAATTCCCCCCCCCCCCCATAATTTTACACACTAGCAGTTTCACTTGGAATAAAGAGTTTGTTTGAAATTTGCAAGAAAGTAACTCCTTTAGTTAAGTTTTTGAAGTTTAAATTATATGGAAATATTATGGTCTGTGTTGCAGTTTTTACCCTTTTATAGTCAGTCTGAGAGATGTAGCAATGTACTTCGGCTGATTTTGAAGAAGCTTGTAATACCTGAAGTCTGGTTGTATTCCATATTCCTGATTAGGACTTTGAAGCAGTCAGAGGAGCAGCTTTGCCTCAGGTAGCAGTCTGAGCCCCTGCCATAGTTTTTGGTGTTGGACTCTTGAGTATCTAGACCTAATTCATGACAGAATTTAAGTGTGTTCTTAAGTCCTGCTGACTGTTTTCCTGAATCAGGACAATATGAGAGGTCTTTGATACTCAGACAACACAGGCAGCTGACAAAGTTTGTAACTGTGTAGCTCAGTTTCCATTTTACTGCTTGATTTAAGGAGCCTTAGGAGACATGAGGACTCCAACAATATGCCTTTTATGCATTTAGTAGCAAGAGATCTGATCTGAAAGTGTACATTTCCTTTCTGGTGATTACTGATGTAAGAGCTGCTCAAGGATAATCTTCTAAGTTTGGTTATATATATGTCCAGAACAGGATGAGCTGAATGATGTCACAGATTTGCAGCAGTTCACCTTTCCAGAAACTAAATTAGGAAGATACTTGCATCAACTTTGAATATGAGTCTTCTTGTATTGGGACCGTCTAAAAGGGTATGTTTCTGCAGAGAGGATAGATTTTGCCCTTTTCATGGAAGACTTAACCATGGAGATATGGACTGAAGACTAGAAAGAGGTTAATACAATGCTTCTTGCTTTATCCAAGACAAAATTAGCTGTGAAGTTGTTACTATTATAGGCTATAGTGTGACTGGAATGTAAGAACAAGATCTAGACTATCATCAGAATTCTTGCAATACCTTTTTGATATGGATAGACTTGGATTTTTTTTTTAGAAGCATGGTGCTAGCCCTGCAACATGCAAGAGAGCTCTCGTGCATGGATTGATGACCATTGCCTGAAGTGTTACAACATTCATTGTTTCACCTCCAACTCAAGACTGCTGGAAGAAAAAAATCTACAGAAGATTCAGGATGAATGCACAGGCTTTCTCTGTCTGCAGTTGGAGCCAACGTGTGCAGATACTTAAAAAATTAAGAATTCAGAAGGAAAAGCAAGATTCCCAGGTTTGAGAATGAGCTGGATGTTAGCAGTCATTGCAGAAAGGCTGGGGCTCCTGCTTGAAGTGAAGATGACAGTAGGAACTACTTGTGATGGTTAAAGCTTCATCTACCTGCTGTGGAATGAATTTTGGTTAGCCAGCCCCCATACGTTATTGGGAACTCTCTTACTAGCAGAATCAAAGCATTAAAAACACTGATAATCTTGCCCATGTATTTTATCTTGGTCCTTGGGTGCTTCCTTATCTGGGAGAGCATGTGGTTGATTATATGGCTGTCTTTCACTAATCACTGTGCCAACTGCTGCTTTCCTTCTCTCCCCAAAATGGCTGGGGCATCAGGGATTGTCAGCTTCTGAGAGTTACTATTCAAGAAGATGATTTGCTTGGGGTATGAACTGCTTCAGACAACCTGTTTCCCACTGCTGGAAGCCTGCCTTCCAGGAATCCACTTCCCCTTTGGATTACCCTGTAGTCTGACCCAGTGATGAGTGAGAAATTCAGACTCTTGTTTTCAAAGGGCCAAAGATTTTAGTTGCCCAAACCTTGCAAGGTTGATCACCACAGTTTCAGTTAAAGTCAAGGGTGCTTCACCTCTTCCAGTAGTAAGGCTGCACAAAGACCAGTGATTGATTTTGGGTTGCAAGACATCTGTTGTTTGGCAGTTACCACTTGTAATAAAAAAGTACAGAGACTTTGTTGAACAGTGCCCATGTAAGTGTGGCTTATGAAGACCACATAGTGTGGCTTATGAAGAGTACATTTCTGTGCTGGGACAATTTTCTTGTTTGAGCAGAGCAGCAAAACTCTTGGAGGTGATTGCACAACAGGCTAGCAGAATAGGAAGGCTTCTCCTGGTTCTTTTCAAACCTGGGAGTTGGGCTGTGATGAAATCAGGTAGTCCTGTGAGAAATGTTAATCTAATTAATCCTTTTCTTAAGTTCTGGCTACTGACTCTGTCAACATAAAAGTGTTCTTTAAAATGAACACACATGTTGCCAGGATTGTACAAAGGGAGGAAGGCAGAGAGAGATGTTGGAGGTCATGTCTCTGACCGAGAAATGAGATTTGTACCTTTTTTTTTTTTTTTTTTTTTGGCTTTTTGCAATAGAAGGCACTAAGAAAGTCTGGTAAAGGTGGAAGCAAAAGGCTAGATCTTAGTACTGATAAATCTGTCAACATTATTCAAAATTTTGCCATTTTTGTGGGGTAAATTGTTCTCTCTTCCTGCTGTACCTTTGAGTCTGAAGAGCCACAGAGGAAATTGTGCTTTATGGACGTGATGTAAGAAACCCACAAGCCAAAAGAGCCCTTTCTCTTTCTGGGTCATATTTGGAGCTCACTTCTCTCTGTAAATCAAAAGAATTAATGAAGTTTATCCCACCTAACTGAAATTTGAATACTTCCTCAAGTCTCTCTCAAAACTTGGCAATCAGTCTTCAAAGAATATTCTCTCCTTTTGGACTCAGTTTCTTAAAGAAAGAGAAATCTCATTAAAGAGGACTTTAAAATAGAAGGATCTTACAGAAATTATCCTTGAGCAGTAGCTGGCAGGCAAGTCTCTTTCTTGAATGGAAAAATCTCTCTCATTCCTTCTGGATATCTGCAAAGCAAACAACATCTCTTGGTACAAAATTGGCACTCTTCATTGAAATTTTTGAATATAAAATAATAAATAAAATATGTGGGTCTCCCCCCCTGCCTCTAATACTGCTTTACATACATGAGTTTGTATAGGAAGTATTCTGGAAAAAAGTGTGGAGTGAGAACAATTATTTACTAGTGGTAATTGTAGAACAAATTCCCTTCTTTCTCTACTACAGCCTTAGGAACACTAGTTGACTGTTTTCCTGCATATTCACTTGTTAATCGCAGGTTCTTACCTCCCGACCCTGGGTAGGCTCCCCCTTCTCCCATTTCCCCCTTCCTGCTTTTCCCTATCCCAAGAGTTTCTGAACGTGAAGGAGCGCTAGCAGTTTGGTTGTGCGCCATGGCAGGTCCTTCCTTTCAGTTTTAGGATGCCCAACTGTGTTTGCTTTGGAGATTAAAACCTCCCTTCAAATAACAGGGGTTTTGTGGTGAAGACAGAAATTCAGCCATATTAGTGGTAAGTTTATGTATAGTTTTTTTGTACAGAAGTTGAAATGAGATTTTCAAACTGAGTCCCAGTAAAAAAGAAAAAAGTTTTTAAATGCAACTAATTGCCTTTTGCAAGCTGAAGTATCACTGAAGAGCACATTTATTATCAGATTATCTACTTGCTAAAATCACAAGGGGAGGGGAAATGAGAACATAGTAGGAGCTAGCTGTTCTCCATTTAGCAATACACGACTAAATAAAGAGAAAATAAACAGAAAACAAAGGTTTATCCAGTCCAGAAAGATGTGATTGCCTGAGTTTCATGTCTGGAAATCTGGGGGTAGCTGAGGCATGTGGTTGCAGTTGTACCACAGGTTACCTTCCCTTAATTTTTTTATGTCCTGTATGTAGAGTCATGCCATCTACAGTCATGGCAGGTCCTGTCCTTACTATTTCATGCCTTTTGACATTGAAATGGCTGAATCATTGTTAATTTTTTTTTAACAAAATTTTTATTTTGTTGGTTTCAGTCACTGATTGATCCTTTTTTCACTTCCTTTTTTCCCTTGTCTCTCTGTGCTTCGCTGGACATGGCCCATAGGGGAGTTCTCAGGTGTGTATCTCCTGCTCAGTTTCCTTTCTTGTTTCTTTTTTCCTTGTTGAGGTCGAACGACGTGGTATACACGTGTGATACTCCCCTGCTCTTGTCCAAACACAGTTGGCTTTGCAGACTTCTCCCACCTTCGCCTCGCTTGGTTGCCTTGCACCGGTGGGTCCCTGGGCAGCAGAACGTCCCCGCTCTGTGCTCACACACCTGCTGCATTTCAATAAGCTTTTCTTGTGTGGCTTTCTGCAGGTTTGCTCCACTGTGTTACACTGGCCTGTCACTTAAGCTCTTGGGGCTGAAAGTGGTTTTTTTTCTGTCAGGACAGGTGCTGTGCTTGGAGCAGAGCTCGGGTGGGCACAGGACTGAGTTAGTGTCCCACCGTCCTCTCAGTGAACCATGCTGTGAGGAATCCCTCCATGTGCATGATGGCTGCTGTGGGTTAGTTGATGCATACTGGCCCTCTTCTGGCATAGCTATAGTGACATTAAAGACACTTTCTTGATCGATTAGAGTGGCAAAGCCTCTCGTTTGTGGAAGCTTTGCCTTTCTGGCAGGAGTTCAAGTGATAGGTCTCTCTTTGGTTTTGGTGAAGGAGACTCACTGCCTTAGGGCCATGCTCTGTCATCAGAAGGTTTGCACCTTTCTATAAAATGCACTTGGGCCCTGATGCAATTTCAGATGAAGTCAAGGGGATCTCTCTTGATTTCAGTGCAAATTGGATGAAGTTTTCCCTGTAGTAAAGGCAGGTGACTTAGGCAGACGTGATAGCGTAATGCTGTGTGGCGATGAGCTCTTTCACATTGCTTTGCTCAGCACCTCTTGGTGTTGGCTCTGTGAGGTTACAAAAGAAAGGGATGGCATCATCCTTTCTTTTGGTTCAAACTGTTTTTACTGTAAGCCACTTTTTCATGGTCCTTTGTCAGAAAACCTCCTGCTGAAGTTGAGTTGGAGTTCGTCACAGTGTGGAGGTGAATTTGGGCCTGTGCAAAAAGGCCAGATGAGAGCTTTGAAATCCACCCCCGTCCGCTTTTGTTTTTCCTCCTGCCCCTGTCCTTCCCTCACTCTGTTCATAATGTCTGTTGAACTACCTCTGTTGTGGGGATGAGAAACCCAAAGACGTGAGTCCAGGGGAGATGGTGAAGGTGGAAGAAACAGATGAGCTCATCTCAAGCTCGTCCTGACATCTCAGGTTGTAAATCCCTGTTAGGCCGGGCTGCAGCAGAACAAGGTGTAGATTAGTTACTACTGAGCATCACATATACTGGCACCACACACAGATGTACACATGCTGATGAGCTGCTCTGTTTGCTATTTACAGACTGGTACTTAATGGCTGCTTTTTTTCTCTTCCTTTCTTCCCCTTTGTCCCCATCTCTTTCTGTTCCCTTTCTCGTATGGGATGGCTCTCATAGTACGGGATGATTTCTTTGGTAAGGCGAAGGCCTTTTTTATTTTTTTTTTTCCCTTTCTTTCTTTTTTTTTTAATGTGCATTTTTTTCTAAATTTCTTACATTCACTCAACATCCCTCCATATGTCTTGCATTACCTTGGTTTGTTTTTTTGTGATGGTGGTATCACCTCTCCAAGAAGCAGGACGCAGCTGGTCAGTAGTGGTGGTTTGGGGATTCTCCTCTATTTCTTGTAGTTGATTATCCACTTTGATGCTTCACACTATTTGCCTGGCTATGGGAGATTGGACAGTGTAGGATGGGCTCTGTTAGACAGGGCTCTTTCCAGACCTTTCTTCCCTTTGCTCCATATTACAAAGGGGTGAAGACATCTCCTTTTAGTAACTCCACAGTGGTTTTTTTTTCCTTTGAGCAGGGCTTTCCCGTTACAGCCTGCATAAGGTTATCTCGTAGTGTCCATTCTATGGCTCTGGGAGGCTTCATCCATTTCTTTTTTCAAGGCTAGCCCTTCAGACCTCTCACTGGCTGAAGCATTGGGCTGTCACTATGTCACACACAAATAAGGTAGAAGCTGTGGTGAGGATACTGATGGTTGGGACACTGCATGGCTTTTAGTTTTGGCATGATAGCTCACCCTCTTCACCACAGTTCCTTTCTCTCCCCAAAACAGCCACAGAGAGGGATAGATGACTCAAGGATGGGAAAGAAAAGGATTTAGTCTAGAAAAACTGGGAATGAACTCTTTCCCTTGATGTCCCTCAGCACCTGTAATGTCCTTGTGACATTTTCATGTCTTACTGGCTAAATATTTATTTGATAATTTGTAGAATCGCTAAAAAGGAACAAGAAAATAATTTAATAAACAGGTGACTTCTTGGTCTTCCAATCAACATATGGCATGCCACAAAAGAAAGGACTATAGGTCATTCACCTTACCAAACCAAAAATACGCTTCAGTTTACACTGCAGTTAGTGTCTCTCACGTTTTTGCTGTTTGCAATATTCTTTGACACAGAATCCAAAGAACACATTGCCTGAAACATCAAAGTGATTAATTATCTGTCTACTAATTTTTCAAAAGTTATTTGAAAATGCTGCTTCTTACTCATTCTTGCTGGGAATTTGCTTTTGCCATCATAAATTCATCCCATTTAACTGTGGGAAGAGGATCTGTATGTTGGAGTGTTGTGATGTGTTCTCACTTCTTGTACGCTACCATGTTTCTCTAACTTCCATTTACTTAAGTTTGTGTTGGTTTTATTTTATTGCAAATATTAATTAATCAGCAAATAATGGATCATGAAAACTGTCGATGTCTTTGCTGCAAAGGAAGAGGTAGTTCAGAGGGCAGGACAAGGAGCACTTCAGCACAAACACTGATGGTTGTGAGACTTCTTCATGCTCTGGGACCTGTGGTGAGAAATGAGCTGCAACCCTCAGCACTGTCCCCCGACAGGGAGAGGCCTCTTTGCCTTTAGTTCTCGGGTAGCCTCTATTCCCACCTGTAAGACAGAAGCTGACCCTGGAAGCAAGCAAGTCCCTGGCAGCAGGAAACAATCCAGATGTGCTTTTGGTCCCTAAATTCCTTTCCGTTTGGTTTTATGCAATACTGAATTCGACCTTGACTCTTAGCCCCAGTTTTCAAAGTGCTTGCAACCCAATCTGCGTATTGCAGTCGTACGTTGATGCCCAAGTGCAAGTGCAGTGTGTCTGATGTAGATGTTTTCTTGACTGTGGGTCTTAAGTGATGGGACTGAGACTTCAGATTGTAAACATCTATGAGAAAACTGTTAAAGGTAGATAGCACAATGGACAATCTAAAGTCCTATTAAAATTGCTCTAGTGGAAGGCTGATAATGGGAAGCCTTTCATGTGCATGAAACCGGTCGCAACCATTACCCCAAATCTGTACTGAGAAACAGAAGATTTGGCTTATACTAAGAAAGAAAGAAAATCACTGATGTGCAGATCTGGTTAGCAATTTGGACAGTGTTCTGCTGTCCTCTGTGAAAACCCCATGAACTTCCACCTTTTTTCTGTATGCGTGATGATAAAAAATGGTTGCAATAGCTCATGGCTGAACCGGGAGTTACTGACTTGACTTTCCCTAATTGGCATTAGTGAAGCTCTCCTCTCTGTCCCTCTCAAGGGAGTCTGTGAAAGTTGGGGTAAAAAGCTAGGTCTGCATTTGGGCTCTTTACAAAAGGACACGTGAGTGTCTTTGCTTGTGCTGCATGGTCTTTCAGCAAGAGGCACTCTACTCTCCACAGCAGGCACAGAAGCCTAGGGAAGCCTAACAAAAGTGATTTCTCTTCCTCAAGCACGAGTCAGGCAGTGCCACACAAGCTTCATATTTCTAGGAGAGCAGGTGAAAACTGCGTGGCCTTTCTTTTCAGGAATGGGCAAAGAAGTGGGGAATCTGCTGTTGGAGAACTCGCAGCTACTGGAGACCAAGTAAGGAACTGTTGTGTGCTCTGAACTGCCTGCCTAGTTATAAATGAGATGTCATCTTGAAAGTAGGTCTTGGCCAGAACTTCTGCCTCACAGGGGCTTGCTCATTCATCTAATGGGTTCTCTTGAGTACTTGTTGTTCCTTCAGTTGTAGAAGAGGAATTGCTCTTCTGAGCGACTTTCCTAACTGTTTTTCTGCAGGCACTTGGGTGAGGTCTCTGGGCACGTGCTTGTAGGGTCTGATCCCAACTGAAATCAGTGGCAAGCTTTTCATTAACTTCAGTGGGAATCTAGTGTGGGTCTGAGCCTCTGTGAGGATATTGCTGTTTATAAAGTTTTTATTTGCAAGGTTTGCTATTTGCAAAGAAAATTTTCTTACTATTGAGAAGTTTTCAACAATTTAATAGTTGATAAAGGAGACCAGTGTAATGGACTTACTTTTTGAGAAAGGCTGGCAAACCAGATACTAAAGCTAAGCAGCTAGGAAGAGGAAGGCAAAGTACTCCCAGGGGAGAGTTGGACAACTTACTATGATAGGAAGCTGCTGATTTTAAAGATTTTAAAATATATCAGAGCTGATTGGAAACGCTTATTTATGTCACCATCATCCACAATTACCCACATCTGCAGATAACAGCAGTTCTGAAAGGTGTATTTCAGACCTTCATTCTGTTAAAAATAGATTTGAACCTTATGCGGGTGATAAGTTACCCTACACCTGCTTTCTGCAGTATTCTGCCATCTTCTTAAGGAGATGTTGGTCTATCAGTCAGGATACAGGACTGGACAAACTTCATCCTGACCAATTATGGTGATTTCTGTGTTTTTCTGCAGCTCCTTCTTGCCAAAACCTACTTTTCCATGAGTTATAGCTGGACTGAATTGTTTTAAGTACACTCATTTCAACTCTCCTTGTAGTGCCTGTGACTTTAGTTTCAGGTCTGTCTTACGGACAGCTGCTTGGTTTGGGCATTTTTCTTATTGTCCCTTTCACACCTTTAAGAAATGCTTTGAACGTTGTGAAGAATGATTTGATTGCCAAGGTGGACCAGCTGTCTGGAGAGCAAGAAGTGCTGAAGGGAGAGCTTGAAGCAACAAAGCAGGCCAAAGCCAAAATGGAAACCAGAGTCAAGGAGCTGGAGGAGGAGCTGAAAAGGTGAGTGATTCACACCCTGCCCCAGGGAGCTGGGAGGACATGAGTGATAAACCCACCTCCTCTGTTAGTTTTGCTGTTTCCCTTATGGAGGTTAGCACTGGAATTCAAAGGTACCTTACAGAGCACTTCAAGGCTGATTGTAGGTGGCTGAGATACTAACAGTATCTCAGTGTTGTGTTATTTTTATTGGATTGAAATGGATTATTGAACCTTAGAAAAACCACAGAATTTAACTCCCCAGGCCTAGGGTTCTACAGCAGCAACTGCAAATCCAGGCTCCCTGGAGTGAAGCGTTCAGAGTTTCAATTTGAAAAAAAAATTTAAAAAATTTAAAAAAAGGAATTTCAAAACCAGTAGTTTTGAAGGAAACTGTCAAGAGCTTGATCCTCGCAGCAGCTAAGACAGCTCTGAGAAGAATGAATGCCCATTCACTTAATGAAAGAGCTAATACAGATTCCCAGAAACAATATCTAAATGCCAGCATTGTTAATTGTTTCATTGGTCAAGTTAAGAATGAGAAGAAAAGGCAGAAGAGATTTTAAAGTCTTATGCACAGTTGGAGAGATCCCGTTTCTTATTTTCCACTCATACTAGAGAAACCGAAGGCTGAATGCCTAGCAAAGCCTGTGATGATTTCACATCCATAAAACTAAAGATGCCCTATGGGGCTCAAAGCAACATAATTACATTTTTGACTAGTTGTACGTTGCACTGTGGTTTCTCAATTCAGATGACAGTGTTTATTTTGCAGCTGGAATCTGGGAGGTTGCCTCTCTAATCTGAGCACAGAATCACCAAGAATAACACAGACTGGTCTCTGTTGTTCAAAATGTCTGAAATGAAAGTAGTCTCACAAGCAGCGGAAATAGGTCTGATTTTTTAAAATGTCTTTTTGAGTCTCTCATGATATACATAATATATATAATATATTATGCAGTAGGGACATGGACTTTTAACTGGCAAGCATGCCTTTCTAGGAGTTGGAGACCATTTTTTTTCTGCAGTGTCTTTGCTGTTAATAAAAGTGCTTGTAATTCAAATGGAACTGCACGCCTGCACCTTGGTATGGAGTTTAAAAAAATTAAAAGCACTCAGATAAGTACTTTAAGTGTTTTATTAACACAGATTTAGTGTTCTCTTCTTTACCATTGCGGCAAACTGTCCTTCACGTTAGAGGTTTTTTTCACTGCATTGAAAACAGAAGCAGCCCAGAAGGAGAACCTAAGCCAACATTTTCACTGCCGATAATGGCTCAGTTTTCCCGTGGTTAAGATCTCATCAAACATTTGAAATAGATCATGGCTGTGAAATAGAAATTGGCTGGTCCATTCCAGTGGTCAGTATTTTGGTGCTCACATAAAATATTCCAAAGAAATGGGGTGATGTTGGTGAAGCTGTTCAGAGTAACATGCTGCAAGAGAGAAGAGAACTTATCAGAGAAGCATCTCATAATTTGTACACTTAGCTCGCAGTTTGAAAACGTTTCCTTGTGATGCATGCAAACAGACCTTCCCATAGATGGTTCTCTTTCCAAAACACCTCACGGCCAGCCATGGTATCACTTACTGGTTTGATGCCTTTCTTCCTGTTTCCTAGAGTGAAATCTGAAGCGATTGTTGCCCGACGAGAACCCAAAGAGGAGGTGGAGGATGTAAGCAGCTATCTCTGTACAGAATTGGTATATTACATTACTAAAATGCCTGCGGGGAAAGGGGGTTTATATACTTACTCTATATTACTTCATATGTATGAGTCCTGAGATGCAGATTGACCTGCCCTCATTAATGATGAGGGCAAAGCTGGTGAACTGCGGGTTGTTGGTGATGAGCATTGCTAATAGGCAGGTGTCATGACATTACCTCTTCATATGACTTTCAAACCATAGTTTGACAAAGATGAGCAGCCAACACAGTGGCAATACTGTGCACAATGTGGCTTCTGCAGAGTGGTGCTAGAGCAGTGCCCTGCTCAGCACCTTTGCATTTTATCTGGTTCTCCCTAATTTTGAATTACAGTCTAGTGTACAGTGTGGTTTCTTTTGGGGTCTCGCAATAGTCAGGCTTCTCCAGAAGAGCTTTTCTCCCCATTGACAGTGAAGCTGTAAGCTGTGAGGACATTGTGCAGTGAAATCCAGGTTATGCAGAAAGCTTTGCAGCCATAACTGCCTTCTTTTGTTAGTTCTGTAATCTAATCTTGCGGCATTGTTTTCCTCATTATTTCTTTTACATAAGCCAGTACGGCCTGTTACAGGATACAGGCAAAAAAGGCTCATGGACTGTTCTTGTATGACAGCTCTTCAGACAGTTTTGGCTGAGGTAGAGGCTTTTCAACAAAGACCAACTGTAGCCAAAAAAAAAAGGCAAACCAAAGTGGTAACAGAGATTTTCCTTGCAAATGTCACTCTGCTAGGACAAGGAATTAGATACACTTCTTTTCAATACTACTGTGTTCTTACTTTGTAAAAGGTATTGGAGCAGGTTCAATTCTAGCTAATTCTCTTGGCTTAACTGAGGTGAACTTGGTCTGTTGAGAATTTAGGTAGATGGGAAAATTTTCAAGTTGTGCTTGTGAGATGCTGAAGAGGACTAGATTTCTTCTAAGCTGAACTGACAGGAGGTGGTTTTTTTTAAATTAAAAAAAAAAAAGTTTGTGAAATTCCTTTTAATTTATACGGGTCTTGTTCTGACTGGTCATACAGGTTGATTCCAAGTCCAGGGAGGCTGGAGAGGGACTTGGTTAATTTGTGCTATTCCAGCTCTCAGCAGTACTCACCAGCCAGGCTGAGCTTGGGAATTGCCACAGTCTAGGCACAATGCAGTGCTGCTTCCTAGTAACGAGTTCCCAAAATCCTTACAAATTCTTTTTGGGCAGATAGTCCCCCCAGTTTAGCCATGTTGCTCTCATTTTCCACTCCTCAAAAGAGACAAACAGAATCTCATTCCTATTGCCACCTAACCCAAAGCTGCATGTGCGCTCATTGGAAAGCCAAGTTGTGTCACCAAAGAGGAAAAGGCCTTTCTTTAGTTTCTAGTGCCCTGCACCTTTATCAGCGTGTACTAACAGGATGCCTCCTTCCCAGTCCTCTTGAGGGGATGGATGGCATTACATGGTGCTCCCTGCTGTTAGTGACTGAATTTGCTAATGAACTAAAACTTTGTTTTCCAAACTTTCTGGACCAATGGACCACAGTCAACTCTCATAATTCCTTGCAGACTATCAAAGCACCTTGCTGGCAGTAGTCTCTGGGTGGGCTTTTCAGTTTCCACGGGTTTGCAGAACACCCCAGAGGTCCACGGGCCATAGTTTGGAGCTCACTCGTCTAGAATGAACGCCTCCTACGGGGAGGTCAGGGGGTAATCAAACAGAACGGGAGAACTAACAAATGTGTCTTTCTGTCTCCTGACTTGCCCTGTACTAACATCAATCCCCTTCCATCTTTTGTTGGCTGAAGCAGTGCTCCTCCCCCCTGCAGGACAACATTCCCATAGCTCAGCGCCGCCGCTTCACCCGTGTGGAAATGGCCCGGGTTCTGATGGAGCGCAATCAATACAAAGAGAGGTTGATGGAGCTCCAGGAGGCTGTCCGGTGGACAGAGATGATCAGGTGAGACCGGGTGTTAGTGAACATTCCCATTTAGGACAGAACCTGGCCATGTTTGACTTTGTGGTCAATGGAACCCCTACCAAGATATGGGTCAAGAAGTGCTGAAAGTTTTCCAAATTGTAGATGCTTCTCTCCTAATACCTAATGCTTTCTCTCTTATTCCTGAACCTGGGCTGCAAATCTCGAGTTGCCATCCTTATTTGGAGACACTGGGCCATTGTTTGTCTTGCTTGTTTCTTGTATGCTAATTAAGCTAGGATGAGATGTAAGGAAGAGGGTTGCTTCTAATTAATGAATGCTAAAGGCTATGGCTTGAAGTGAATATAATGCTGGGGTTTGTAGTTACCAGACTAGTACTGTGAGAATAATAATGCTGCAGGGAGTTGATAAAACTTCTAATTGAACACACTTGCACTTCATGTCAACATTGAAACATAAAGTGGTTGGGTGTGCTCACATTAAAGACTGGTGCATGTCACTTCCTCTGTTGTGTCTTGTAACATGTTAGAATGAATTCTGAATTTTAACATGGCTTCCTTGACGGAAATGACCTGCTGGTTGGCAGAAGCTTGGGTATGAGATGCTGAAATTAACTTGCTTCTGCTGTGTTTGTCCTTAGAGCTTCCCGTGAGCACCCGTCCGTCCAGGAGAAGAAGAAATCCACCATTTGGCAGTTGTAAGTTCTTTGATGGTTTGTGTAAGATTAAGAAAAGGGGAAGCATTGCCATTTCTACTTTAGGCAGCAACGTAATAGATTCTGATGTTAATGAAATGTCAACTTAAGGTGTTGTTAGCTGAACCTTTTTGCCTTCAAGGGCTTCCTTTGTCCTTAGCGAAATTAGAATCAGATCTGAACATCCACATTGGTTTTGTTTTACAAGCTGAAGAAGATCATGAGTACCCTGGAATGGAAACATACATAGACTCACAATCAGTTTTAATAAAGGGCTGTTTTCAGATGGTATCTGTTTCTGGAAGCTAAAAGCACCATATGTCAATCAAACTGAAGGCTTAGCTCTGTGTTTGAAGTAGGGCAGTTTTCATGAAGGGCTTACAGCCCCTGATTGCATACTTCTTGCTTCCCCTGTTGTGAATCCTATGGTGTGGTGTCTCCCCAGGCACCTTTTCTCATATTTGTTGGCTTTTTCTGTCCCTAGCTTTAGCCGTCTGTTCAGCTCTTCCTCGAGTCCCCCTCCAGCAAAGAGGACCTACCCATCTGTGAACATCCACTACAAGTCTCCAACAACAGCAGGGTTCAGCCAGCGTCGCAGTCACACCATGTGCCAGATCTCCTCTGGCAGCCGCACCCTAGAGTTCTTCCCTGAAGAGTGAGTTGCCTGCTGTGTGCCAAGCCAGGTCCCCCTGCAGCTCTCCCAAATAGCTGTTTTATTTTAATTTTAATTTTCTTAAAATAAGCTGTTTTCCGCTTTTAAAAAAGTCTGTGTGGTGTTAACACGTTTCTGTCTCTTGTGGTTTATCTCCCTGACCTTTTGCTCATCAGTTACCACATGGATGGGCTCAGCAAACTTTGTCCTCCCAAACATATCGCTGCTGTGGCTTTCTAGGCCATGATGATTCATCTTGGCAGGGACTACTGTAGGCTTGAGTTGGCCTCAGCCCTTGTTCTGCACTCGTATTTGCAGACTGCGTTATAGAGTGAAGTAAGTCTTTTGTGGTAGAGTGTGATGGCAGCATTGGGACAGCAGGATGGAGTGTCTTGCCCAACCCTGTTGACAAGGAGTTTAGGTGAAGACAAAAGTTGTCTCAACAGCACATTAGGTTATATTTGGTTTTAATCTTAACTATGCTAAAAAAGAGCCTCTAAGTGTTGCTACTGCAGAGTCTTCTCCCTATCTTTTATGTCTCTGACATGAAGGAATAAAATTCTTCTGTGCTTTACTTGACTTCAGAAGCATGTGTTCTACCATTATGAGGCTGTAGTTTCATACGTAGTATGTTTTTGTGGAAGGACTATGGAGAATGTGATGGTAAAGTATTATAATTTCTGTAGTAAGAAGGATGTGTTGGAAAGGTGATAGATCAGGAGAAGAGAGATTGTCTTTATAAGGATAACTTTGTATTTTATAGATACCCTCTGCCTTTATTCTGTTCCTTTTATCTGATTACAATATCATAGTCATTATGTGGTGTCAGAGTGCTTGTCAGCAGTGCATTAAACGATGTGACTAACCACTGTCAGAAGCTGTTTGTTCTCTCATCCTCTCCACAGGGGAGGAAGCATGTGCAGGGAAGTGTTCTGTTCTAGCAGGGGGTTGTTTTTGTTTTAAGTATATATGTCATTATGTGTGTGTGTGTAGGGGTTTTTGGTTTGGGTTGGATTTTTTTGCTGATGTTGTTCTTACCTTGGAATGATACTTTAAAAACCTATTGAGAGCTGGAACTGATATTAAAACAGCCTTTGTTTATATTAAAACATATCTTAAGAGCTCACAGATTAATTTTTGTTTTAACCTTTGCCAGTGCAAAGCTGGAGTTGTTCTGTTGAAACGAGCAGTTTCAACAGCATTTAGTGCATATTTTCCTTGTCATCAAAGAAAGCTTTAAAATGGACAGAAAAACAAATAGTTGACTATAATGAAGAAGGGAAGAACTCAAAATGCCTTCCTGATGCAGACATTAGATCAGTAAATTGTAACAGCTAAGCAAAAATTGGTGTAATTTCATGGATTCATAGGTCTTATGGAAGGTTGATTCCCTGTTTCTGAAGGGCTTTTGGGGCACTGAAGTGGGGATGACAATGATTTGGCCTGCCACATTGCTCAGGTAACAGGGAGTTACAGATTAGGGATGCCTATGTCTGCTTCTTAACTGGGTTTTTCTCTCTCTGGTTTCCTGCATCTGTTTTCAAAGATGAATTTGGTTTGCTTTGTCTCCCCTGCTTTGACAACACTCCCTTAACCTTCAGCTTCTGTTTTTAACTATAGGTCGAGAAGTAACGCTGTTGCTTTTCTCCTCAGTGACTGTACGTCCTCAGCACGTCGTGAGCAGAAACGCGAGCAATACCGCCAGGTCCGGGAGCACGTGCGGAACGATGACGGGCGATTGCAGGCCTGCGGCTGGAGCCTCCCTGCCAAGTACAAGCAGGTAGGGACCACTCTCTGGACAGGCTGAGGGGACATCATCTGCCACAGTGAGACCAGTGAAGATCTAACTCTCCCACTGGCAACCTTAGCCTTAATCCTTAAATATTTCATTTAGAGGTGTCATATGCATATTTTATTTGTATGATAATTGTAGGCACAGATCAAATTAATCTTTTCTGTGTCTCCACCAAAGTCAGTGGAGGGGGCATTGCTCTGCATGAACATGCTGAAAGAACCTACCCTAAACCGAAAGTACTCAATCTTCTTTGTCCAGAGCCCAGTACTTGTTTTTATTTCCTTTGTTATTGTAATTGGGCTTGAATATTAGATATTTCATTTATACTCTGAGAACTTTACTAATCATTTGGTATAAAAACCAAATGCAATCCAGTTTGCTCCCACTTCTCCCCAGCAGTAATACAAAATCATGTCATCAGCCTCATTTATTGTCCTATGACTCATTTAACTGGTCAAAGACCACCTGAAAGGAAGGAGTCTAGCAGCGTGGCTTGAGAGTGGATGAGTTTCAGGCCATGGTGGAAGGGAACGCCAGTGTTCTGACTTCTTCGCAGGGAGCATCTGTTAACAACCCTTTCTCCATCAGCAGTGCAGCGTATAGCCTCTGTTGACCATAACTGGGGCCATGTATCATGGTGAGAGATGCAGTCTCTTGGGTAGGCTGCTCCCATCCCTGTAGGGACTGTTTCATACAAGATGTGAGATGAAGCCTCAGCAGCACCCATCTTGTGAGCTCGGTTCTGCCATATTGCTTACATCTCTCTTACCATAGCCTGGTGTTTACAGCTTTGTACTGCCTTTTTCGTCTTCTCTTCCCCCACAGCTGAGTCCCAATGGTGGTCAAGAAGACACTCGCATGAAAAACGTCCCCGTGCCTGTATATTGTCGCCCACTAGTAGAGAAGGACCCAACCATGAAGGTACGTTGTCTCTGCATACCATTCCAGTCCAGAAAGGGGACATGGAATAAGCAAAGAATTTTGGTTGCTAAATGTGCGATTTTTACAACAATCTGTATTTTTTTTTTACATTATATATTCCAAATTCTATGTTCTGCTTTCTTTTTTTGAATGGTAGTTTCTAGTGTATGTAGGGCAAAGTACCTCCCTCTGTAAGGACATAATTCTCAGCTGATTCTGGTTGCCAGGTCTCATGCTTCTGTCTTACATCTTACGCTTTTATGAGACAACTCTTACATAATATTGGCAACATTTTATGCGTATAAGGCTTTTGTTAAGAATCCTTAGGGTATAATGCAAACCAGTATAAAAATTAAAGAGAATGAGCAGGTGAAAGTAAAAATGCATTTCATCACTCTTTTTTAGATTCCACTGTTGACTGGGATTCACTGGTAACAGTCCAAAATTATCTAGAGCAGATTTTTGTGAAGCTGTGTCTGTCAATACTAGAATATTTTGGTTGAGAATAGATAGTCATCTCTCTGCAGGCAGCACATTTATCTGCTATAACTAGTTGTTTTGGAATAGTCAGTTTGTCATTAACTTCATTCAGAGCTGATTTTTAGATGTCATTCTGATGTTTAAGTTGTAAGAAAATTCTTATGCTGTTAGTTGTTTCTAGAAGGTTGGTGTGATCTTGGAATAATATTCTGTTCAGCATCTTTCCTTTATGATTTTGGATAAATCCGGTATTTGTTTCTGTAGTCCTGTTCCCAGCATTCTCCTATAAAACTACCTGGAAATAGCTCATAAGAGGTTATCTAGATTTGATTTCAGGAAACATGCAATGTGCTTCTTTCACTCTGCATTTGTTACATAGGAGCTAAACCAGCAGATTCTGGGTTGTGTCCCCCTCCGCCTTTTTTTTTTTTTTTTGTGACTTCATTTTTTGCTGTCTTAGTTCTTTAAATAGCTCTATGTTGTGGTTTAACCCCAGCCAGCAATATATATTTAAGTGAGATCAGGCAAGCACTGATTTTTGGGCAAAGGAGTGTGTGAGGAAGCAGAAGAGCGCAAGGGATGGGAGGGGGACTAAGGAACAGGAATGCATTGAATGTATATCCTGAGCCAGGGAGCCACTGTCAATTTTGGTTGAGCAGTCATGCTTAGTGTACCCCAAGCTGGTAACATCTGCCGTATCCCACTTGCTTTACTACAATGACTTAGGAACCCCAGAGTCAGAAAAACCTGAGGACATTTCAGAAGCCTGTTTTCGGTTATGCACCTGATTTATTATCTTAATTTTCTTTAAATCTGTTAGTCACATCTGTTAAAAAAACAGTGATTTTCGCTAAGTTACAGAGAACCTTTATCCTACCCCCATCAAATCTGATTATGTCTTCTAGTAGACATCAACAATATCTATTATTTCCAACTAAAGGTTTTAGGTATTTGACATGTGTCCACAGTTCTCTACAAAGGTGCCTGAATTTCAAGAGACCCTGGAGCCTCCAGAATTCTTAATTCTGTTTCTTTTACTTAGCTGTGGTGTGCAGCTGGAGTCAATCTCACGGGATGGAGACCTTTGGAGCAGGAGTCTGGGAATGGGCAGAAACTGGATCCTGGACGTGATCCCCTCACCTGTGATAGGGAAGTGGAAGGCGAGAACAACAAAAGTAACCATACATCTCCTGAAAAGAAAAAGGTCAGAAAAGAAAATGAAATTATTTTTTTTTTCCCCTCCAGTGTTTTTTCTCATTCCATCCCTGACATGCCCCCTGTCTCAATGCCTGTGTACTATGCTATATTATGCACTAACTTGTACTTCTGAGGCATCATCTTGTGGGGCAGGGTTGTGGTGTTCTGGCTCTTCAGTAACTTTCTGTGTGATTTGGGATAAGTAATCCAGGATAAAATTTTCCAACTTCTGCTTTTGAAACGCTTAATAGTAAGTGCAATTAAGTGCTTGATGAGGTTGCTAGGAAGATTATGGAGTCCTCATCACTATAAATTAAAAAAATAATAAATAAACTCAGGCAAAGCTTTGTTAAAAAGAACATAGACATAGCAGAGTCCATGAGTCCATTTGGTTCAGAAGTTGAAGCTCTTGAGATTTATTCCAGCTCTGTTTTTTAATAGTCTTAAGTGGTTTATTTTTTTTTTAAGAACCAAGCTGTAATTTGCAGATAGTAATACAACGTTTTAGCCTTTCTGGTTTGTGGGTTTTTTTCCCACAGCTGTCTTACACTGCTGCCCTATAGCCTTCTGAGATCACTTTGCTTAAGCTGGTAGGTTGAGTGCATCCCATCTCCATGGTATTCTGTCTAAAGTGAATGTTCAGTGATACATTAGTCAGACATCTCAGAAGAGCAATTAGTGGCCAAACTCCTCTTGCCCTAAGGAGCCAGATAGGCTCTTTGGCCAGTGTTCCAGATACTAGCGCAGCAACGTAAATGAATTTTGCATAGCTCATATTGTTTATTTGCATCAGCTAGGAAGAGACTTGGCTCTTTGAAGCCAGCATTGTGGTATTTGCATGTGTCAGTGTTGCCAAGCACTAATATGCTCAATCTGATCTCAGAGGAGCACTGATTCCACCCATGTGTTTGCTCTCCTGAAGGCAAAGGAGCTCCATGAAATGGATGCCACGTCCAGTCGTGTCTGGATCCTCACTAGTACCCTGTCAACAAGTAAAGTTGTAATTATTGATGCCAATCAGCCTGGCACAGTGGTGGACCAGTTCACTGTCTGCAATGCTCATGTGCTTTGCATCTCCAGCATCCCTGGTAAGTGGGGCCCAGGCACTGGCTGTGATCTGCACAGGGTCACCTGCTCCACTGAGGAGGGACAAATGTAGTGTCCTCACTTCAGAACTAACCCTTAGACCCTGCCGCATTCTGTAATTGTCCCTCAAAACCATAACTCAGATCTTGCCTTCTTGTAGGACCTTTCCATGGAGATCCCTCACTGTTGAACATTTAGTAAGTCGTTCCTTTGGCACATAAGGATGGTTCTTGGGAGCAAGAGTGAGCCTTGCCTAGGTTTGGGAGGGCTCTGTAGCTGGCCTGGATGTTGATTCTAGGGTTGAGGGGATTTACCATGATGTTGACTGAAGCTGTGGTGCCTCCCCAGGGTAGTGAACCCTGAGGGTCAGCATCTTCCATCTGTATGGTCACCTCAGGAGTACTGCTACATTTAAATTAGCAGTGACAGCTAGATTTATGGGAGAATCTGTTCTTTGCCCTTCAGCGGCCAGTGAGAGTGATTATCCTCCAGGCGAGATCTTTCTGGAGGGAGATGTAAATCCTGAAGAGTCGTCTGGAACAGATGGTGTCTTGGCAGGAATCACTCTGGTGGGCTGTGCGACCCGCTGCAATGTGCCACGAAGCAACTGTTCCTCGCGTGGTGACACACCTGTGCTGGACAAGGGACAGAGTGAGTTCTGGCACATGAAAGTTAATGGCAGTCCAATTACAGCTAGTGCCATACAAGCTTATGGTCTTACAGCTGCATCCTCCTGTCCCTGAGTTAAGTACTTCAGAGGCCTCAAGAAGTTTTTTAATGTGGTACAGGAAAACCAAAGGCCCTTTTGGTACATTTCTCTTTAGAACCCTCCTTTTCTCTCTGAGTGATCCACATCCTGCAGCCTGGTTGCAGGGGTCATATAGCAGAGTATTTTGGACAGGTGATACATTTGTCCTGCTACAGTTGCTTCTGTTCTCATTGCTTTCTCCTCTGAATCACGTCTTCTTGTGAAGTCAGTTAAGCCCATATGAAAACTATAACCATGCCCTTGCTGACTCCGTATGGCAGTAGGCAGCCCTAGAGAACTTCTCATGTTTTGCTAGTCACAGATTGTGCCTCACTGTAAAATAGCCTCTGTTCCCCATCTGAGCAGAAAACACTGGATGAGCTGCTGTCTGTGGTGCAGGCTCAGGGCTTGACTGAATTTGGCAAGGAGGGATAAATTTAAAAATTAACAAACAGCCTGATTTCTATATAGCTAACTTACCAGCTCATTCTCCAGTATGTCTCATGCTGTTCTTTGTCTTTTAGGTGAGGTGGCTGCTGTCTGCAATGGGAAGATCAACCAGTCCCAGTCTACTGAGGAGGCAACAGAAGCTACGGAGGTACCAGAGAACGGTACAAGTGAGGCAGATCCTGCTCAGGCTCGGCCTGGGCCCCTCACGGAGCACGTGTTTACAGATCCAGTCCCTGCACAGGCACCTCTTAGGCAGAATGGGTAGGCAGTCTGGGGCCAAAGTGCCAGCTTACTTATTTATCAGCTCTGTTTTTATAAGCTTTTTGATACGAGAACTAGCCTGATCTTCTGACAAAGTGTCAAACTTTTTTCAGTTTTGTGCCCAAATAGTATTACAAATGGGATGATAGGGAGAGAAAGAAAGGAAATGAAAATAAACATGGTTCAGCCTGCAGCAGACTGTGTCAGCTGTTTAAGTGCAAATATTTGATCTCTCAGTATGAATCTAGACCTGCTGTTAAGACAGATCTTCCAAAGTACGTGTACACTTAATGTTCTTACTGAAGGAACTTATTGATTCATGTGTAAAAATGATAATTGATTTATTCTAGTAGTACCTCTAACGTGCTGTAAAGACAATGAAGAAAGCATATTCACCACCCAAAAATTCTTAAGATAAATGAGTCTGATGTGATGGCCTGAGGAGCAAGGTGGAAGGTCTTGGATAGAAGTTGTTCCTAAATGACCAAGTTGTTCTAAGTTGTTTCTGTTGAAGTTGGAAATGAACTGAGAAAATAGTTTATGCAATAGTACTGCCAAACACTAAGTTAAGTTCTATAGATTTGAAGTACTTGCTATTTGTATTGGTGGGGAAAAAAGGAAGTTTTGCAAATTGCAGATTCAGGAGTCAAGCAATTAAAAAACACTGAAGAGAAGGAAGCGATTTGTGTATACAAGGGCCCTTGTCTGCTTGTGAATGCCAGATTGTGAGCGTAGATGGGTATTCTGTGTGTGTTGCTGCTACTAAAGGCTCTAACAGTGTTCTTTTGTCTCTTCAGGGAGAATGGACAGCTGAAGACAGAGTCAAGCACAACACTGCCAGATCAGGAGTTGAATGGGGATGCTGCTGGGACTTGCACCAGTGCTGCCCCCACCATGTGGCTGGGAGCACAGAACGGCTGGTAGGTTCCCTTTGGGCTGGCAGATCTCTCTGTCACCTCCATTGTCTGGGCTCCACTTTTCATGTCTGCACACCTTTAGTTCATGTCTTGATTCTGGAGTAGGTTTTCATTGCTCATTGTTGTTCTGAGCCCTCAGCTCATCATAGGCACAGGGATTTAACCTCGATTTCTTACCTAACCTCCACCTTTCCTACCAGCAGAAAAGACTCAAGCCTAGTCAGGCTGAAGGTGTGGGGCCTTGCTGCTAACCCTCCCTGATTTGTCCTTTCTCACAGGCTATATGTGCACTCGGCTGTATCCAACTGGAAGAAGTGTCTGCACTCAATAAAGCTGAAGGACTCTGTACTGAGTCTAGTGTAAGTGTGCATGCCATGGGACACTGAAGGAGGAGGTTCAGTGCCTAAGCAATATTTTAGATGGGGGTAGCAGCTCTTTGTCAGTCATCTTTTTCTTTGCTCTTCTAAGTGCATGGGTTTGTGAGGAAAGTTTCCCAGGGTTTTTGTTACTGGAAAGCCTCATACTGAGCCATTTTCCTGCTCAACTGCAGACCTGACCCAGTTCAGTGAATAAGGTACTAAATGAGATTAGCAGTATCAGGAGGAAATAAGTGGGAAGGAGAAAGGCAAAACTTCACTGGGGTGTAAATTAGGTGGAATTTGTTGAAATTGATGGAGTTTGTAGTGCGAAGGAGAAGTTAACCTCAACAGGAAATTTATGAATGATCTTACTACAACAAAGGTAAGAGGTATGACCCTCGGCCCTTGCAGGATTTTCCTGCAAGTGCTAAACTGAATGGGAATTGTAGAAAGAACATAAAGATGGTGCGCGTGGATGTCAAAAGGATTTGTTAGTCCCTTACTTTTACAGGTTTTTTAAGTATTTACTTTTCTGTGATTTCAGGCATGTGAAAGGGAGGGTTCTTGTTGCTCTGGCAGATGGAACACTAGCCATATTCCACCGGGGAGAAGGTAAGAATCAACGTAGTAAGAGAAAACCAAACTTGGCTGGAAGTGTAGCAATGGATTAAATGCTATTCTGAATTGAGAAGGAAAGGTGCTGGCTTGCCAGAGTACAAACATGATTAAAATGCATAGCTATTATACACATGTAATCCTTATCCTAAAACATCTAAGGCATACTTTAACACCATTTCCTGAGCTTTTCTAAACAAAACCATGCGTGTGTGTTCTGTATAGCACATGCAGGGTAAATGCAACGCTTTTGGGAGTACATATGCTGTGCAGTTATTTGAGGCATGCTTGGTAAGTTTAATGCATTTGGGCCATGTCGGTGTTACTCTGCCTTCACAAATCAACTGTAACAGGGCATGCACAGGGAGCTCCACGCAGCTTAGGCTGTACCTGAGCAGATCATCTGTGCAGTTGCAAATAGGACTGCTGCTTCCCACAGACATTGGACTCTATATAAGTAGTGGAATTGATCACTGCATACACAGGAGGCAGAGCTGGGATTCTCTGGAAGTCTGGAAATCCCAAATAAATGGAGCCTTTGCATTACACTTGGTCAGTTTTTTGTGTTGCAAAAAAGAGATGTCTGAGTAATCTGACCTGCCTTAATCTTGTCACTTCAAGATATTTTTTGAATTCTATATTTCTTGTCCTCTTTACTGTTGTAGGCTTTGTTTGTCTATGGCTTGAGCAGTTCCTGAGCTGTGTTCATACCTGAAAACACAGAGGAATTTGCTAACTGTGACTACTGTTTGTATATTAAGAATTTAGTTATTCATTGAGTAGCAGTTTATCCATCAAGCTAAAATACAGAGATTTCTGGTTTTGTGCAATTTAAATTTTGTTTCAGCCTTTATCATGAGTTCAAGCCTGACCATTGACACATAAAAATTGTTCCCATCAGAAACAGGATAAAGCTTCATGACGTAGAGGCCACCTGTCTGTGAAAGACACAGTATCTGCTAGGTTAGTTAGAAAATAAGCATGAGAGAAGGGAGATTGATTCCTTATCCTGGATTTGACACTTTGGCAAAATTATGTTGTCCGTGTGATATGAGGAAGCCTCACCACAAGGTTCATTTCCTTTTAATTTTCCTCATAGTCTTGTTAGGCTGTCTTTCTTCTTCCCCTGCTGTTTTTGTTGTACTCGTTAGAGAAGCCTGTTCGCTTCATTACAGTAAAAGGATGTTTAAAATAGCCTGATTTGGAGAGCTTTCAGCCCACCAAACTAAACTTTATTGTCATGTGTTTTGTAAGCATAAGACTCTGCCCATATAGTATTACGGGTTCATAGGAAGTTCACAGACATAAGCAAAATGAGCATTTGAGTACCAGCTAAGCCTGTATACTTAGTTATACATGGAAAGGTAGATGATTCTATTGTATACTGACATGTCATGAAGGAGATGCATCTTTCTGCACTTGTTTTCCACCTTAGACGGTCAGTGGGATCTCAGTAATTACCACCTAATGGACCTCGGTCACACTCACCATTCCATCCGCTGCATGGCTGTTGTGTATGATAGAGTCTGGTGTGGCTACAAGAACAAAATCCATGTTATCCAACCTAAGACAATGCAGATTGAGGTAAGAGAGCAAATGTGTGTGTATGCATGCACATGCTTGTGTTGTATTTATTCTTATAGCTGTTTTCTGCTGCAGTGCATGGAAATGCAGAACCTTTGTATTGTCATTGCTGACGGTAGGACCCAAACAGTCAATCTGGGTCAAGTTATGACCCAATCTGCCAGGGGGGTATTTATTCCTTCCTCCCTTTGCAGAGCTTAAATCCTTAGATAAGTCTAAACTGAGCACTTTCTTTGCCTTTATTAGTGAATCTGTGAGGCCACGTACTGTACAGAAGTACATGCGTGCTTTACAGCTGCCCTTCGTATATGATCTAAGACTTCTCCATCTGTGGGCATTGTGGCACAAAGGAAGAGTACAGTTAGCAAGCCCTAGTGATCCTACTTGCCTAAGAAAAAAATGATGTTTAGAGCTTTTTGTTTGAAATTCAATACAGTGGTGTTGGTACAAACTTATTTGACAGTGCTTGGAATAATTCTAGTAACAGGAGAAGAAGTGTTGAATCTGTCGTTCACGTCAGTGAGCCAAGGCAGTTTGATCTTTGGAATTTATACTGGAGTTGTGTGTTTTCCTTTTCTACCAAGCATATTGAAAACTCTTGGTTTCTAAATGTTCTAGCTCATGAATTGGTTTGCAAAGACCATAATCTCTGCAGAGCTGTTATACAAAATCATTTCAAGAGAGGGAATTTTTGTATACTGTAGTGAACTTCTGAGGTCAGCTGGCATTAACACATTTTCTCCAGGAGCTTTGAAATCCAAACAAGTGATCTCAGTTGAGGAAAATGGAGTATAAGTGTAGATAATTGCAGACCTGTTGTGAACTCACATTGGTCCACCTATTTGGCATTTCAGAAATCCTTTGATGCCCACCCTCGGCGGGAGAGTCAGGTGCGACAGCTGGCATGGATTGGAGATGGAGTATGGGTTTCTATCCGCCTGGACTCCACTCTGAGGCTTTACCATGCCCACAGCCATCAACATCTGCAAGATGTCGACATTGAGCCTTACGTCAGCAAGATGCTAGGTGAGGCAGTAGGGACTGTCAGTAAATGTTCTGCTGCTTACTGAGATCAGAGAAAAATCAGAATTCATTAGCAGACCTTGCCCAAAGTCGTAACTGACTCTTCAATTCTTATGCATGCTTACTAGGCACTGGAAAGCTGGGCTTCTCGTTCGTGCGGATTACAGCCCTGCTCATTGCTGGCAACCGCCTCTGGGTAGGGACAGGGAACGGTGTCGTCATCTCCATTCCATTGACTGAGAGTAAGTGACATTTATTGGAGATACTTCTGCATCCCCGCTATAAAAAGAATGCTTTTGTGTGTTATTTGTGCAGCATGGCGGATGGTTCTGGCAGGCTAATGCTTTCTGGACATTTTTACTCTGAACCTGACAGACCTTTGATCATAGCAGCGTTCGGAGAGAAGAGCCCTAAGTATGAACAACCTTGAACTTGGTTTAACTCTTCCTTATTAAGGAATTAAGTGTTCAGTTGAGTGGATTTAACCTGTTTAAAACCAAATAGGTATTTGTTACTGTCCCTTTCAGTTCAGCTGAAGGCATTTCCTTCTTGGAGGACCAATGACATCTCTACCATCTATACAGTTGTCTTTTTTGAGTTTGACCTTGACAGAGCAGGCTGATGGGAACTGATTCTGTAGCTACTGGAAACCAGGAGAAACAAAGCTTTGGGAATTGTAGTAAGTCTTCAAAAGGAGGCCATGGGTTGAGAAGTCACCAGGAAGATCTCCCTGGAAATTTTTTTTTGGCACTGACATCTAAAAGTCTCCATAACAGTATTTTCCAGAAACTGACCTTAGAAAAAGCTTCATTTACTCAAATTAGGGCTCAGCTTTTATTTAGTAGAAATCAGTATCCTACACCACATTCAACCTGGTGAGCAGACCCAAGCAGTAGTAGTTAATAGGTGCATCTCTGGAGCTGGAAGTTTAGTTGAAGCTCTTAGTAATCCTGTTCTGTACCTGCCAGTCAGCATCTAACTTTGCAGGTCTGTTCCAGATTATAATGGGGGAGTAGGATTTGAAGCTGATTGCGGTTGCTTTCAACAGAAAGCAGCCAAATTAACATTTTCTTACCACTGCTAGCAGGAAATCTGAGAAGCAGGAAATGGCTCTTGTATAAGAGCAGCAAACCTGTTGTAATCCTCCTGGAAGTCAGGGCTGAGATGGTCTCCTCTAAGGCTAGTGGAGCTGGATGTGCCCAGGGCTGACACCAGGAAGCCAGTGACACAGTCATCTTTGCGCATTGCAATCTTGGTCTCATTTCTGAATCCCTGTATTAAAGCCCATTCTTTCTTGGGGCTGGTGTCTTAATTCCAAGTTAAGCTTGTTCCCTGCTGTAAACCAGTTGCATTATCTTTCAGTGTTTCTGTAAAAATGTGGTAAGCAGTAAGGCCTTAGTAGAAACTTTAGCAATGGATCCTTGTGACCATGGTCCCTCTCCGATCTCAGATACTACATTTGTCCTTGTAAGATAAGAGCAAAGTGAGCAAGAATAGTGTTGGTATAAACTGATCAGAGCCTGTAGCTCCTGTTGCGGTTTCTCTAGGTTTTATACATTTTTGTTGTTCCCTGAATTTTCTCCCAGTAATCACCTTTTTCTTCTCTCCCGTCCTGCCTGTCTCTCCCCTTGCCCCTCTGTGTTCCCACTCCTTGCCTGTGCCTAGCTGTAGTCCTCCACCGAGGCCAACTCCTTGGGCTCCGGGGTAAGTCCATTGCCTCCTTCCTTCAGCTTTCACTCCTTTTGCACCCATTCATCTTTGCAGTCACTTTCCCACCCTTCCATCCTGCCATTCAGCTCTCTCCATCCATTTTTCCTCATCAGGCTTTCATTTTAAGTTGCATCTGAGAAAAGCGACCAGAGACAGTAGTGTAAATATCCTCATTTCCCATGGCTAAAAACATTTTCATCCATCTCATCAGCCATCCCTGGTTTTTTTTTGTCAAGAGTACTTTATTCTTCATCAGTAGTTCCCTTATTGTGGTAGGCCAGGTTTGAGATAGGGACTGTAAAGGTTCATTCAGTCACAGAGTTCCAGGAAGCAGGAGTAGACTGTTCTTCCAAGGTCTTCCTTGGTCATCCTTGGTTTTCCAAGGATACTTCTGTCATCAGTTCCAGGCCAATGGCAGTAGGTGCTGTGGCACCTGCCAGCTGCAAGTAATCAACCAACACTTTTAACCAGAGGGGACTTTGGTAAACATTAAGAATTGTGTGAGTTTGTGCCAGTTAAGGCAGGGCCTGAGTTCAAATTTATGCTTACCTTAGCCCTTCCAGGGTCAGAAAGGATTATTTTTTTTGTCATTGTAAGGCATTTCTGTGGCCGTCCAGAAGCATTATCAACATATGTCTCCTCCTTTTAAAGCATCTGATACTGGTTGCAGTAAGAAGCCAGATACTGAGTGAGAAGTGCTAGTACCAGCCCCGTCTGTCGATCAGATGAGCTCAGCCAGTTGTAGCTGCTCACAGCAAACCAAAGCACAGAGGTGCAGAGAGCCTTCATCTTGAGGATCTTCCCCCTGCACACACTGATTCTCATTCTTCCATCAAAATATTTGTACTTGTCTCGCCATCCTGGCTTGAGTCTGATAGGTAAAAGTCTCCTTTGTCCAAGTCACTTAATTGAAATCCAGCCCAAGCCAAAATACAGAATTACAGATAATTAAGCAAGCAATTCAGTTCTCTCACAGTAAGTGAAAGCCTTCTGATTTTAGTACTGTTTCTGTTTTACTGATGTGGGTGCATATGGAAGGAAAGCATCTCCCGTGCTGAGCTCTGAGCACTGGTCTCTGTTCCTTGGTGGGTGGAAGCATTCACATTCTCAGAGCCTGGACATGAAGGATGCTGGCCCCTGAGCCCACCTTGAAATCCTTGGAAGCTGGTGGTGGGCATCTTTCAGATGTTCATGGCTTGAGCAGCTGATCTTCTTGTGTCATGGCTAAATCAAGGACTAAGGAAGGACCTCACTCCACTGCTGTGACAGAGACTGTTTTCAGCAGCCTGTGTGCTCATGGCTTGGCATGAGCAAAAGACTTAACTTGGAAACTGAGCAACTTCACCAATCCAGAAAATAGCAATAATTCTCCTCCAGGTGCCCTTAAGGTCTCACGGGTACAGTGGACACCTTTGGATACCCTGCCAGGTACAAAAGACCAAAGTTGATCCTAGGACTGTAGGTCATTTCTGAAGGCTGGACAGGATCGCTGCTGGTGAAGAGGCCTTCACTGGACACCGCAGAGATCTTGTCTAGCTTGCCCTAGGGTCACTCTTGCCTAGCACGTCCAGGGATGTGTGCCTCACTAGTAGCCAAATACTAGATTTGATGAGAAAACGTAGTTTGTTACCATGAGTGAATTGTTACCAGCCTAAGAGAGGGACTGTACAGTTTTGTGTGGTCTCCTCCATCACATCCTTTACACAAGACCTTTAAAGAGACCTGCACCCTTAAAGGTTTTCCTTCATGGCTCATGAGTTTTCTCTTTGATTGAGTCCCTTCTGTAAATGGGAGTCAAAGCCATCACTGACAATATTCCTCCTCCATGTCCCCAGCCAACAAGACCTCACCAACCTCTGGAGAGGGCAGCCGCTCTGGTGGGGTCATCCATGTGTATGGTGATGACAACAGCGACAAATCTGCCAGCAGTTTCATTCCCTACTGCTCCATGGCTCAAGCACAGCTCTGTTTCCATGGGCACCGTGATGCTGTCAAGTTCTTCGTCTCTGTGCCTGGTAAGGATGAGCACAGCCTTTCCTTGTTGAGGGTCTTGTCTCACTGTCCATTCTGTAGCAGGAGCTTCAGCTGGTCTGCAGCAGATGGCTGTCCATGGCATTTCTAGTGCTTGCAGATCACTGTGGCTCAGACATCAATAGTTTAAACTGCAGTGACTTCCAGATTTCACAGCAGAAGGAATTGGCCTGCCCAATTGTGTGTGTGTCTCTGTGCGCGTGTGTGTGTCTGTGTATGTGTGCGTTTGTGTGTGCGTGTGTGTGTTAACTGCGTGAGGGCTGAGCAGAGGCACTGACAGCACCTCTGTCCTCTCCCAGGCAATGTCCTAGCAACCCTGAATGGGAGTGTGTTGGACAGCCCTTCAGAGAACCCCAGCACAGCGGCCACAGAGACCGAGGGGCAGAAGCTGAAGAATGTCCTGGTGCTGAGTGGAGGAGAAGGATACATCGATTTCCGGATCGGTGAGCGCCTGTGGTGGGAGGCATCTGGAACGGGAAGGGGTGCGGGGCTGTGGTCATGGAGAGAGGGATCACTGCCGTGGGAGTGAAATCTGAAAAGCACTGCTCTCTGTTTCTCCTGCCTTTGGCTATGAGGGCAGATAGCAAGCATTTTCCTTGCACAACACAAGACTGCCAAACCCTGCCCCTGCCTGTGCCTGCAGTGCCACGCAATCTACGTTAATGACCCTGGAGAGAATAAAGCCATCTGTGCCACTGGCTCCAAACATTGCTGCCCTACTGTGGTCACCTGTGCTGCTCCAGGGCGCTCTGTGTTGTAAACATTGGCTTCCCCAAAAGGAAGGATGATTTTCCCTACTGCTGGAGATGGTTTGTTCCATCCATACAGTCCTGCTTCAGAAAAGCTCCATGTGGCTATAAATGTTCTCCAGGCATAAAGGAAGGTCTTAGCTCATGCTCTCTGTTGTCAGACTGCCGAGACTGTAACAGGGGTATTAGCCTCTTTGGAAGTATTCAGAGCAGTGCAATTTGGGATTTTCTTTCTTGCCTTTTTTACTCTCTGTTTTCTCTCTTCAGGGGATGGAGAAGATGATGAGACAGAGGAGAATGCAGGAGATGCCACCCAGGTGAAGCCAGTACTTTCCAAGGCTGAAAGGAGCCACATTATTGTGTGGCAGGTATCATACATCCCTGAGTGAGAATTTCTCCTTTCCCACCAATGTAAGTGTCCCTCCTCCCGCCTGAATGCCAAGATGTACATACAGAACGCCTGCATTATACCTACTGCTGGAAACCGACCCCAGACAACTGCAACGGCTCCTGCCTTGGACTGTGACCCCCTTCTAACCTCTGAACTTGCAGCTTTCATCTTGGGCCCGTGCGCTTTCTGCGTGGTTGGATTATTGTTCTGCTCTGGAGCTGGCATCTACAAGGAGAGAAATGGCAGTGCATCGATGAAGTGAAGCTTGGAGCTAGAACTGTGCAAAGCCTTTGCCCAGCGCTCGGGAGCTGGCAGCTGGATGGTTGGTGGCTCAGGTTCTCTGGCAGGTTGCCTCACTCCCACCTGCATGAGAAAGAAGTATGTCCCCCTGGCATCCCCCGCCAAATCAGTGATGGTGAATCACAACTTCTGCAGCACCCTAGCAGAAATCCTTTCTCGTTCACTAGTGGACTCTTCACATTATCCACCCTTAAGCACAGAATAATGTGCTACGGACTGAGAACAGCTGAGTCCAAGGAACCCTTAATAGAAAGGAGTGTCAGGGTTTGGGCAGCATTTCTGCTCTTTGGCTGGAGAAGGCAGCAGTGCCATTACTGTGGGGAACACATCCTCCATACTTGCAGATGGAAAGTCTCCCTCCTCTGCTGCTGTTGTTGTCTCAGCAGTCGTGTGCTGGGTGACTCTGTGTGTCCGGAGAGGATTGTTTGGTAGCCTCAGATGGGAGAAAGGTGTTTGATCATGAAGGCCACAGGGCCTTTGGGAACTGTGGTAGCAAAGGGGTACTGGAACCTTGCTATTTTAAGAGCAGAAAAGGCAGCAATACTTGTTAACTCCCCTTTCCAAAAATGCAGAATAGAACTCGAGTTCATTCTGAAAGGTTCAGGAGAAAGCTCTCTCTGCATAGCATTTGTTGGCTTTTAAAACACAGGCAAGGGCAGATGACATTGGTCTGCTTGGTCTGCTGTGAATTCTGCATTAACACATTGAGATTACCTTGACACATAAGGCTGTGTCTCCATCCCAGGAACTGCTGGAAGGAGGTGTCTGTTTTCCTTTACACTTTGGCTGTTGGTTAGGAAAGACTGTAGGTGCAGTCAAGGTATAGAAAGGCTGTGTCTCATCTGAGGTCACACAGAAAAAGGAATTGAGGCCAGATCTCCTGACCTCTTACCCAACCTTGCAAGCACTGACTTTGTTACTAAGTAGTTTGAAAAGCTGGAAGTTTCTGACTCCTGCAGAGAATTGACAACCCCTGAGAAAAATTCTGACAGCTGCCCTTGTCTAAGGAGCGCTGGGGGATTGCAAAGGTGCGTCCTGCTTCAAGGGAAGCAGCAAAATTGGGGCCAGGGAGAGCAGTTTTGAGCTGCAGGTGCAGAACATGGCAGTTCCAGATGTAGAGGCAGTGGTTTGTCCTCCCTTTCTGACGGCGGAAACAGTCCTGTCTCCACAAGGACAAGTTCCATTTCCTTTGAACACTCCCTCCTGGATGTGCAGGACTAGAGCAAGTAGCAGTTGTTAGCGTTGAATTTGGAAGCTCCTGGTGGTCATCTTGTTTCTTCCCTGAGCTGTGCAGCACTCTGGGGCTCACAGGGATGTCCGTGTGCCACTGTGGTGGTATGGAGACAGCTGTGGAAAGCCTCCATCTCCTGGGAAGGTCCCAGCTGTGTCCTGCGCTTCTCACCATGGACCAGGCTGCCCCTAAGGCTTGTGATCTAAAGCTACTTGTGTGCTGCAGGGATGCAGTATTCCCAGGGGAAGCTCCAACATGTGGCATCTGTCCTGATGCAGCAGCACTGAAATGATTTTTGGATCTGCAGTTCAGAAAAGGCTGGGGCATACCTTTCCCCTGCAAGGAGGCAAGAGGACATCCCTGGAGAACAGAGGCCTCAGCCACCAAGGTACAGAGCCACAGTGGTGCCCACGCTGCCTGTGAGTGGTGCTGGTGACACGGGCACCCACACCACTCTTTACTGAGGTAGGAAGCCAGCTGGACGGTGTCCTCCAGCCATTGGCACACCAGGCTCTGCAGTTGGCTTTGCCTAAGGGATGCTTGCAGACACCACCTGCATGCGGGGGGACCTTTCACCAGGGACATTTCACCAGGGCACTGCTGACCGTGCCAGGCTTCTTGTTCACTTTCCCAAAATGCTTTCTGCTAGGAAGAGCTCATTGGATCACAACACAGAATGCATTAACATTAACAAGAACAACATTTAGACCACAGATTCCACAGACATGTAACAGTTCATCAGTTAAGGCCAGGTAAACTTTGTAATTTGAGCTAATTGAAGGGGGGGGGAGGGGGAATAAAAAAGCCCTAGTAGGCCCAGTTCCTTAGCTCTATCGACTCTTCCATAGGAAAATACAGAATTGCAACGTTCTTACCTCTTACTGTTTGTTCTGTATCTGGTTTTAGCAGTCAAAGTGACAGTACTCAGTCTCCTGTCACCTACTGAGCCCTGGCAACATCAGGAAACAGTCTCGGGCCTCTACCAACAGGTTTCTTTCCAGCTCAGTGCATGTTTTCCTCCAAGAAAAGCACATGTCAAAGAGGGGCAGCTACAGCTAAGTAGAACCAGCCTCTTCTGTCAGCTCCTGTGAGCATTTGGTGGCTGCTGGGCAGCAAGGTGAGAACTGACTGGCTTCAACACACTTCCCTGTCATATCTCCACTGTGATGTATGTAAAGTATCTTGTATGTTACAAAAGGATTTTAAAAAGTGTCTTAAGGCCTGTAAACTCCGCTATTTGGTCTGAAGATGGCATTCTGTAAAGAGACTGCTGTATGAATATGTTCCCATGCTTTGTCCCCTATGCTATCAAACAACGAACCATATCTGTTCTGTATGTAATAAATGTGTTAACATCACCAAGTGCAGGGCATCTTGTTCCTATAAAGGCACTGGGATTTCTGCTCAGTCATTAATAGCAGCAAGACACTTAAAAGGGTGGGAATAGCAGCTCAAGTGTTCACCATTGAGCAATTTAGTGGCAAGAAATGAGATGTGGATTGCTCACTGGGTCAGAGCAGAGGGGCCTGGTCCTGCAAGCCACAGTGCAAGCTGTAGCTTCTCCCAGCATCAGAAATAAAAGGTGGAAAAGACAAGTGTTCAGCTGCCAGCTAGCTGCAGCTGTCCTTGTGGTGTCCCCTTCAGGTGAGCTGCCAGGGTTAACATGTCAGGCTCAGCTTTCAACAAGCAATTTGCCAGTGATGTCACCTGTCAATACAGGGTGGTACTTCACAAAGTCCCATAGGAATCCATGACATTCAGCACTGCTGGAAGTGAGTTCCTCTTAGTCCCAGCAGTGCTTGGACACATTTCGTATTTATTTTGTAGAACTGCATTAATCCAAGGGCTGTACATAGCAATAATAGACAAGAAAGTTCACCTCCTTACACCAGGAGCAGCTCCAGCCCTGAGCAGGGGTCCCTAAGGTGACTCACCTCCATGACTAACCCCTGCACTGCAGTCCTGTGCAGGCCAGGGTGAAGTACAACCTCCTGGGTTAACAGAAGCACCTCAGCAATGAAGTTTGGAAAAGAGGGCCTGGGATCCATCACGCACCCCTGGGGCTGCACCCTTCAGTACAGCCAGGAGCAGTCTGAGCAAGGTACGGAGTGAAGTGCAGCCATGTCTGGCACCCACCTGGTTGGCTGAGGAAGGGGCTCACTCTGGTCATCCTTCAGACCACCACCCCCATGCTGTTAAACGACCCAGGAGGTTAACACACAGGTTTGAGAGTCCAGCACAGGTCCCAGCGTGTTCTAGGCATTGAATCCAATATGTGGCAAACTGGGGCTGTGCAGCTTTCTGGAAGGGGACCTTCACAGTTGGACAAGGTGCTCAGGCTGCCCAGGGCTCTGTGTGAAGACACCCCCCCCCCCCCCCCCACAAGTGTTAAGGCCCTGAGATCACCAGCAGGCCACAAGCCTCATTTAAGCACCAGCTGGGGCCTTCAGTCTATGCCTGAGCTGTGCTGTAGCTGTGCTTTTCTCCAGCTGCTCCCAGGTGGACCCCTGGGACTTGGGGGTTTGGACTAGATGATCTTCAAAGGTCCCTTCCCACCCAAGCCATTGTTTGATTCTACGCCTTATGGTGTATTGTCTCCATCTGCTTTTGCTCCTGGCTGGGCTTCCTGGATGGACCCTGATTATGGGTCATTTCTTGCCTTGTCTGCGGCTGCTGGCGGACCCTGTTGCTAGCACTTAGCTCTGTCTGCTGTGGTCCAGACTCTGGGCCTCTGCCCTGTCAGGGACAGCACTGCCTGTGCTGGGGCTGTGTTCAGCTCCTGGCTGTGCAGGACGGAGGATTAGATTGTTCTGCTTGTCCCATCTAACTCACATCTACCCCTCCCTTCCCACCTCACCCATCCTCAGTTTGTGTGCTGGTTCAGTAGCACCTCAGTCACAGAAAGCACAATAAGGCACCAGGTCAGCCCAGCACCTGGCAGCGGAGGCTATAGAAACCAGAGAAGCTGTTTTTCCATCAGCTGCAGTGGGAAGTCTCACAGCTCAAAGTGTCTGTGCCTTTAGCAACACTCCCGATTTTCCCTCCCCTGGACTGTCCCATTGCTGCCGAAGCCAGTGAACCAGCCCTGGCACGTGCCCCACAGTGCTCCCGCCACCACAGAGGAGGAACAAGAGCTCAGCTCTTCCCAGCCTTTGTGCCTTGTCATAGGACCAGCTTTTAACTCATGAGAAAAACCGTCCCTCTTATCCCTAGGAGCCTCTGGTGAGGAACCCCATGGAAGTCCAGGTAGCCGATGTTGATCTGTTTGCTCCTGCCCGATGTCAGCCTTTTTCCTGGTGGCTGAGGCCACATGTTCCCCTGTCTCATCCAGGCCTGCCAACACACTGGGCAGGGCAGAGTCCAGTTTTTGCTTTCCCTCGGTAAATCTCTTCAGGCTACTTGTGATTTCAGGATGCTGCAGCAAATGGAACAGCACGTCTTGACTACCTACTACAGCAGACAAAAGAATTAAATAGCTGCTTCTGCAGGGAGCTGTCCGGTACATAGGGTACAGACCAGCACAGCTCTTGTGCCCCCTCCACCCGCACCCAGACTAGACCCTTCAGCAGTCCCCAACACAGCAGCAGAATCCACAGCCACCGCAAGAGAAAATGAAATGCCAAGAACTGCACTAAGGAGCTGCATTTCCGTAATGTTCACCGCACCGTGCTGCACTGAACAGGTGCTAATTTGCAATTGGCTTCAAATAGTAAGAGCCAATCCTCTATACTTTGCATCACCACAATTAAAATTATTTCTCCTGACAGCCGTCTCTGGGAATAAGAGATGGATAGCTTTGGATAAGCTTAGTATCCAAAGCCATGTTCCTCCCATGTTGTTCATTGCCATCCTATGTAAGTAACCCAAATGATTTTGCAGCGGTTAAGAGCAATCCAATGCCGTGCCTGTATTGGGTAAGCTAATGGCTCTGCATTTGGACCTCACGATGATCTCCATGCACTGAAAAAAATACCAAGTTTTCTTAGAACTCTGCTGCAGAAATAAGAAAACATTTATTTTTGTTAGTAGATACATTTGTACACAGCTCTGTGTAATAACGTGATATTCTCAGTAGTTTTTACGTGATTTACGTAGGACCCAAATTATCTGAAAAATGTTCTTAAAAACCTAATTTTCAGGCCGTAAAGGCAGTTGTGCTCCAAGGAATTGTAGCTGGATGACAGGAGCTACGTGTTCAGAGACTATGCAGGGAATCAAGAAGGTTCCTCTGCTGACTGAGACCAAAGTTATGAAAAAAAATATGAACGTATCTGCAGCTTTCCTTTCAGATGAGGTGACTGTACAGGGTTGGGGAGAAAGCTAGGAAACCTGGATACACCATACCACAGTGGACAAGGGGGTCTTCTGAATGATGACATGCTTCTAACACACAGGGAGAGCATGTGGGGAGCTCAGGACATAGAACAAGTCTTTATACTGGTGTCCCTGCAGCTTTTTTCTTTGTACCCTGAACGGGAGAGGCCATGATCTTTGCCAGATCAATCATTGGCTCCTCTGTGATTGGCTTTCCCTCTTTCTGCCACTGTGCTAGGATCATGGCTCGGAGCAGAGGTGGGTATGGAAGGTACCGAATAGTCTCCTCTGGCACTGGGGTGAATTTCTTGAAGGCCTCTTCCTCATGCTTGGGCACCATACGCCAGTCATGGTACATGACTTTGTCAATCTCTCTCACTTCTTCTTCAGTTTTGCCTGAGAAAAGATGATGAACACCAGCAGACAATGCTATTGACAACAAACTCCCTCAGGGAAATGTAGCAAGTGTCAACTCTCCAGTATCAAAAGTGCTACATCAAGCAACACTAAAGGAACAGTAAAGGTTTGAACAGTATCCTCCCTGCTATGCTATGGGATCCCACTTCTGTCCTTAAAAATCAAAACAGAAACAGGCTGAAAGGCCTACAGGCAAGTCATTGATTTAAAATGTCACTTTGTGTCTCTCTGGTTCAGCTTCCGTGGCTAAGGAACCAGAGTAATTTCTCTCTACACTGATGAAAGTTCCCTGGGACATTTAATGTTAACAATACCCAACAACTTTAAAACCTCTGAATGAGAAATGTTTCAGAAACTCTAGTAAGAGGCAATTGTATGCCTAATACTAAGCAGCTTTAAAAAGGGAAATTCGCTCACCTCGAAGCGTTAATTTAAAATCCCAGTAACGTAAGTTTACATGCCATTGCTCCTGTTTTACTGACGATTTTACCTGGAATACCTGCATGGGTTCATTCTGTGCCTTGCTTTCGAACTCTCAAAACAGTCTGTTGCCTCACCTAACCTGCTGTTAGCTCCCCAAGGTCAGCCTCTGCTGGCTCTCCCCCAGTGTTCTGTGAGGGCTAAATCCCAGCGTTTGGAAGTAAAAAAAGGAGGAGTTCCCTTCTGATTTAGCAGATCCAAGAAAAACCAATCTCCCAAGCAGGAAGGCTGCGGTTTTCCTGCAGCTCCCTCCACCCATTACTCTCCGGTCCTGCCCACAAACGCTCTCTCCCCACCTCGTGTGTGGGAAAACACGCCGGTTTTACCTCTGAAGGTCAGGTAGCCCCAAGCTCTTCCGTGATCCATGTTCTGCAAAGAAAACAAGACCCTGTTGAGGGCAGCAAGGGGTGAGGCGGCGGCAGGGAGCGGCTCCGGGGGCTCACGGCGGTTACCTCGGCCGTGTAGTCCGCCTTCACCTTGGTGATGACCCAGTAGCAGGGCTCGTCGTGCTCCCACAGCCAGGACTTGCGGGTGACGGTGCGGCCCACGCCGAAGCGCGGCAGGCGGCAGAGCAGCGCGAAGAGCCGGTTCTCGTTCCGCACGTCCTCCCAGGCCCGCACCGGCAGCCGCTTCTGCGTCAGCGGCCGCCGCATGGTCTCGTAGTCCAGGGCGAAGCGCTGCGAGTCCCGCGGCCGGTTCTTCAGCGCCCGGTACTCGCGGATCTTCTTGGCCATGGCGGCGATGGGCCGGTGCAGCTTCTTGCGGGCCATGGCGGCTGCCGACGGGGCCGAGCGCTGCGCCGGGAGCCCGCCGCGCCGCCCGCCGCTTCCCGTGCCGCCCGGAAGCCGCCCCGCTCCGGCGCCGGGGCCGCGGCGGAACGCTTGTGCCGCGGCGGAACGCTTGTGCTTGTGCCGCGGCGGAACGCTTGTGCTTGTGCCGCGGCGCAGCCGCCCGGCGCCCACCTCGCCGCGGGGAGCCCAAGGCGGCTCCTCGCTCCGACCCAGTCGCCCTCGGAACCGCTCCGACAGGCAGCAGCCCCAGGCGGCCTGCCCGGCGAGACCTGCGCGCTGCTGCCGGCTCCGGCCCACCTGTTGCAAATATTCTGATAAAAGAAATTAAAGTCTAATTACAAAGGAGTTTGGTTTGATTAAAAAGTAGAAAATTATGAAGCGTAGGTATGGGAGCGTTAAGCTTGAAATGTAGCCATAGGAACTTAGGAACTTAGAAAATGTATCATGTGTAACCGTAAGAATTCAAGTATTGTTTAAAATCATTTAACCACAGAAGCTTTGACAAAGATTGGTAGCCTTGTAGTGTTTGTTTTAGAAACTGAGGAAACCGTTATGGACACCAGTTTGCTGCTTGGAAACACCTGAGAGGTCAAGAAGCGGAGGAGTGAGGAAGACTATGAAAGACCACCAGCGACCTTCGCTGCGCCTGCGTAAAGGACATTTACATATGCTAATGGTTTCCTGGAAATCGAATGAATATGTATAACCTTTCTTGGAAATCTAATGAATATGCATGAATAAGTTTTAATATAAGGTGTATTGTTTTGGTGTTCAGGTGTGCGTGGTTCGTGAGAGGACTCACCCGCGCACCCGGCCGTCAATAAAGAAGTGTCTGCTTATCTACACTAAATTGGTGTTGATAAGTTCTTTATTCCGAGTTTTTTGGCAACACACCCGGAGGTGCAGGGTCAGCTGTGGGCCTGAGCCACGGCGGGAGCCGCCGGGTTCTCGGCAGGCCAGGCCCAGCCCGGTGCTTCAAGGTGCCGGGCAGCCCCTCCGGGACAGCGTGCTTCGGTGGCTGAGGGGGATCTCAAGAACTGAAAGCCTGGGACAGGACAATCTCCTTGACCAGATTCACCTGTTTCAGGCGCTGGAGAAGGGAACTAGCAGCCGGAGAGGAGTTCACTCGGGCAGGTCTTCGGAAGGCAAAGGCACGCAGAGGGTCTGCCCCTGATCACAGTCGGAAGCTGAGCCGAGAGCAGAAGCCGGGTCTCGTAACTCTGTTCCCCGGGACCGGCCGCCCTCCCCCTGCGTGAATGGCTCCGGCAGCGTGGGCAGGAACTGCTGCCTGCGGTGCAGATTGAAGGAGTAGAAAACCGTGTAGGTCTGGCTCTATTAGCCCCTGGATTTGGGCTACAGAGTGGTAAATTAAACCCGTCAGGAGAAAGGTTTTTTTTTCTTGTTAAACCCATATCTTATATTGAAGGAAACACATCCATTACAGTACTGCTGTAGAGTCTTTACTGAAGGCATTTGGGCATACAGAGACTGGTTTTTGTCAGCAGCCAAGATCAACGTGTGGAGGAAAAGTGTGGGGTGGGAGGGTGTGTTACACAACAAAACAAGCAAAACACCCATTGTAAAGGCTGTTAATGCTCTTAGAATAGGACATTTTGTCCTAATACGGTGCATCTCTCTTGAAAAAGGACAGGGGAGTTGTAACAAGGAGGACATACCTGATTAAGCTGACAAACACTGATTTAGAATAAGATACTCGACCTCAATCCACCCAAATTTGGGAGAAAAAGCAGAGCAATTAAACCACTTGTTACAGGGTACAGAGCAGATAGCTCGCATCTAGGGCTATGCAGCACAGGTATCAAGCTCGTGCCCTTTAAGGCAGCTACATTGAGGTTTCTGTGGGGGCACAGAGCAGAAGAGGACACAAGAATGCTTGAAAAATTGTGAAATTGGCTCAGTCGGACGCAGAGAAAGGAAGGACAACACCAAACACAGCAAGTCATCAGCAAAAACTGATGCTACTCCACGACAGTCGGCTAGAGACAGCACCTCCTGCCTGCTACGGCAGGAGAGGGAGCGCAAACCATGTTCTAAAACCCACCGCCTCCTAATTTGGCCTAACGGGGGTCACTGGGAGATACCAGTGCAGGTCACAAATGTCTGCCGGCACTCAGACACCCTCAAGAGCCGGCGTCCTGACAGTAGGTCGTCTTGGGTAGCAAGGGGGTCCTTTGTTTCTTTTTCCTCGCGGCGAAATCTCCGGTTAAAGAAAACCCCTTCACCCTGGGGGTGCTGTAGAGACTTTGCCGCGGACGCTCGAGGAACAGCGACCTTGGCTACAGAGGGAAGCCCCCGGCACAAACACAGGCACTGCCGGCAGCCCCCACCGGCGCGGCCCGGCAGAGCAGCAGCCGCCCACTGACCGCCACGACCACTTACCCCGATGTGCTCAGCACAAAGTTCTCCTGCTTGACAGCTCCTCCTGAGCCGCTGGCGGGCAGGGTGAACCGCTGAGAGGCCGAGGCCGAGGCCGAGGCCGAGGCCAGGGCCGGGCCAGGCCGCTCCGCTCTATCCCGCCCCGCGCGAGCCCAACGTCATCAAGATATCGAGCGTCCAATCCGCGCCGCAGCCGCAGTCACGCCTCGGGGGAGCGGTCGGTGACAGCCCGCCCACCCACGTGACGGGGGCTGCCCAATCCCTGTTGTCCCCCCAATTTCCCCCCCCCCCGGCGGCGGGTGCCGTCCTGTCCCGGCAGGCCTTGCGCGGTGCGGCTGGTGGCTGTGTCGGTAAGATGGCGGCCGTGAGTCTGAGGCTCGGAGATCTGGTGTGGTGAGTGGCGGTGCAGGCCGGGCGGTGGCAGGGCAGAGCGGGGCGGCGGCGGCCGCGCGGGCGGGCAGGCAGGCAGGCGGGCGGACGGACGGACGGACGGCGGGGCAGACACCTCTCGGGGAACGAGGCGGAGTCTCCGCCTGTGGTAGCGGAGGCGCAGGCGGGGCGGCGGCGGGGCTGTGCCCGGCCCGGGGGAGCGCGGCGCGGCGGGAGCCCAGGGAGGCCCGGCCGGGCCGGGCCGAGCGCTGTCACCCCGTAGCCGCGGGGGATTCCAAGGTGCGGCTGCGGGTAGGGAGGGGGCAGGCGGTGGCGGAGCCGCGGCCCGGGCGGCGGGTCTCGGCGGTGCCGTCCCTCGGGGGCGGTGTGAGGAGGGGCGGGGGGAGGCGATCTGGGGCCACGGGACTGGGCTGGAGCGGGCTGAGGGGAGGCAGGCTCAGCTCTTAGCCGGGCCGACACCGGAGGCTAGCGGGAGGCGGCGCAGAAAAGAACCTGTGTAAGATGGAGGGGGTGAGGGGAGCGGGACGGAGGGGCGATCGTTGCGAGGCTCGGTTGGAAATACGGTCTTCTCCTAAGGGGGGTGAGACGGGACGTAAATAAGTTAGTAGGTGTTTAGGAGAGCGATGATACTATTTCTTGCTAGTGCTTTAATGAAGCAACGCAACTGTCCGGGAAAAGAGCATTTTTTTGCAGGTTAGGGTGTCCCTGTTGAAGCTTACAGAAGCCATTTCCCTTTGTCACTCCAGTTTTACCCTCAAATAGTCAGAGAGCTGTGGGGTTTTATTTCCTCATCAGAAAGACTGAGGGGATTCCATCAAGCCCTGTCAGTGCTGATTTTTTAAGTGCAGAGGCTCTACTGTACTTGACAGGCTAGGGTGTCCTGCTAGGGCTTGCAAGAAATAGTTAATCCCCAACACGCAAGTGCATGCATTTATATTTATATCCCAGATAAAAAGAAGCGTGTGCTCCAGGCTGTGACAACTGCAGTTTCTCATCTGAAAAATTGACAGTGCTGTGAAGTTGTCTAATTTATATAGCAAAGTAAGTAAAGATCAGTTCCTTTTAGCAAATTCTTTTTTTCAAACGAGGATTTGGGGAGTGCACTGCTCTCAGTGTTGGAATGCAGATTATCCTGCTTTAGTTTTGTACATGACAACCTAGACAGGTACTATCCCTAGAACCGTCGCAGAAGAACCATAACAGTAAGACAGTAACATAGGAAAGGCTTTGATGAATGTCTTGTTCAGTACAAGAACGGAAGCATTGAATACAAGACATGGTCACGGTTACAGCTCTTGGCAGTGTTTCTGCCTGACCATTGCTACTGAGTCGTCTGTGTAGCATTGCCATCTCAGGAGAGGCTGCAGTGCCACTTGCTGAGAATTTTTGGTTGAGGAGCTGGCGGGCTCCACAGGTTCTTTGCCAGTCTCTTGCAGACAATGACTGATAAGGTTTTGTGAGTGCTGCAGCCCGAGTAAGTGACAAGGGTAAGATAATGGTAAAGCCACCATGCTAAAACCTAAGACTAATGTCTCTTCCTTCTCTGTGAAGAAGGGGTTTTGTGTAGTTTTTGTAATGGAAACATTTGCAAGTGTAGGAAATAAACTTTTCTGCCTTTCTTATGGCTCTTTTGTATCCTTAGCACTTCTTACTGTGGTGGCGAGCACCTGAAGAAAGTGATAATGGAACACCTGTTCAGGGGATCCTGCCATTAGTGCTTTCCTGTGAGAACTTCTAAGAATCTCAGCTCTCTGAGCTGGAAATCGGTGGCTGCTGTGCTCACTAGACTGTTCTGTCCAGATGGATATAAGTTACCAACCTGAACTTTGGTTTGATTGCCTGCATCAATACTTTTTTCAGTTCCTTGTGAGGGAATATCCAGTCTTACAAGAGTAATAAGCACTATAGCACTGTATCTTCCAGGCCGAAGCTATGCTGCTGCTGTTCTGTTCACTTAAATTCTGATAGGCCAGCAAGTTCATGCAGACTCTTTAGAGACTTAGTTTAGGTGAAGGTATCTAACAATATAATGCTTGTGTGTCAACTGCGGGTCTTGCCTTTCGTGGTAGATTTTGACTTTAAGTTGTAACTCTCTTAATATGAAAAATATGACATAATACAAAAAGGTAGTCGTGGGATAGTTGTTTTTTTTTCTCTGGTTCTAGTGCCTAATACTTTCTTCTTTCTGTAGGGGGAAGCTGGGCCGGTATCCTCCGTGGCCAGGAAAGGTGAGGTTTGGTTGTTTGATTTTCTTATTTATTGTTGCTTTCTTAGTTTTTGTTTGTGTTGGGGGTGTGTGGTTTGGTGGTTGGTTTTTTGTTGGTTTTTTTTTTTTTTTTTTTTTTTTCTTTTTCCTTCTGCACAGAGAAAGCTTTGCCTGAAAGCATTTTGGTTGAAGATTAATATTGGGGGTTTTGTTTGGTTTTTTGTTTTTTGTTTAAATACATACCCCACAAATCTAAACTGTGAACCAGTTTAGGGCTTTATTTGATCTAGAAGTTCAGTCTGTCACTAACAGCTGTTAGTTCAGATGGAATGAAAAGCAACAGAGCGCGGTTCATCCAGCTCTGGAACTGACTGTGTTTCCCAGTTTTAACTATTTAATCCCTATCACTTTCTGCAAGACAGGTTTCTTTCCTCCTGTAGTAAATGGGTTAAATGCACTGTGTTAAAGAATAGAAATAGAGTCTGGCTTCTCAAGATGTTTTTTGAGTAATAATTATGGGGGTAGGGAGTAGTTAAACTTTCTCTTCTGGTTTGGTTGGTTTTTTTCTGATGAAAGGCCAAAAAGATTAAAAAAAAGCAAAACAAAACTCTATTGCCATTTTTATTATTTCTACCTCTCTGAAAGAACTTTGCTTTTATTTCTGGTGTAGGTATGAGGACTAAGCATGTTGAGTTAACAGCATGTGGCAGGGAAAAGTGTTGTCGATGTGGCTGACAGCCATAAATGTATGGTTATTGGATCAAGTTAAGTCCAGGCTCCCCTAGAGCCTTTCACCTGTGTAACTGAAAGACAGCTTTTCTCTTTACTAATATTTTAAACTTGATAAGCAATCTATTCTGAGAGTAAAGACAAAGCTTTAAATGTAAATTTTAAAAGTTACCTAAGTGGAACAAACTTTTATTAATGCCATTTGGCTTTCTAAACTTTAAAAAAAAGATTGCTAGCTTATCTATTGGGGATAGGGAGAAGAAAACCTCACTAAGAATGTAGTGATGTATCAGTGGATTTTGGCTACTTTTTCACTCTGCTGCAGCCTACAATATCTAAGGAAAGACATGGATTAAATATTTGAAAGACTTACAACAGGTTCAAGTTCTCTTCCTAGTCAGATATAAAAAAGAAAAAAAATTAAAGCTAAAATAGCTTTAACACATGACAGTAAAATCACGGGGTATAAATTTTCATTATGTGCTTTTTAACTTTCGCTTCTAATTGCCTTCAGATTGTTAATCCACCTAAAGATCTGAAGAAACCTCGTGGAAAAAAGTGCTTCTTTGTGAAGTTTTTTGGAACAGAAGATCAGTATGTACCTGCTTGTTTTCATCTGGTGAAAATACCGTGCCATATAATATGGATCTTTCAGGGAAGAAATATTTACTAACACAGTGCAGCGTAGCTTTGCCAAGGATTGTCTTTGATCTATGTGCAAAAAAATTCAACTATTATTGCATGCTATAGCCGCTCATGTGGGTGTATAAAGACTTACATACTCAGTCACGTTAGGATTTTAGTTGCTGCTGTGAAGGAGAGTTTTTTGGTAGCTTGCCATTTTTAGGGGAGTAGGTGCAATGTGACTGGGTTAGATTTTAGCATGTAACCATGTATGAGAAAGGTACAGCTAAGAGTATGCATTTGTTTTTCTGCCAGAAGAATAAAACAGCTATATACCTGCCATTTGTAAAAGAACATACTGTCATACCTGGTAATTGAAAACATTCTTGCTGTGCTTTGGGAAGACTTTACAGTATAGGAAAGCCAAAACTGTCGTAGACTACCTTTTTGCAAGGCAGAATTTATTGATTCCAAACATGCATACAAAATCATAGTTGTCTTAGATACCTACAAACAGGAAAAAAAACCAGAAATCTGAGAACTTGGGTTTTGTGAAACTGAAAATTATTTTGCTAATTTTTCAGTTTTTCCCTTTATTTTCTGCTATTTTGCATTAAGTCATGCAGTAAGGGAGAAAGTTACGAATATTTGCGGAAGACTGGAAAACCCTTTGGTGTTTGGAAAAAAAGGTAACAGTTGAGACCGTTTAATGGGTGTTTCTTAAGGAAATTAGTTTTGACTGCCAAATTATTTTTACTCAGTATTTAAAAATCATTTTGCATTAAGAATTGAGGTCTAAACTTCATGGAGTAGAAGTGAATGCTGCATACCAATAGGAACGTTTGTTGGATCTCTAGTAATGTAAGGCAGGTGAAGTTTGATTTGAAGGGAGAGAGTGTTTTGTGGTGGTGATGTTGTGGTTGAACATGGTTATTTGAGCTAATCAAGTTCTAAAAGTTGAGGAGATTGAGCCTTTCTATCCTGATTGTTCTCGATTCTTGTATTTCACGTTATTGAATCGAATACAGAGATGTTTTATATCAAGACAAGTTTGGAAAAAGTGGTCATGTCTGGGATACTGTAGCTGAGATTAGCGCATCATTGCAAATGAAGAGTTCAGTGCTGCAAAATAACTGGGATCTATTACATGATTCTAGAGCTCTGACTAGGGAAAATCCAGTCGTCTGGCACAGTAAGGTAGTGTGGTCATTGTCATGTCTCCCCTTCCCCTCCATGTCCATCTTGTGAAATTTAATCATTTCCTGCTAGATAATCATGACTTAGAAATTTGCTCGCTTTAACTGGCATACCCTGCCTGAAAATTAAATGGAAATAAATACTGCTCCCTTTGTTCTTCTTTTAAAATAGTATTGATAGGCGGAAGAGAAGCTTGTGTGCCTGTTCTGTCCTGACTTGGACCTTTAAAAAGAGTGTGCTGGTTAGAACTGTGCTGTTCTAACCAGTGTGCCGCTTGAGAAAATCCTTCTCTTTGAGCATAATCAATGAACCACGTCAGGAAAAAAATAAATTATTTCACTTAAAATGTGAGCATGAAGAGAAAATTCCTTTACTTATTTTGTGCAAGTAAACTAATGTGTTTTGCAAATACTTTTTTCTAGGTGAGTATAAACAGTAAGTGGAAATACGTAACTGGCAAAATGTCGCTACTCTACAAAATGAACAGTATGACGACCAGGAGGATGCAAAGCTCCATCACTGACTGTAGTCTGTGGTGTGATGAGTTATACTTACTCATACTGATATTCTAGCACACGTTGCTTCTGTTTTCTAGCACTTTGCTCTTTCTGCCACTTTCAAGTTTGTAAGGTGACATTACTATACCACTGATCCATTTTTTCAGCTCTTCTATTATTGCCTTACCCTGTCAAGGTTTAACAGGCAAGGATCTGGATATAAACTATTTGCCTATTGTCCAGTATGTGTGAGGTGAACGTGATGCTAGCTGCTGGGTAGAATCCCTCTCTCAAACTTCTGAGGGTCGTTGCTAGCCAGTTTGTCAATGGGTAGGTAATCTCAGACTTGATAGTCTTACTTTCTTCTGAGGATTCCCAGGTGACTGCTGTGGCCAGAAATGCCACAGTTTCAGGCTAGGTAAAAATTGTTTCCTCCTGACTTATGTGGCTCCAGTTTGCCATACCAAAGATTAAGGAGAAGGCTGCTTAGAAGTAAGAACTGGTGTGCATGCATCTGAGCTGAGTGGAGAGGTGAATAAAAACCTACTGATGAATTTGGAAGTGGTTTTGGTGTAGTGTATAGATAGGTTTTGGTTATTTGTGAAATCCCGAATAGCTTAGGATACAGCACAGAAGAAAATACATTTTTCTTTACCTGTGAACTGAATACTAATACTTACTGGCCCAGTGTGATGCTGCAGTGACTAGGGAAATACATTAACTGGAAGATTGTAAATAGTTTTGGCCAAAGACATAAACGTGAGAGCATGAGTGCATTCAGACTGTGCTCTAAGACCTGGCTTTTGATAAAGTTTCTACTGAGCTCCATGCTCCTTATGTTTCTTGTGTTGGTGTAGTTAGTTGCTTCTGTCACTTTCGAAGTAATAGGTTTTCTGGAAGATAAGGATTCTGTACCCATGGAAGAAGAATTTGCTTGTTTAAACTGTGAAGTACACCTATGCTTTACCACAGTGAAAGCCACCTTGATGTTCATAGTAGTAATATAATATCCACTTCCTATTCTAAGTGATTGCCTCAGTTGTGATGCACATATTCATCTAATGTCTCTTATTAACTTGCTCTCCAAATTGATACAGAGATTTTTCTAGTCTGCCTAGGAGTTCTTTTCTGAATGTCTCTTCTCAAAGTAAGTCACATTGAAAGGATTCTTCATTTAAAATCAGAAGAGATGGTGTTTCCTGCCCATAGACCTGGCAAGCATGTAACAACATCCAATTATGGGAGTATAAACAACAATTTTAATTTAGTCTTTCTAAACGGAAGTGGAGCTTTGACCCCTTGTCTGTGTTTCTAGCTGTGCTTTTCAGATAGTTTTTAAGATCCCCTTTTATTTCCCAAGCTACAGTCTTGTCCTAGGAAATCTTCGTAGATCATTCCAGTAGTCAAGTACTGCAATGTAAGAACTTACACATTGCTATATACGTGCATTTATTGCTTTTAGTAGTTAGAACTAATAGATTAGCAGGCCCATAGCCTACAAGTCTTTCTTGGTGTGCTTCATCCAGTTCAAAACATTCTTACATTTCATGGCCTGCTTGGGAATTCATTATGACATTGTCAAAAAATCATTGCTTTGAAGGTGTCATTCTACTATGTTTCATAGAAATACTAGGGAGAATCCCGCAGTCATCAGAGATGTGTGTACACACATTCACGTCCCATGCCACCCTCTTCTCCCTTTAGATATTCTGTAATAGCCAAATCATCTTGCAAGTCATGTATATCGAAGTCTTAATAGGAAGCTGGAACAGTCCATTCTTACTCATGGCACCTTTTTGAAGCGTCAGTGCAAAACTAATTAGTCTCATTAAATGCGGTGGGGTCAAGGGGCACTTCCTGACTTGATATATTGAGGAAAAATTGGAGGAAGCTTGCAGTCCAAGATAAGTATAATAATCTGCAGCCTATTTCCATCAGGCTCAGTGATTTTAGCACAGCACTCATTACCTTCCCATCCTCCATATCCTGTTGGGATGCAAACACCTACCCTCTTCTTCTGCCACTGTTCTTCCTGGTTTTCAAGGAGATGGAAATTTCTGGATGTCGTCTTTCTAAAATGTTCTTTCAGGTCCTGACATCAGAAAACACTTGCTTAAAGTTTGCCAGCTGTTGGATGTGGTGCCCTTTGGCAATCTGAGGAGCCAGAGGGTATAGGCTAAGCTGACAGAGGGGGTTAGCTTACATTGCTGGTGTTCTTCAGTTAGGCAAATTATCCCATGCAGAGCTCTATGTTGCTGTAACCAGACTGCTGTATAGCAGAGCCAGCTGGAATGTTGTTAGACATCTCTACAGGCAGAGTGCTGTAGCTGAAAACTACTATAGTCAAAACGTTTCCACCTCTTACTGTTATCTTTGGATGTGTAAGTACTCTGCAAAATTTTTTTTATTGCACAAATTTGAAAAATTTAATACTTAAAATTTCTTTCAGTATTGCCCTGCTGCTTGTTTTCTTTTGCTAAGTATCCCTTCCTTTTAGCTGCATGGATGTTTCTTCTAATTTAGTGTAGTAATTTTTGTTTGTTTTTTTTTTCCATTAAGAAGTTTACATATCAAATTCCAGAGTTCAGCCATTTCGGTTGTTTTACTGATGAAAATTGGGGCATTCCCTTTTAACAGCAGGAAACCTATCCTGATTTCTCTGTTGTGTCCTCACACACACTGGGCGTGTAAATAACTGAGCAGTTTTCTTTTGTCTTTCAAAATTGGTTGTGTTAGCATTTAGTGTGGGCATTTAAACTGCTACAGTCTAAAACTTTATGAATTTTTCCCAGACTGTAGTAGGTAATAGAACTTTGGAGATACAGCGCCACCGTTTTCCATCTCTAACTGTAAGGCTTGCAAAAAGTGAGTATTTGTGGATATTCCTCCACTTTCATTTCTCCAATTTATCATTAGGAATTGATATCTTTAGACTGGAAGAGAGTGGCTAGAACATGGGGGATTTTAAGGTTGCCTTGCCTGTGCTAAGCTCATATCATGGATTTGAATCTGGTATCTCTGGTTGCATCTCTTCTGTACCATTGTTTTCCGTGCAGCTCCAGGTCACATTTGTACTTGCCTCTGCTTTACAAGCATTCTAAGTTTTGATTATTGTTCATGAATATAGCATGGATTTTACATGAGTAGTGGTTTTATAAGAATGATGTTTTGGAGGGGATGAGGAAGGGTATGGAGAAATGAGCAGAGGAACCCATTACTAACAAGTATCTTTTTTACATCTTTTCACTTTCTATCTAGCCCATTCTTTACAGATACCAGATGACTCTGTGCAGTCATGAATACAATTTCATCTTAAATATGACATCTTCAGTAATGCCACTAATGCTTTTCTACAGCATTAATTCATTGCTGAGTCAGGAGAGAAATAGTAGTTCCTTTTATATGTTGTATTATAGAGACCTGTTATCTAAATATTGGCCTTCATTGGCTTTGTGGCTATTGCTTAACAGAGAGAGATCCTGTGTATAAACATGAATTATTTTGTTTGGTGGAAAGTTCTTTTCAAGTGTTTGAAACATAGCATGCAAATGCTTTATGGATATCTGGTGTCAAAAGACATGTTCATATCTTATAGAAAGTTGTCCAGGTAAGTGACACACAAAGAGTAAACTAGAAAGGAAAAGACCGGTTTAAAAAATTTACTTATTTATTTATTTTTAATCCTGAGGCAGCATTTAAGATTGTTTCTCACTTATTAGTTTGTCTCTGAGATCTCTGGCTCTTTGTCCTGGGGGATCACAAGTGCCAAGATGTGCCTTCGAAGCCAGGAGCCAGAAAGCTTTGTGCTTCAGACTTTCTCCGTACCAAAGGAAAAGTAATGAGAAAGGAAACTAATGAACTTGTGCAGTGAGGAGGGATAGGATGTGCAGAAACCTAAGAGAATGCCTTGATAGAAGAAAAGTTTGTGGGGGGTTTTTTATTATTTAGAAATTAAAATCTGGCAACAACATTTAACGTGCTTTATTATAATGTACTCCAACATTTTGTTTCCTTTGTATACATAATGGAAAGGCTTCTCATGAGCTGATGTTATCTAGTACCTCGGGATGCTTTGTCACTGAGTACCACACAGAAGAGCTTTACAGTATAAGAGCATTTTAAGATATGTTTCGCTATTATGTCCAGGCATCTGGGAGGGATTCTCTGAATAGCTGCTGGACAGCAGGCTCTAGTCTGAAAGTAATGATTTGACTTGTTATATTAGGTTAAGTCAGTTATTATGCAGAAGATATAAACTAAGCAAAAGGATTCAGCTTTGCATGCAAAAGAGTACAGGGTTCTGCTTCCAGGCTATGGTGGAATCATGGTGTAGGCTATACTGGCAATGTGGAAAGGATGCTAGCATTTTTTGCAGTCGGTTCTAGCAGGAGGCCTCATCTCTCCAGATGTGACCCAGAAAGTTTCAGTCTACTTTGAGCAAGTTGATTCCTGACTACAAACAATGGCTAATGCCAGTGAGGAGAAAGATCTCCATGAAGTTTTAAAAGAGTTTACTGGGCTTTACTACTTCATGAAGAGAGGACAAGCAAGATCCAGCAAAGCATCATTATTATTATTATTTTCACCTTTATGTTCAGTTTAGCTGTATGACATGATGCTTACAGTGTCTGAAAAGGCAGCTATTAAACCACTTCACCTGCTTGCAGAAGTCAGACCGCACTGGAGAATATTTAAAGCCTATAATCATGGCTAGTTAAGTTTGTAACTTAGAGATGCTTTTGGACCAGGGAAAATCAGTTTGACCAGTTTTTACTGTGTGCTGGGCTGCTGTATGTGAAGAAGCACTGTTGGCCATCCTAGCTCAGGAAAAGCTCTTCAGAAACTTTTGCAGGTCTGTTTTCAGTAGGATGGAAATAGCTTTGTAACAGTGTGGCTGATAAGCCTGGGCTTGAATTTGGGGAGAGAGGAAAGTATTCTAATCTCTGCGAGAACCACAAGGAATGTTGAAAGCAAAGGCATTCCCCTAAGCTGCAGTGAAAGAGTGGTAGAAGAGCTTGTCAACTGTAAGGAAAGTGGAGTTGTCACCCTGTACTTGACCACTTAACCATTTGGTAAATGTTAAGAAGTCCTACTTAGCAGCAGTGGAAACAGGGGAGTCATTTGAGTTTCCTCACAGGACTGCAGTCAGGTTAATACTCTGCTACTGTACCAGTTTATCTTAAAATATCAACAGTGAAGAAAATGGTTCTTTTTCCTCAAAAGTGAAAATGTTGTTTTCATGCAGAATATCAAGGTACATCAGAAATATGTTCATCAATGAGCTGGCATTTGCACTCACTTTATTTGTGGTGGGCTCTATTGTAAGAGACATAATTTTGGTTTTTCCTCCAGCTATTGCAGACACTTGTGTGTGCACAGTATGTTTGAACAAGGGATTGATGGCTTAGAATTGTTATGTGGCCTCTGCTTTCAACAACCTCTTGAGCAGATTCATATTGTTGGCTACCTTATGTGGAGGCATGTGATTGTGGGTGTTCCTTCTGGTGATACAAGAGCAGTCACTAGACTGCCTTTGTTCTAAACAAGTATCTAAGATCCCATCCAAAAGCTGTCTTGCTGATAGAGAATATGAATAACGCTTAGAGCAGAGCACTGCTAGCATGAGGGGATATAAAACTTGAGAGAGAAACCAAGTAAAAGTGTCAGAATAAAGTTCTCAGTGAATGCGGAAATCACAGCCTTTCAGGTTGTAGAAAGCAAGTTTGGGCTGCTATCATCTGTTTCTCTGGAGAAAAAAAGTATATCTGTGTGTTTCTAAAAGTGGGATGGTTGAGAAAGTTGCTGTTTGGAGAATATAATTTAATTTTTTGTTTGTTTTGTTGTTGTTTTTGTTTTTGTTTTGTTTTGTTTGCTTCTAGTGCTTGGATCAAAGTGGAGCAGCTGAAGCCTTATCACCCTCACAAAGAGGAGATGATAAAGATTAACAAGGGTAAGCGCTTCCAGCAAGCTGTGGATGCTGTAGAGGAGTTTCTTAGAAAAACCAAAGGCAAGGACCAGGTGAGTGGGTTCTTTTTTACTGTGTGCATCAAAGCAAGTCTTGGCATGAATGATGGTCAGATGCATTTTTATGTGAAAGGAGTTTGTTGCCTCTGGCAAGTTGAGGAGGGATTCGTTTACATTCCTTTGTTTTTTGTTTTTTTCCCCTATCCTCTCTTCTTCCCTATTCAGTCTTGTTTGGTGGGAAAAAGGTGTTGTTAAACTGATGGAGAAACTGAAGAGGCTAATTGATCTGCTTATGATGATTTGATAAATCAGTCTTAAGTCTTGGGCTAGAATTTGATGTCTACTAATCTTGTCTTTAGTGTATTGGAAGTGCACATATGTGCACACACTCCCAGCAAGTCTTCAAGTGGTCTGTTACTCGCTTACTTAAACTGATGTATTTTTGCAGGAGAACTAACCAGGAACTTCACTCACCGACTTCAAAGGGCTAACAAATAGCTAGTTTTCAAGTTACTGTGCTGTTGTTTTGCTTGGTAGTAATCAGCACAGGGTCCCTCACATCCTTGGTTTTGCATGAAAATCATTCCAGCTCTTCTCTTCTTTCCTTACCATCTTCTGTTCTGTAATCTCTCAGGCGTCTTCCCATAACTCCAACGAAGAGAAGAATCGGCGTAATTCCAGTGAAGAAAGAAGCAAGCAATCTGCTGGTGAAGAGAAACGCAAGGCCAGTTTGTCTGAAGGAAAGTTGAAGAAGGGCACAGGGGAAGGAAAAAAGAGGGTCTCTTCTGTATCGTCAGAGAGAGGATCAAAATCACCTTTGAAAAGAGCCCAGGATCAGAGCCCCCGAAAGCGGGGGCGTCCACCCAAGGATGAGAAGGTTTGTGTTGTGCATGTCCGCCAGTGCCCTGTGGACTTTGCAGATGGACTCTAGGGTTGACTGGCACCTTGACTAACAGGCCAGCAGGAAGAGTCAGTTCAGTATCAGGTTTTTTTAAGCTGTTCCATATTACTACTTCTAGACCATTTGGCTGCCTGATACCTTTGGCAAGCATATTGTTGGTTCTTCCTGTAATTTTTACCAGTTAGTTATTTTGAGTAGCTTTGTTCATATCTTTGAGAGGGCTTTGAGAGCTGTATCTTGAGACTCCACTTTTCATCTTGCCATCCCTCAAGTTCAGTTTGTGTGGGAAGGATTAGTGAAGAGGTACGGGTCTTCATCTGATTCCTGACTTCTCCCATCTCATCTACTTTGTATGATTAAGTGATCAGTAGTCACTCAACTTCACCCTCAGTACTTACAGAGGGTGGGGTATTCTTAAGGGCTAGGGTTTAAAGAAGAAACTCTTGTAGCCTGGGAAATCCACCAGAAGAATTGATTGTATTCATTTCAGCTTCTCTGCTCTAGGATATATTTCCATCCTCCATTATAAAGGTCCAACCTTGGAGCATTATTATTTTATCCCCATTACTTCCCTGTTATTTCTGGATGTTGTGGCAGCAACAATAGCCACCAATACTTTGTCTACCCTCATCTAGAGTTCCAGCCTTTTTATTTATTGTGGAACTCACTATTGTGGTCCAGATCTTCCTTTTCCAATTGGATAATTATTTCGGTGGATTATTACAATGCACATGCTCCGTCAGAGACTACACCTGGAGACCATTGGGAGACTTCAGCTGATACACCATGTGGCAGCCTGCTTGCTCACCTGTGCTTCAAATGGATCACATTATGCTGTGCTTCACAATCTTGGCTTTCAGTGCACTTCAGGACACAAGTCAAGATGGTAGTCTTTGATCTCCAAAGTTGTGAATGGATTGGCCTTCACTGGTTGAACAGCAAACTCTTTCTTGATGTAGTAAAATGAAGCTGATCACCTCAGATATTAGCTATGAAGGAAATACTGGCTTTTTTTTTTTTTTAGAGCCAGCTTCTGTTAAATCAGGCTGTATGACAGAGCCCGTCAGTTTCTCCTTTTGGGGGGTGTTGGAAGAGGGGAGGAATGATGCATATTTGTGAATTCTTACTAATCATTACGGAACTTGTGACTTGACTGATGCAGGAAAACACTTTACCGGCAACATACTTTCACCTCTCAAAGTGTCTTGCTATGAGCGAGTTGTATCTTCACATATTTGAGTTACAATAAGCCACGGGGCCTTTTTTTCCACTTGCAAAATGTTTTTGTGTCTTTGAGCTAGATTCATTCCAAAATTGATCAAAACTAATAGCTGGGAGAGTTCTGATCGTGCTGATGTGTTGCATGCTCAGGTTCTACTGTGTTAGCTACCTCAGGGCATCAGAGCACTTTGAGTGAGTGAATTGTAGTGGTAGAAATTATTTTACTTGCAAATTGCTGGCAAAGTCGTTTTGAACAGCTTATCACAGAGGTCGCCAGCTATGTGATAAATGTCTGGCTGCAGACCATGAAAATAAGCAGGCTGATGTAGGAAAGTAGCCTTATAGCTTCTGGAAAGTAATGTACTGACAATTAAAGAAATTGCCATGAAAATATAACAGTACTGCCTTAACACTATTTTTCAGCATGGGAAAGAATTTTAAAATCTTGTTGTCTTCTTGCCTGGTTCTCATAATTTCCCCAAATTCTTAGCCTTAGGGTAGAAAACATTTGTTGCTGTCCTGAATTACTGCAGTGTTGGGATTTTGCCCCGTCGCAGTCCAAATTCTGGCTTTCCAAGTAATAAGGATGCACAAAATTCAAGAATCCAGTTGTTGTCAAGGTGTGCTCTATCTAGAAATGGTCTGTAGGCATACATGATCATTCAAATACTCTTGTTTTTAAGCTTATATGAATATTTTCAAAGGACCAACGTGACTTGATAGGTATCAGAGCAGGTTTCATCCACGCTTTAGGAGTTGAAACAGCAGTGTGGTCTCTAAGGAGAGAATTTTAGTGTGCAAGGCTCTCCCTAGACGCTTTAGGGTTGGAGACTGATGTCTAAATTGTCCCTGCTGACAGACGAAACAGTTGCATCAATCTGAGTTACCTTCAGGAATCTTGCTCGTACCTTTTTTGCAAACAGTGGTCTTCTATTGTGGTTCTGCGTGGACACTAAGGTATATTGTGCATTTTCAGGAAGTAATTTTGGAGGGGAGATAATGTGATTCCATTTCTGAACCTTCATTTCAGGAAGATAATACATACTATGCAGAAGTCCTGCACATTTTCTTCATATATCATATGTCTATGACCTATAGCATAAAGACCTATTTTAACCTATGTATCTTGGGGAAATAAGAAAGATAAACTTTAATCTGCTCAACAGTAAAAAAACCCGATGTGTTAAGTGTTATTGTGACATGACAAATCGGGGCCTGTTGAGTGAATGTGGCAGTCCACGTACCGGTTTCTGTTTCATGGATTCAGCAAACTTGAGTAGATATGACTATCAGCCTCACACTTTGAAGGTTCTCCTGTTAACAGGTGGGCTACTTTTTTATGACGGGAGGATTAGAAGAGTTCAGACCTCTGACTGTGGTCATGTCCTTCACCCATTTGTTTAGCTTTTTGCATCCACCAGAGGAAAATGCTGGATCAAGTGTGTTCATTTGCTTCTCTGCTTATTGCATGATTACGCAAGTGCAGTGATTCCTCTTACATATGAAGAATGGATTCTCCAGAAGCCATAACTGTGTGGTTGAATTCCTTTGTTGGCAGTTCATGTTTTCTTCACCTCACCTGTGTTGATAATACGCTCTGTGTTAAAATATGAACACTTCATGGAAAGGCATGTGAGATGGAAGGCATTTGTAGCGCTTTTCAGAACTCTGTATGTGTGCTCATATGATCAACGTGCTGTGGCCAGCCACTGAGCCAGGTTGTAAGCTCTTTCTGATCCACCTTCTGTCTCCTCAGGACCTCACAATTCCAGAGTCAAGTACAGTGAAGAGAGTGATGACTGGAACAGTGGCTGGATTTAAATGGCCACCAAGCGTCAGTGAGGTGAGAAACTTTACAACATAATGTGATCTAGGAACTGAGTTTGTGGAAGCAAATCTAGAATCTTTTGTCTGGGCTGTAAAATAGTGAGATTTTTCTCTGCCTCCTGTTGGAACAAAGTAAGACACTCTCATTCTGTCATTCTGTAGTGTAACAAAGCTGGACAAGATCCTGGGCAATTAAGAAGTATGCTGGGAAGTGAGATTTCAGTCTTTGTGGAACTATTTGCAGATTCACACTTGCTCTACTCATTTTTGCACTTCTTGTTTTAAAAGTATTGCTGAGACTGGCTTCCCAGAACTGGAGGAGGTGATGTGGATAGTCTCTCCCTGTCTGGACACTATTGTATGGGGTGGTTTAATTTGATTTCCCTCCTAAGAAGCTTTTGGAAACCTTTCATTTTTGTGCATAAATAAATAAGTGGTCAGTAAAGCAGAATAAGAGCAGTGTGACCTTAGGCTAGTGCGTATGATGCTCATCGGGGAGGTGAGATACCTGGGCCTACAGTCCTTGTTGCTGTTAATATGGGTTTGCCTAGCATGTGACAATGCTAGGTGTAATCTCCAGCCTATTCCCAGAATGCTGTTTTAAGAAGTTCCTTGGAAGCTGGAAAATAAGTGTTTTCATTCCCTTGAGAAGAAGCAGCAGGATATGAGATCTCTCCCTCCCATGTTAATCTTGCTCATAACCTTCGTTGGTTTTCCTACATATGTCCAAAAATGAGGAATTAGGAATTAGACTTGAATGGCTTTGGGTTTGAGAGTGAAACAAATGTAAACAGCTTAAATGAAACAGGCTGCTTGATAAAGCTGATACATTTTATATTTTCCAGCTTAAGCTATTGTTCTCGTGCAGCTTGGGAGAAAAAGGGAATTGTGCTGTGGTTGCTCAGTGACTCTCTGGGAATGTTTCTGAGCCTGTACTTTCTTTCTTTGTAGCCTGTGAAGGACAGTGATCCACACTTTCATCACTTCCTGCTGAGCCAGACAGAGAAGGTGAGGATTTGGCAGGCAGGATCATTCTGCTGGTCTGTCTGGCTTGGCATCCTGCCCTTTGCTGGGTCTAAGTACAAGGAGTATGCGTAAAGAGCTCTGAAATTCTCTTCTTCGGGGTCTAGCAGCAATTAGATTCTCACGTACAATCTTGCAGTTCAGTTACTTCCTAACCTTAAGGTTTAGAGTGATTTAGCATTGAGTACAGTGAATAGTTTAAGTAATTAAAGATTATCTAGCACCAGGATTTGACAGATCAGTTGTAGTAAATTCTTTAGATTGAACATTGAGGGGTAGGAAAAGCTGTTTTTCTGTTTAAAAACCCTGTTTGAAAGTCTTTGGTTGTCCTACCAGTTGCTTCATCTGGATGAGCTTGTCTATTAACTGAATATGGCAGGAGAATTTCCAGGGCCAGAAAATCTCCATGTGAAATATAGCCAGTTTATCTCCTGGCAGTCAGAAGCCTTGCAGGATTTTATCTTCAGCAGTGAACATCAGGACAAAAAGGAGAGATCAAATTAAATGAAAAAGGATTTATATCCAGCTGAGGATCTGGGCAGAGCCAGAAGGATTAAGAGCAGCTAACAGCTTTAATCTACACAAGCTCACAATAAGCAGCATGGGAAGGACCAGCCTTCACCTTAACGTTAGTTGAAAGCCACATACCTTCTCATATTAACAAGAAGGTTTTTCTTGCACAGCTGCATTGACATACTGAGCATAGATATGAGGCAAGGCACTTCATGGCAGGCTTTAGACATCTCTGTTTCCTTTGGGCCAAATGCGAGAGTAGGGATGCCCTGGATCCTTGCCTCTAGAGGACCCTGTCATATGAACTACAGGAAGGAGTTTGCAGTACCTGTATCGGAAGACAGGCTGAATTGCTGGGGCAGGGTGGGAAAGGAAGAGCTTAGTATGTCACAATAGGTTTTTGTTTTTATTTTCTCCCATTGAGGGAAGCCTGGGAGTTTTTCTGCTTTGCAGATGGTGGTGGGTGGGTGAGCTGCCTGTTTCTATCTAACAAGGATATGGTATGTTTGCTCAGCAGAGCAAATCAGCACTGTCCTTCCCCTGAATGCTTTGTCTTCTCCATACAGCCAGCTGTCTGCTATCAAGCCATCACAAAGAAGCTGAAGGTTTGTGAAGAGGTAAGGCAAATATTGGTTTTGATGGATTTTCCTTATTGTCCTGAGGACTTGCAGTTCCTCCAGAGCTGTGCATTCTATTTTTTTTTTTTTTTTTTTTCCCCCACCCCACCCTCTTCCCACCTCCCCAGGAAACAGGATCCACCTCCATCCAGGCAGCAGACAGCACAGCAGTCAATGGCAGTATCACACCTACAGACAAAAAGTAAGATCTCCAACGCGCTTCAACCATTTCCCTTACTTTTTCTCCTTCCCAGCTCATACATGCAGCCATTATCCAGCTTGTCACTGAGAATAAATAAACCTAACGTTTCCCTCTAACTACAGATCTCCTCTGTCCTTGTGTGAAACTCTGATTTGGGGGGAAAAGGGGGAGGGAGGCAGCTGAAAAACGAACAGGGGCTGTACAGTAGAAGAATTCAGAATAGGATTTGGCCTGGATACATTTGCAATTCAGGGCTTTTCTGCAGTTGCCCTTTTCCTGTAGGGCATACTGCAGAACATTAAGCAGCAGTACTTCTGAATGCTGTATGAGGCAGAAAGATAAAAGGGTATCTTTCTCCAGTAGTGCCTGGCAGTTGACTGGGTTTATTTAATCGCTCTTCTGAGCATGTAGAAGACAAGAGGAAGAGGGAGGCGTGCTCTCTCAGCACAAGAGCTTTGCTGTGTAGCACGTGAGCTTTCTGGTTTCTTCTAACGTCCCCCTTCTCCTTTCTAGAGTGAGAGAAGCCTAATTTGAGCTTCCTGTTTCACTCTGTAACTTCCGCTCTGTTCAAATTGAGTTCAGGCCACAACTTGCTGTTTGCCGTTGGGGTCGTTCTCATGGGATGTCAGTTCTCAACTGTACTCCAGGGGAACCAAAATAACAATGAAGCTGTTCAGGTAAAACAGTCTCTCAGGAAAGTGTGGCTCAGAGGTGGGTTGGGAGAGAAAGAATATCTCCTCTGTTTTAGAGGCTTGAAAATAGGTGGACCTTGTTTGGGCTGTTTAAGGAGCGTATAGTGACTTGCTCTGACCTGTCTAAATTAGTTTGCTCTAACAAAAGGCAGCATGGCTAGCTGGGAGAGTGCAGCTGGCTTGCGAAAGCCACAGCGCATCTGTAGTGTGGCTAATTCTGAAGAATTAGCTGGGGAATTGCCAGGCAGATTTCATCTCGAAGTTACATCAGACCTGTAACTGAACACTTCAGAATTTCCTGCTAGAATTGTGGTTTTGGTATGAAGCTAGCTGCATGATGTATGGAAGGATCTTTGCAGCAATGACTGCAAAGGAATTTCTGTTGTGCAGGTAACTGTAGGGATGGAAATTGTTTTAGCGCATTGTCGTCTTCTTGAAGGGGGGGAACAAAACTCTTGCCAGCTTTGTGGGGGGAGGCATGGGGGAAAGCAGCTGGTATCTGGGACTATTGTATTGTTGCTCATAGTGACCTGTACTGACCTATTACTTCCTTTCTAGGTCTGTCCAAAATCGCAGCTGTAGAGCAGGGACTAGGTCTATGGTCTGTGCATGATGCCCAGTAGTCTTTGCTGGGCTTCATTAAAATAAAGGTTGTAATGTATCATTCAAAGTATTACTTAGTTTAAAAATCAGAAGATTAATTAGAGAAGCACTTGCTGATCTCTAAATGTTCCTTTCATCTTCAGTAAGGCAATGGCTGGCAACAGAAAGCACAAGAGCAGCAATTTTAATAAAACAAACCAAACAAAAAAACCTACAAACTAACACACACCCACCCCACCCCCCCCAAACAAACAAACAAAAAACCCCAGACCACCAAAACCTTTAAGTAGTCTTCTGAAGCAGACTAAAGACTTTCTTCAGGAAATTGTTAGGGTTGCTTTGTAAGCAAAATAAATACCAGTTTGCTTTTAAAGCTCAGTATCTGCCCATTCTAGCTGTGGCCACAGTGGAACAGGTTTGGTTTTGTTGTGGTTTTGGGAGTTTTTTGCTGGTGATGCTCCAGGGTTTGCTCTTCATCATTCCCAAGACCATGAGAGGCTGACACCAATTGCTTTCTGTTGCATTAATGTTTATCTCTTCCCCTCAGGATAGGATTTCTGGGACTTGGCCTGATGGGAAGTGGCATTGTCTCCAACTTACTGAAGATGGGTCACACTGTCACTGTCTGGAACCGGACTGCTGAGAAGGTAGGCATGTGCTTAAGATACAGGTGATACTGAACCTTTTCTAAACATGTAGTTACCACCTCTAGCTCGGGGAGGCCTGGAGTCACCAATCAGTGGTGCCTAGGAGAGGATGCCAAAGAAACACAAGTATATGCTTGCCACCTTTTTCTATTATTATTTCCTAGGTGCTTGTTGGTGGCCACTTTTGACTAGATGAAGCTGTAGTCTGTCCTAGTATGGTCACTCTTATGTGAACAGTCCCCATCCCATTCCCATTTTGTATGAGATGGGAGGGTTGCCAGAAAAATTGCAACCTTGTATATGTGTTGAGGGATGCAGTGTAAAGTGCCTCTGGAAATACTGCTGATGTAAATAGCCAAGTCATTGTGTCATGGAGCTGGACAAAAAGACCAAGTGCTGGGGAATTGGTTCTAGGAGTGGTGTGGTAAGATGCACTGCTTGACCACAGCTTCATCTACACATCCATTGTGCTGTTCGTGTTGCGGTAACAAAGGTTCTGTTGAAAACCTGCTGTGTCATAAGACCAGGATGAGAAGGGTTTAGAGGTGTATTCGAAGTGAAAATGAAGCTTATATTACACTTATATTCTAGCCAGCGTTATGCTTTGTAGTGGAGGAGGAAAAGTAGGTAACTGGGGGAGATATGGTACTGCAATGATATTGTGGAATATCAAAGGCAAGAAGGGCACTGTGGTTACTTTGTTCAAAGGGATTAAAAGATTTTTTTTTTTTTTTGACTGCAAAACATGGATGGTGTGAGGGGATAGGGTAAGAAGGAGCTAAGATTTTGAAGCAGCAGCACACTAAAACACATTAGTCTCAGCTGTGCATAGTCTCAGCTGTGCATATTCCTGTTTACTGTGCAGTAACACCTTTTGCTCTGTCTGTCTACCAGTTATTTTTCCCCTCATCTCTCCTCCAAAACCCACAACATTCAATCTCTTATCATTTCACCTAAGTGTTCTCTTTTCCTGTGTCTTTCTTTTGAAGTTCTTCACTTGAAGTTTCAGAAAAGCTGCAAAAGAGCCCCTTGTGGGCAGGGGGGTGGGGACAGACGACAAACCAACAGAAGACAACCCAGTCGCCATGTAATTAATATGCCTGACTCCTTTTGAGTTGGGTCCAGCAGCAGAGCTTGTTTCAGCAAAATGCCAGAGAACCCATTTGCTCTGTACTTAATTTTTCTTATGTTTGGATTTGTGACTTTTGCAGTGTGATTTGTTCATCCAGGAGGGGGCACGGCTGGGAAGAACCCCCGCTGAAGTTGTCTCCACCTGTGACATCACCTTTGCCTGTGTATCGGATCCAAAAGCAGCAAAGGATGTAAGGATTAGCTCTTATTTTTCCTCCACCAGCTAGATTACAAGATACAGTCACTGAATGCCATTCCTGATTCCTACTAACCATGGTAGCCTGGGTCACTGTAGATGCTGGGCAGTGCAGCTATGTAAAAATAAATATCCCAACAAAAAAATCATCCCTGGGGGTACGTTTTGATATCCCTCTAGGAGTCTATCAGTGCAGTGCCAGGCTCGCTTGAATTGCTGTCCTGCAGGATTGGAGTTTCTCTGCAGACACCCTATTGCTTTACCGCTCTTCTGTTCCCCACAGCTGGTACTTGGTCCGAGTGGAGTGTTGCAGGGGATTCGTCCAGGGAAGTGTTATGTTGATATGTCCACTGTGGATGCAGATACAGTCACAGAGTTGGCCCAGGTAATCACATTGAACTGAACTGCTAACATCTGTGATTCAGCAGCAGTACTGCAGTTCTTGTTGCTTCAGGTGGTAAGCTGTTGATAATAAAGATGCTTCTGATGATTTTGGGGCTTCTTTTAGGAGACGCTCAAGTCCCAGGCAAATAAGACAAAATAAACTGTCAAATCTTGACCAGCAAACAAAGTTGGATGAGATGTTCCCTGGTGATAACAGCAAAGCCTGTAGATTTGGCAGGACTGTTAGCTGGCACCAATGCAAACAGCCAGCCAGATTTTGATCCCTTAAGAAGTATTTATAGCCAGATTGGTATTCTGTAGCAAACTGGAGGAGAAAGCATTGTCTGGATTAATAACTGTCCTTAAATGATAAAATGCATAATCTGCTTATTTTAAATGTTCTGCTTGGGGAAAAAAAATGCCTTCATGTTTCATTCTCTAGAAATATTATTATAGAGAGGATTTCTGTAGAAGTGTTCTGATTATTTCTGATGTGGCATCTTTGATTTCCTCTTTGGCTTCTGGATTGTTATCCTCTGCCTTAAAGGTAGTGTGTGGTGTTGCACGAGGAAGGGGAGTTAATTTTGGTGAAGTTTTAAGCAGACATATTCATGACACAGTAGTGTGTAACATGAATTTGGAGAATGAAGGGTCATACATATTAATAAACCTCTGGCTGAAGAGATCTGTCAAAGGCCTTTCCTCTTTGGGGAAAAGGGGGAAAATATCGTAACAGTCAATCTTCTGAGATTCCTACACCACATGTGCAATTTCAGCACTGGTTCCTTTGGCCGTTACAGGGTGCCATGGCAAAAGCACGTAAGTTCAGCTGCTTAAAACATGCACAGTAGTGACGGGTGCAAGAAAGTGCTGCTGGAGTGTGAGGGCAACTTTTGGCCTCAAGTACCCTTTGCAGCGCATCACTTTCCTCTTCTATTTATAAGTCTGAGCTATTTGTTCTGCTTTAAAATTCTGTTCTCAGGGACAGGAATGCCCTAAACAATGTTCTTGTTGTGCTGCCTACTCAGCATCAATGTGTGCTGTTCATGCACAGCTAACCAGAGATGCTTTTTTTTTCTAGGTGATAGTGTCCCGGGGTGGTCGCTTTTTGGAAGCACCGGTCTCAGGAAATCAGCAGCTATCTAACGATGGGATGCTAGTGATCCTGGCAGCTGGTGACAGGGGTTTATATGAGGACTGCAGTAGCTGTTTCCAAGCGATGGGGAAGACCTCTTTTTTCCTAGGTAATTGAAATGCGAAGGGCCTGATAGCAGTTTCTTACTCAGTGCAAGGACTGGGAAATCCAGCAAAGAGTCTTAGAGGCGTATGTGTCATCTGTTTCTTGTCTCCTTGGGCAGTATGGGAAACTGCCCTGCTCTTTGGGAACTTGACCAATTTCAGAGCGTCTAGCCTAAGTTTTCTTTTTTGAATACTGGCTCATTTTGGAGGACCCATGATGCTTTTATTTTCAATCATACTTTGTTATGATTTCTCCCTTCCTTTGAGTGCTTGGAAAATGGGTAAGGTTTCTTAAGTCTTTCAGGGGAGGGGAGAGCTGCCAAGTACTTGGACGTGGATAGTCTGGTAGTGTTAATACTGTGTGGGATGGGGGAGCAAGGCTGCTGTATCTCTTCTGGAGGAATGCCCAATGGTATGTCTCGCTCCCAGGTGAAGTAGGCAATGCTGCCAAGATGATGCTGATTGTGAACATGGTCCAAGGCAGCTTCATGGCAACGATAGCAGAAGGACTGACTTTGGCTCAAGTGACTGGCCAGTCCCAACAGACCCTTCTGGATATCCTCAATCAGGGACAACTTGCCAGCATCTTCCTGGACCAGAAGTGCCAAAGTAAAGTTCTCTTACGTTGTTTTATTATAGGACATTTGCCACAACCTAGCAGCATTTCAGATAATGGCAGAAGGGAGAAAATAACCATCCCATCTTCATCAGCCTGGGATTCTGGGTATTTTAAGCATTCTGGAAATGAAGAGCTGAGTTCCATTCCTTCCCCTTCATAGCCAGGGCTCCTGAGAATCCACCCCAAGCTCTGCATTGTCTACAGCCTGCTTAGAACTTGAGTTCACAGTGAGGATTTCATTGGGGCAGGGTAATAAGTGAAATGGAGGGCAAGCTGCTTAGAAATCTGAGCTCACTTTGTCAGTGGGCAATAATGACGTTATCTGCTGTGGTCAGATGGAGAGCAGAGAAACAGAAGAGCTAAAAGCAGTGTTCCTGCTGATCAGCATGGGAAAGGGAAGTTTGGTGTTGAATTACATGCCCTTGCAGTGTGGGCTTGATTTACTTTTGTTGTGCTTATTTTTTGCACCCATTCCTCTCAACAGATATTTTGCAAGGAAACTTTAAACCTGATTTCTACCTGAAATACATACAGAAGGATCTTAGATTAGCTATTGCACTGGGCGATTCTGTCAACCACCCAACTCCCATGGCAGCTGCTGCCAACGAGGTAAGAGCTGTTCAGTGTTCAGATATGTGTTATTCAGCATTTCTTCAATAGAGCCCTTTGTCAACAAGAGACAAAAATCTAGGAATTATGTCATCTCTAAGACAAGGGAGCAGCGATTGAAATATATTTTGACTAGGATGGAATTGGATTTGTTTTGATTGTAGAAGCCCTTAAAATATCACATCAATAAACATAGATGGCCTCAACAAGACCTGGTGTGTTCTGATATGTGCTGCTCTAATTACTTGACATACTATGCAGTTCTCTGGTTTGCAATGGTCAGCAAAGCAATTTTTCTGCCGAGGAAAGGCTTCACACGAGCAGGCACTGATCCTTTTCTAATTTCTCTTCTCTAGGTCTATAAACGAGCAAAAGCATTGGACCAATCAGACAACGACATGTCTGCAGTGTACAGGGCCTACATCCACTAGGCTGCACCGTTCTTACTGTTAATACTATGATTATTGATTAATATTATTATGATACTGGGTTTTAACTCTGGACCAGTCCATCTCTGTCTCTCCATTTCCTTTTATACACAGACTTTGAGATCTGCCACGGAGGCAGCTGCTGCGGTGAGCCTTCCCCTGGTGGCAGAAAGGGGGGAGGAGGGGGCTCGGATTGTTGCAGTCTAATTAGAAAAATCCATGCCATGCACTGACAGTCATGGAACAGAACAGTGGCGGCTTGTTCAGAAGCTCTGAGGCAACTCTGCCAGAAATCTGCTGCTTGGCTGCTTTTATTTTCCAATTTGTATGCTTGTCCAAGATGCTGTTTCTAACGATCCCTTTTCTCCTTTGCTGTGAAATAATGCGTGTGTTGGACTCTCTGCATCAAGGGGACAGGTGACACACATCCCATCTACCTGTGAATATTGCTAAAGTCCTTGGTCCCAAGTAAGGTGAGGAGCATTTCCTGTTAATCGGCCACTGTTAGAGAACAAAGCACCTCCCATGGAGGAGAATGGCAGTTCCAGAAGGTAATGGGGTTGCATGCAACACTGTCTTGATTCTGCTTCTTTTTAAACTTCCACCTCCCCAGCACCTTGATGGAGGAATTCCTTGTACTGTTAAGAAAAACAGATTGCATCCATGTCTTCCCCTGTACAGACAACTGTAGCTTAGGGAACACAAACCTTACTGAAAATTAGAGAATGCCAGTGTAAACGAGCCTCCTAAAAGGCTAATCACAGCTGCCCATCTCACAAACAGCATTGGAGATCAGCACCTTTGCATAGAAAACTGCAAGAGGAACATACAGCCTAAAACTGGGCCAGAGATATTTTATTTGGGGAAGGAACAAACCTTAGGGTTGCTCCTGGCCTTAGCTTATGTTGCTTTAATACTTGCTTTTTTTTTTTTTTCTTTTTTTAACCCTTGTAGTCAATAATTACAAAGGTGTCTTGAATTGTAGCAGTGTCACAAGCAGAGTGATGAGTCTGAAAGAGGCGAGAAGAATGATCGTAGAGCCAAGAGACTGAGAATCCTGAGCTCCTTTCCATGCTCTCTCTCTGGCCTTTGTATGGTCATTGTATCTCTTAGCCTGTTTGCCCATCTTTAAAGGTGGGTGATGATTACCTACCTCACAGGGATATTTTTGTGTACTGATTAGTGATCTTTATACATGTCAGACTTTCCATACATGTTCTTAGTCTTACTACTCTGGGTACACTAGCACAGCATGAGACTTTTCCCTGTACCTGTGACTCTGCTTGTAGCCAGATACCAACTTCTAGAAAGACTAGTAAACAAAGGGGAGGCTAAGACCACTGCTGAGCTTTAGTCTAGGAATGTGGGACTTGAACTGCAGATGCCAAGGCTAGAGAGCAGAGATGCTCTCATTGTTGATAGCAGAGCAACCCAGAGTCCAAAGGATGCATGTCTCTCTAAAAATGCACAGAGCATGTTTTTGGGTGTGGTTTGTTGTGTTTTTTTGGTTTTTTTTAATTGTTCTCAGTATTAGCCTTTTAGGAGGGTTCTTGCATTTTGGATTTGAGAGTTAGTAAAATGCCAGTAAGAAACTTTATTGGCCAAAATCGCTTTTCAGTGGCACAATCTCCTCCCTTGGTTTGGGATTCTGAAAGGAAAGAAAGCAAATTCAAATTAGACCATGTTCCTTTAAATCCATGAGGTCTGCCCCTCCCGCCATCTTATTTTTCTAGGAACTTAATGGCTGTGTTAGGAAATCTTCCTGTGGGTTAGGATTTCTGACCAATCCTGCTGTGTGCAGCATGTGCATATGGTTCAGGGGCACCTTATTAAGAAACAGAGAAAGTATCAGATACTCATTACGAATCATGACATCTAACGCCTAATGCTGTAAATGTTACTTTGTTGAATATTTCACCTCCTGTGATCACTATTATTTGTGGGCTAATATTGTGTTAACGCATTATGTCCTGTGGTGAACATCTAGTAATAGATCCGTTAGATATCACTTTGCCCGTTTGTCAGTGATATATGTGAACAATACTAGTTACACATACATGTTTCTTTGGCAGTGCAACTGTCATCCTGCATGTAGATATTCATATTAAAGGCACATATAACTACCCAGGATAACCAGCCATTAGCCTGCTTTTGACACACTTGTGCTTCCCCCATCCAGAAGAACTCCGCTATTAGCATCAGAAGTCCTTGGTTAAACATGCCGCAGTTAAGAAATCATTTACATGAATGGTGTATTGAGGGCATCTGGGCGAAATTGTGTTTTGGGGGCAGGAGATAAGACCACAGGTTTTATAGTGTAAGAAAGCTTTTGGGAGGAAGAGGGAGGTGCTGTCTCGGGTCCAGTTGAGAGTGGAACTGTGCTGAGCCAGTGCAGCAGCATCCCCAACCTGTTCCTGCTGAGATCTCTTGGGCCGGGGTAAAGGTGAATGGGTCTGAGCAAAGGTAATGGAGGATCTCCCTCTTTTTCTACTTTGTGGTGCCTCTGGATAGAGTGAGAATATGAAAGGAGCTCTCAAGTCCTGTGATACGTGTTTTGTAGTGAATTCAAAGAACCATGTTTGTGAGAGAGGAGAACCACTCCCATGGCAACTCCCTGCTGCAGGTTTTGTTTTCCAGAAATACTGTAGTGCTGGAAATGGCGATTGTTATTTATGTGGGAGTGGCAGGTGCAGACTAGTTAAACACTGTAATTTATCCTGGGAAAGTCTGACTGCAGCTTTCTGGTGAGGTAGGTGGATGTAGAGTGGCTGGAAGGTGCGGTGCTGACCAGCCAGTTGTACAATCACAGATATGCCAGGGAGGAGCAGGAGACCGAGAGCTCTGAAGTGTGGGTGTGAAGTGAGGAGGAGGGATGGAAATGGTGTAAACCGGACTGTTTCAGATGCCATTTCAGATTGACTTGTGTCAGTCTCACTCAGATTCTTGTATTTATGTCTGTAGCCTCTGAACATGGATCTTAAATCTGTTCCTAGGCCTGAGATTTGGGGGAGGGAAGGGGGGGAAGCTGTGGATTGAGAGATGCTCTAATAAAACTGGCTAGTCAATGTTGTCTTAATATTGTTGACAATTCTGTAAAGTTCCTTTTTATGAGGATTTCTGTTTTAGAAATTTGCTTTTTTGACTCCCTCCTTTTTAAAGAGAAAATGTGACACTTGTGAAAAAGCTTGTAAGAAAAGCAGTTTCTTTCTTCCTCAATGATAGATCCTATAGTTAATTAAGGTTGTGAATTTTTATTTTTTTGCCTTGTTTTTAATTAACGTTTGTCTTTCAGAATAGGATGTGTGAAAATGTTTAAATGGCAAAACAAAAAGATTTTTTTTGTGCAATTAACAAAGCTACTGGCAAAAAGAATAAAACCCTTCTTGGTAACATGATGTTCTTGTGGCATTTTCTAAAGCCTATCAAACCTGTATTGTGGCATTAAAGAAATATGTACGTTTCTCAAAACATTAAAAAATCAGAGTTGCTGAAAAACAGCAGTATGTGTGAGAGCATTTTGGTCATTGCAGAAGCCTGATCTTGTCAGTGTGGCACTACAATGGATGAACCTGGGTAAATTCCAGCCTCTGCACGCAGAGGGCTGTGTGCATCCGGACTGAGAGGAGGAGGAAGGCTTAATTTTAAAGCAAAGAATGCTGAGAGATGGAGGTGCAGGAACTTTCTGGTGTCAGTGACTTCTTGTGTTGTCTAAGTGTTGGAGCCTGGTGGCCCAAGTGCTCTGTCTGGAGTATCCCTTCTAGCGTCTGGTGTTTTTTGAGCACTAACTCAACAGTGAGTGGGGTTTTCCAAGATGAGATCCCTTAACTGAAGTGTCTGCAAGCTCTAGAATATTGCTTTTTGATGATCTAGGCAGTGTTTGCTGTCGAATAGCAGTAGATGTTTATGTACTGATTAATGGTGGGCTTTAGTTAAGATGAATCACAGGTGCCAAATTAAGGAAAAACTCAGTTTTAGCACTGACTAAAAGCAATGCAGAAAGTGATGGAGCAAGGCCACCCAGTCAGAGTTGTGCTCACAGCAAAAACTGCCAGTATCGGAAGCTTTACCTGCTCTGTGCATGAATAATGCACCCTGCTGACACGGTGAAGAAGATGATGCTGTTTGCTCCCACCCGCAGTACATCCAGTGTGAAAAGGAACCCACCGCCTTCACTGCAAAGACTTCAATACCAGGATGCGTTGATTTCGATTTCAAAATTTTGAGAAGAAACTGATGAGGCTTCCACCTCTTTACCCATTCTTGAGCATTCTTACCTGTTGCTCGGTTTTATCTGAACCGGTATGCGGTCAGCTACGGCTGTGAATCAAAACGGCAGATCAAAGGAAATCGATACTGCGGTACTACCGTGACCGCCAGCAGCGGCTGTGCGACGCGGGGGTGTTTGAACGAGGCCCGGGCAGTGCTCGAGCCCCCAGCCGACACCGAGCGCTCTCTCCGCGGCCCCCCTCTCCCCGCACCGCCCGCCGCCAGCTCCCGCCCGCCGCCAGCTCCCGCCTTTCCGGCACCGCCCTCGCCACGCCTCGATCGCGAAGGGAGGGGCGGTTGTTGCCCAATCAGACGCTGACTCGGCCGCGTTGCCGGGCAGAGGCCGTGCCGGCGCGGGGCGGTGACGGCGGGCTGAGGGCGGGGCCCGTAAGCCAATTGGGGCGGCCGAGGCAGCCGCGGAGGGGCGGTGCCGGCGGCGGGTGGCGGGATGGCGGCGGCGGCGATGGCGAGCGCGGCGGAGCGGGCGGTGCTGGTGAGTCGGGACGAGGGCGAGTCGGGCGGAGGGGCCCGCCGTTGCCGTGGGCTAGCTCGGCGAGCGGCGGCGGCCCGGCCGCGGCCCGGCCGGGATCCCCGCGGCGCCCTGTGCCGGCCGGCCGGGCCTGGGCGGGGAGCCGCACCCCCCGAGGCTGGCACCTGGGCGGCGGCGCAGGCCGTTCCTGGCTCCCCGCGCCCGGGCTGAGGCGCCCAGCGAGGGCCGCCCGGTCACCGCTCCGTGGGTCGTGGGGCAGCCGCGGCGGCGGGCCCCGCGGGGCGGTGCCCGGCCGTGCTGGCCGGGGCAGCCTTCGGGGCGGGCCCCGGGCTCCGTTGCCGTGCTGCCCGCGGCCGCCCAGCAGGCCGAGGTTGTCCCCCAGCCCCCCGCCTTGCGCTGCTTCAACGGCCTCCGCTTCGGCGTTCCCCCCCCCCCCGAGGTGAGGCTGTCGGCGGTGAGGCCGGAGGCAGGTCAGCGCCGGCGGCGGTCCTGCTTACGGTAAACAGTGAAATGGGTTAGGTGACCTTGAGTTTTTCATAGTCGGTCCAACACGCTGCTTGATGGAAGAGCAGACCTAGCAAATGGCAGGCGGGCACGTCAAAGCAGCCTTGTTGACTTGGTAAAGGTGGGAAGGACGTAGACCAGCTGACGCTGCAGACATCTCCGGGCACGTGAGCTGCGAGAAGCAGGGAAAACTTCCTATCCGGGGGGGGAATTTTAGAGATGCATCCAGGCAAGGTGGAGAGCCATGTGTGGAAACCACATTTTTCTAAAGGTCGTGCGATTTGGAGTGATATGACTAGCATTCCTCAAAAATACAGATGCGTAGTGCACAGACATGGTGAACGCACTTGTCTTAGTGTGAAATTAATACAGGGTGGGGGGAGATCTTTTGCTGTCACTAGGGGGATGAAAGACACCAATGATGATTTGAAGTAGAAACGTCTGCGTGGGAACAGTGGGGTGGTGGAGGCACTAAAGGCATCTGCTGTACCTACGTGATTTCTGTTCCTTTGGGAACCTGGAGGGGAGCGAGTGTTACAGAGAACAAAAGAGCAAGGAATCCAGTACGTCGGTATGATGCCCAGAAACCCAAAACAGAATTAAATGGTGAAAGTTAGTGGTCCTGTACCCACACTGGTACAGATAACAGACTCCTATCTAGGTTTGCTGTGTGTACCTGCATTGGGTGAATGTTTGTTGAAACAAAACTGTCCTTGTCCTACTCTTTGTTGAGATAACTGTTGCATAAGGCGATGACACATCAGCGAGTAGTTATTTTGTGTTTCTCACGGTGATCAAGAACTGTCTAGCAGAGAAACCACAGGCATAAATTTCTGAGTTGACCACACCTTTCCAATTTTTCTGTGGGTAACGTGCTCAATTCATTCCCTTCCAGTACTTCCATTATGGAAAATGTCTCCTTTCTTACAAGGTAGCAAGTGTCAATCTCTGCTTTGTCCCTTGCTTGCTTCTGTCCCCACTTCTCTGATGATCCTCTGCTTGGGGTCTTGTGATTTGACAGAAATGCTTGGCTGTAGTTTGAGGATCTGCTTTGTACAGGCTTCTCTGTAGCAGACAACTGATTGAGGCCTGAGGCGGTGTGTCGTCAGATCTGAACTTGCTTGTTACTGAATTTGCCCAAGTGACTGGGGGTCCTCAGCCTTTCTTTCCCCCCACCCACTTTTCAGTTTAGCTTTGTTTTTAGGCTGCTGTTGCTTCATAAAATGCCACTGGGGGGGGGGGGGAGGATTTTAGGTTTTGTTTTTGTTTCTCACCATCTAATTGGCAACAAATTTGTCCACAAGTTGAGTCTGTTTTGCCCGCGATGGTAAATGGTAAGGGATCTCCCTGTCTTTATCTCCACCCACAAGCTTTTCATCTTGTTTCCTCCCCCGATCCTGTTGAGGAGGGTAGTGGGAGAGGCTGGGTGGGTGTCTGGCAGCCAGCCAGCCAAGGTCAGCCCACCCCAGCAGCTTAAAAAGATGCCCCAGAATTTGAAGCAGCAGGATCTGTCCTTTGCTCCGAAATTCACATCCCGTGCTGCCTGTTCTTTCCTAATTCTCTGATTATTGATACAGTGACTTGTATGAATGCTGCTTTGTTAAACAAAGTCAAAACAAGAATGAGGAAATTCATTTGGCTGGGGCGGAGAAGTGGAGAGTAAGGCCTTTCAAGAAATTGGGAAGAAGTCTTTTTCTTCTCCTACTAGCATGTGATTTAAACAGCATGGACATAGCAGTATACTTAGAACTTAGATAATTTTCATATGTGCCTGACAGATTTATTTCTAGTGTTTGACTTCTAATGATTCTACTGCTATCTTTCCACAACGTAGGAAGAAGAATTTAAATGGCTTTTACAAGAAGAGGTCCATGCTGTTTTGAAACAGCTGCAGGATATTTTGAAGGTAAGGTTAATTTGCTTCATCTGTTTTCTGTGCTGTGGGTTTGTTTGCTCTCCCACGTGAGGAATGGTGGTAGATTTCCCCTGGAGGAAAAAATTCTTGGTAGAGGGTGCACAGAAAGGTCCATCATGCATGTCCAGTGCTGTCCCAAGTGTTTGCTTGCCCTCTGGTCTCGAGGACTCACAGTAAAGCTGATGTCCCTTAGATTGCTCTGTTCTTGACCCTCTTTGCTGAGAGAGCTGCTTTGAAATGGCATGTGGAGGCAGCCACACCTGTCTGCAGGCATTTGCCCGAGATGTGAATATTTTCTGGAACAGAGAATCTATATCTGCCTGTAACTCTGTCACGTGATGGTGGAAACGAGCACCATAGCCTTTAGCTGACAAGCTACTACTTGTGCAGTAATTAGTAGCATGCACTCTCCTCATTCAAAACCATCCTTCCCTCGATATACCCACTTTTCTGCTGGTACCTGCCCTTCTCCGAGGCATGAAGTGTTCAGCTGAAGCAGGCCTGCAGCACCTTTCGCCAGCCTGAGCGTGGGCTGCCGGGTTCAGCTCTTTCCAGGCAGCCATGTGGTGAACTGGCCAAAGGGGATTGTGTGCACGAGAGTTCACTGCTCTCCTGCTAGGTTAGTTTTCAACAGGCCCAGCCCCTTAGCGCTCTGAGGTTTCGGTGGGGGTTAGTGGGTGATGCAAGAGCAGGGGCAAAAACATGGAGGTAGGAGTGCCGTAGTGCTGAGCCAGGACGTGGCTCAGAAGCAGGTGACTAACCTGCGGTATCTGTATAAATAGTATCTGTTTTGAAGAATTTGTTATAGTTTTAAGGGTGAAGTGTGATTAAAGGACAGTCTCCAGCCAGTGTAACCAGTCAGGAGGGCTGATTTTTCACTCCAGACTTCCCACATGGGTAAAGGACCAGCGGCACTTGCGCTGTGCAGCCCGGGGAAGCGAGAGCACGCTGAGAAAGAGGCAATGCCAGGGCACCCAAGGATATGCAGGGCTGGGCTGTGCAGAGCGTCGCTCCTGCTGCAGACGGCTTGGCGACCCTGGCCAGCTGGGCACTGGCCGCCTTGCCCGGCTCTGGGGCGCGGAGCTGGAGCGTGGGATTTCCAACGCCTTTTGCCATGAGCTGCGCACACTGAGCCTTCTCCTGGGCTGCGTCTCTCCTGCAGCAGGGTGAAGGAAAATCCATGTCCTCTGCTAGGCGGGTTGTGGGAGGCTTTCAAGGTGACCGCTCCACGTTCAGCCACTTCCTGAAGTCTGCGTTTCTGCTCTTGCCTTGTCTTTGTTCCTGGCTTGTGATGGGCTGGGACCAAGTGGACGCTCCAGCACTCACTGTGTCCTCTCCTGGGCAGGAGGCCTCTCAGCGGTTCACCCTGCCCGCCAGCGGCTCAGGAGGAGCTGTCAAGCAGGAGAACTTTGTGCTGAGCACATCGGGGTAAGTGGTCGTGGCGGTCAGTGGGCGGCTGCTGCTCTGCCGGGCCGCGCCGGTGGGGGCTGCCGGCAGTGCCTGTGTTTGTGCCGGGGGCTTCCCTCTGTAGCCAAGGTCGCTGTTCCTCGAGCGTCTGCGGCAAAGTCTCTACAGCACCCCCAGGGTGAAGGGGTTTTCTTTAACCGGAGATTTGGCCGTGAGGAAAACAAACAGACAAACTCTCATGGCAGGTTAACATAATGGGCTGTAGCCATGTTCCAGGGGCTGCCTTAGCCAGACTTGTGCTGTTCCCTACTGATACCGATAATATAGTCGTTGATTCCCAACCACTTGCTGGTGTGTTGCATCAGTGTGCTGCTGTCCGCAGTTTTGCCAAGGGGCATTTTTCTGATTCTGGGCACAGGGAGTTGCAGTTACAAGTCCTGAATTCTGCTCTTGGCTCAGTTTCTGACTCTAACTGTGGGAAAATTTTAACCTTTGTCCTAGTCTCGCCAAAATAGCAATGAAAAATCGACTTTACACAGAGCAAACTGAGACCTGTGCAGAAGGTGCTATTGAAGTGCAGTTCTGAAATAGCTGTCCATTTTTTGATCTCCAGCATAGGCCTTGGTCTGAATAGCTGCACTCTGGCAGAGATCGCAAGCTTGTTGCAAAGTAGTAGACCTTAGTAACAGCATGGTGAGCATTGTATAGAACGGTGCAATGATTCTGTGTTGGGCTTGAAGGTTGCATTCTTCAGATCTTAAAGTGTTGAAGTTGATTCTGGTTTTCATTCATTGTTGTTGCAAGGTGGGTCTTAAAAAGCGTTGATCTAAAGAGTCTCTGCCTAGTGTATTAAAATGTAAGGTATGGCTAAACTGAGTTCTTGAAGGCCTAGGTGCTTCAGTCTTCCCCCACTGTTGGTGTGAGCCATCTTGCAGAACCTTTTAAAGGGTTTGGGGGGTGGGGGTTTTTTGTTTGTTTAGGTTTTTTTTCTTGAGCGGGGGGGGGACGGACAGGGTGGGGTGTGGGTGCGTGTGTAGCTTTCAACTCCCATATAAACCACCTAGCATTCCAATGTCAGTAATTAATCTAATATCTTGTGTTTGTGCCTGCTAGAGCTGTTTGTAACAGCAACCAAATTGTTGATAAGTAATACATGAAATAAGCATGGGATCAGAAATGAAAGTAACATTTTAGTCAGGGCAGTTAGGGTGAGGTGGCTCCTGAAGAATATGACAGCAGCTGGCTGCAGGCCAAGAGCGGAGGACTTGAAAGTGTGTGTTCATCTGCATCCCCCAGCTGACCCCTGGAAGGAAGGAAACTGGGCTAGCTTCATGATACAGGGAGGGATGGTGTTGGGTTGGCAGTTTCAGTAGGTGTCTCTTGCCTCCTGTGACTTGTGTTGCCCAGCTCTTTCTTCTCATTCCAGCACAGACCAGGTGAAAGGTGTGTTGACGCTGCAGGGAGATGCCCTGTGTCAAGCTGTGAGTACTAGCCGTGCTGCTGCTTCTTGCTTTGTACTACCATCAAGGGGTGGGAGTCATCCTTATTGCACTTTGATGACCTCAAGGGAGAGGTCATCCTTATTATGCTTTATCAGTGATCAATAAGTATTCTTCATCAGTCTTCCTTAGTAGGCCTTAAATCCTTAATGTTTCAGCAACTGTTAAAATTTGTCAACATCCAGCATCTAACACCCGCCCCCGCCACTCTCTGCGGTGAGTGGTGGAGTCGATTTTCATGGGGATTCCTTGCCTTTAATGCCTTTGTTGTGCAAGATCAAATTTCCCTGGGGGACTTCTGAGATGAGGTCATGTGTCTTGCCTGGATCTCAATTCACTAAATGCCTTTCAATTTATCCTTTGTATTAACACGTTCCTGTAGGAGGACTGAAGTTCTGGCCACGCCAGGACTGCTGAAAGCAGCTTGCCGAGATGGTCTGGGAGACAGAATGGAGTGGGACTGGCAGTCTCCGTGTTCTGCTTGCTCTCATGTGTTTGTTTCCTTCTTCAAGGACGTTAATCTGAAAATGCCCAGAAATAATCAGCTCCTGCACTTCGCATTTCGGGAAGACAAGCAGTGGAAATTGCAGCAGGTACTTTAGATGCCTACCCCTCTGTAGCATCTGCGCCCTCCAAGCAGTAGCTGTAGCCACTCGCTTTCTGAGAGAGAAGGTTATGTCCATCCCACATTAGCTCCACTGGTAAAAGCTAAAGGAGGAAACAGATGCAGTTAAATGCAGTTATGGTGTTAGGAGAGAGAGGTGGATTCTGCTTGTTCCTGAAACACCAGCGAGCTGAAGGCTGTCTGCATAGCAGTCATAATCCTTTAAAAGAAGTGCCTAGGGTGCCTGTGCAGTACTGGCCTTGTGTCTGCTTGTAAAACCCAGGCTAGCAGGGCAAAGAGCAACTTCAGAGGCTTTTTGTAGCTTGCTTTCATTCTCTTATGGAAGCATTTCTTTATGCTGAACAAATCCCATCACATTGTGCTCTTGTAGCATAGCCAAGTTCCCTCCGTTAAGGAGTTAAAAGGGATTTGGCTGTCCGGAACATTCAGTCTCTTTCCCAACATTTTGCTCTGAAATACCTGGTTTCAGGACCTGATCTAGTGCCTGATCTTGAAGACATAGTTTCTCACAGTTACTTTGTCATAGCTGAGTAGGTTGGAGAAAGATGTATTCCATGTGCTTCACTATGTCATGGCTCAGCTTTTTCTAGGTGATCAGCGCATTTGGTATTGAGTGCAGTTTCCAATGGCCGCTTTGGCAGCGGAGTGAAAGCTCTACCCAGTAACTTTGTAGAAATCTAGAAAATTGTGTACTTGAGATGTTAACGCCAAACTTGACTGAGTTTGTTTATGCCTCGCAACAAGGCAAGAAAGTTTTTGTGTTAACACTCAGCGGTGCATCCTATTTTGTGGCTGTTTTCTACTGCTGCCTGGTTGATAGGCTTTTACCAGCTTTTATGGAAAACACCTTTATTTACTTGCAAGAGATTTGTGTTCTAATGTTCAGATGTGGAATGTGAGTGCCTAAAGGACCCTGTGCAGAAGCATTTACAGTGATTATGTGGAGATCTTTGTCCTGTCTGAATTAAAAATGAGTATCTCAAGGTATTGTGAGTTTCTTCCCTTAGTGAGTGGTGCCAGCTGGAGTTTTGTTTCTCTATGCAAAGTAAAGTCATCGGTAAGAAATTGTACTATAGGGACATTTTTGAGGAACACAAGTGCAGGCACGCAAGTTTCAAAGAACTTGATTAGAAAACAGAGCAAAATCAAGGGGGAATAGGAATGAAGCAAGTCCTCATAATAACGGGATTGGCATTGTGGGATTGGGTAACACTGCCAGGGTAACTTAGCTTGCTTGAAAGCATCTGGGAGATGTAAAGGCTGGAAGTGGTGATGTTTGGAGATGCCATAGCCCAAGTACCTGCAGAATCTCTCTGCAGTCTGACAGTGGACTTTATCATATCTCTCTTCTCTCTGTAGCCTCCAGTGCCTTGTGTTTTCTAAGAGCAGGGCTATTCTGTGATCCCTGAGCTCCGGATGAGAAGGAACCAGTGTCCAGATCTATGCCAGGGAGGCCTCTACAAGGCTGAGCTGGGATTTGGGATTGCTGGGGAGCAGTGTAGATGTATTGAACTACAAATATCCCAAGCTGTGTTATCCATCTCCCAGCAGCCACCTCTCATACAGGCTTCCCTGCTTACCTTTTCTGTTTATTGCACCCTCTGATTTACCCCTTTGCTTTTTTACAATTTTCCTGCTGCTGCCTGGAACTGAACACAAGTCACTTTCTCTGAGGGCCATTTTCTTCTTCCTCTGCTTTGTCCTTGCTCCCATGAAAACACTGGGATACACCTATTGACCTCGCTTTGATAATTGTCTCCTGGCTGCAAGCGGTCTTGCCTGAGACAAGCCAGCTGTGTCCTGAGTCTGGTCAAGTTCCACACAAGCAGCACAATGGCAGCTTCTTGATGCTGGAGATAACTGTCAACCCCAACAATTATAGTTTAGAAGGACTCTGGAAAATTGCCAGAGACACTATATTAGGAATCAATGTTTGCTGCTCACTGCTGCTATTGATGTAATTTATATCATTGGTTTTAGTTCTAATAGTTCCTAAGGAAGAAATCATTATTCATGTTGTAGACCTGACTGCCGTATACCATCAACAGTGAGGATTCCTACCTGAACAGTCATGATCAGCGCCCTCCCAGCATGAGAGTGCCTGATGTCACTCTTCCTTCAGGGCAGCAGCAATATTTTTATTGACAATCCAGGTTGTAGCTATCAGACTGTTCTGCATCTCCAGTCCTTGAGTGAAGAACCCAATAATGCATCTGGGCAGCAATGGTAGATTTGTGTTAGCGAGTGTCTGGTACTCAGAGAGAAATGGCCTTAACATTTGAGAAGTCACCATTTTCTTAGGGCCAATGAGATAATCAGGGAAACCTCTACTTCCTAGTGTGTATTATAGAGAGTGTTTCTTTAATAGAGTTGCATTTGTACCTTTGCAGATCCAGGATGCTAGAAACCATGTTAACCAAGCCATTTACCTGCTTATGAACAGAGACGTAAACTACCAGTTCAAAACAGGCTCGGAAGTTCTCAAGGTGAGGAGAAAGCCCTCTCTATTTAGGTAGGAAAATGCATTTTTCTTCCCTCCGTTTGTTGTTTTAAACACAGTTAATGCACATTACAGCCTTGAGTCTCTTACTGGAAATGGATTCTCCAGTTGTAACCGTATGTACCTGTGTCAAGGAGTATCCATGTGACCTCATATTTGATATGAATCTATACCAGTTTAGCATCAGTAACAGGGTGGTACATCATGGTGAATGGTAATCCGAGCAGTCGGTGCCCTGTTGCACAGCAGTGATGTTCTGGGAGCATCTCCCTTGATCTTTTTTGGTTGATGTGGTTACTCAGCTCATGCTCTTCCCTGTCAGTGCTTTTGGCAAGAGAAGAAATGAGGCAGTCATCAGCAAACAAGAGATTACAGTTAGTAGTCATGATTTACTGACGATTTGAAAGTGACTTCTCACTTGCAAGCAGTAGTTGATGCAGTCTGATACAGACCAGCTGCTGCATGACAGTAAAGCCCAGCCCTCTGCTTGGAAACGCTCTCTGAAGCCACTATTGTTTCAACTTACTCATTAGAATCCATCACAATATTGAACATGAGAAAGCTAAACCTTTTAAGTCTCCACATTGGCAAGGGCTGCTAATAGGAAGAAGCTAGGTAATGAAACTATTTCCTTTTTACTTTCAGGTGGAAGTAGGGGGGAGAAATTAGTCATAATAGAAAATGCCTTCATCTTAGCAGTCATGGGCTCTATAACAGACATATGTTGCTTCCCAGTTTTTTCTGGAAAAGGAAGTCTGCCCGCATAGAGCCTCTGAACTGTGGTTTCTGGCAGGATTGGACTCAATGAGCTGGTTCTTTTCTCTAGTGCCCTAGCTCATAGATAGTTATGAACAGGGGGTCTCATTCACCAGCTGTTGTACCTGTGATGTGGGAATGGGGACAACTAGAAAACAGCTTGTTGTTTTCCCTAATGCCTGCTCTTCAGCAGAGCTGATGATGAGTTTGTCAATACTTCTGGGGCATCAGTAATTGATCTCATGTTCTCTTCTTACTCCTCTAATGAATAGCTGTTCTCTCTTCAGTCTCTGGTAATAAAAACTCCTGGCCTGTCTCACAAGTGTCTATGATGGTGGTAACAGTTAAACTGCATTTATGTGGGAGCCACCCCTTCCCAGTAAGTCCCTGAATCCCTGGAAGGGTGAGGGAGGGGTGGTGGGGGTTGGAGTGTTGTAACACCTGCAAAAGGCTGTAGGATGCTGCAGCACACTATCCAGAGCTGTCCAGGGATTGCCACTCAGCAGCGTACTGTACGTTATCTTGTAGCTTATGGATGCTGTGATGTTACAGCTCTCAAGAGCCCGAAATCGGCTTACCACTCCAGCCACTTTGACTCTACCAGAGATTGCCTCCAGTGGTCTCACTGTAAGTATGTGGTGGTCTAGATCTCCATACAGTCTGGCAGCATGCAACAGTTAGGATATTGTGCTACATCCTGGTGGAAGTGGATTTCTGAAGTGTCTCCTGAGGCCGAAAGAGAGAGCTGAAGTAGGTGCAAACCCTGAGCGTTTTGGGGTGCTCTGTATCTTCCTGTGGGAAAGCAGATGACTTGGGCATAAAGACTCTGGTTCTCAGAGGGTAAGTTCTGTTCTCTGCCCAGGAATCTTGTCCAGGGATGATTTGCCCTTGTGAACACTGCTCCATCCTCTTTTGTCACCATCGTGCAATGCACCATTTGATCAAGTGCAGCAAGAGGAAGAACCATTGCCTGCAAGCTGCTCAGTCTTTGTTTCTTTTCTAATGTCCCTCTCGCTATGGGGTAATTGCTTAGAAAAATGTATGGCTTAGAAAAATGTATGGCTTAGAAAAATGTATGGCTTAGAAAAATGTAGTGATTTGCCACCATTAGAAATAATGGTCCTTCCACTGACAAAGAAACTACTTATTTTCTCACCAGAAAATGTTCACCCCTGCTCTGCCTCCAGACATCCTTGTGAATTTCTATATTAACCTGAATAAGCTGTGCCTGACTGTCTACCAACTCCATGTGCTGCAGCCCAGCACAACCAAGGTGACGCCTGCTATCTCTTGAGCCTTGTTTATTTACCTCTCCCTGCCTTGCACTGTGAGGAGGAGATCACACTACTATGTAGTGCAATGTTATATGCATAAGATAATGCAGAAATGACCGTAGCTGGTGTTAAGTGTCTGTGTTTAGTCTGCTGCAGACAGAACACTGGCTCTAAATCTAATTTGGGGCATGGCCACATAGCACAGAAGAAAATACCAGTGCTCTCGAGAAAGCCATTAACTATTTTTGCCAAGTAATGCTTTATCATACAATATAGTTTGATAATTTTGCGTAATTTTGGAAGGGCATAATTGTATTAATCCAGTTTACATCAAAGTAGCTATCTTGGGTTTTCTAGATGGAGTTTTGATGGATATGTTTCTGCTTCTCCTGTTGCATTCAGGTCAGCTTGATATCCTTTGAAAACAGAATTAAACTCTTATACTTTATGAAATGCAGTCCTTCCACAAGGATATTTTTCCTAAAATCTATTTTTTGTTTTTCTTCCTGATATCCTCATCTTATTTTTGTGGTGCTAAAATTTGGAGCCAAGTTGGACTGAGCTGCTGTGTAGAATTTTTTTCATGAAGGAGCAGGAAGGGATCAAATGACATAGATTCCATATGAATGGAGTATTCAGGCAGATACAGGATAGGCATTTCTTGATGTCAGGCTATTAAAAGTGCAAACCTTAAACATCCTCCTTCTAAGTAGTTTGTTTACTGTGTCAAAATCCTAATGGCTTTTTCTTTCTCCTCTAGAACTTCAAGCCTGCTGGAGGATCCATTTTACACAACCCTGGAGCCATGTTGTAAGTACAGTCACTACAAGGGCTGTGTAACAGGTGTAGGTGTATGCTGAGGATGAGATCCAAATGGCTGTACACATTTTGATTGTAGCATCTGTTAAGTGGAGAAGCTGGACTGAGCCACTTAACTGTGGCTGTGAATGCACAGGTGCCCATAATAGTGTTTCTTTAATGACTTGGTCATAAAGGCCCAAAGATGTGACTTTTCAGGATACAGCCCACCCATGCAGTGCCATGAGTTTGTCTAGAGATGAGAGTTGTCAGCCAAAATGAACATTAGGTTATTGGCATTGCCATCTGCATGTCCCGCCTTTGCGCCTCTCTGAAAAGTGGTGAAGTTTCTACCTATTAGATTTAGCTTAACTCTGAAGCTAATCAGAGGTAGACTAAGAGTTTGCATTGTATAACTTTACTAGGTGCTGTTTTAAATGCAATAGAAATCATAATGATCTCTTCTGTGAGAATGGAGGACAGTTGAGTTTTGTATTCTGTGCTGTTGTGTGTGAAGCTGTGCTCTTTTTTTTTTCCCCCACTCCAGTGAGTTTGGCAACCAGCGGTATGAAGTCAGCCATGTCCATAAAGTGGAATGTGTTGTACCATGGTTAAATGATGCCCTTGTCTTCTTCACAGTTTCACTGCAGCTTTGCCAGCAACTGAAGGATAAGGTAATGGCCTTAGAGAAGGGCCTTTGTTTTTAACTCTGGATTTTGAGAGGACATCAGATCTCCTAAAAATCTGATGTGGTGTTATTCTGTACAACTTACGTATAAACTGAAAACAAGGGATGAGTCAATGTTTTGGAGCAAGGGAGCTGGCTGCACTGCCTAGCAGACAGCCATCTGGGATAAGTGTAGTAGTGTGGCAGAAGTCTTTGCTGAACTAGTGACCTGATGGAGAGGAGCAGGTAGACACTTTTGTGCTCTCAGTCACGAGCTGGATGTGAGGAAATGCCAGGGTACTGGAGAAGAGGTATGGAGACTTCAGCGAAATAGATTGCAGTAGACCAGCATTCAGTTCCAGCTCTGCACCTGGCTGCCGCCTTGAGCAAGTAACTTTGTGCTCCAAGCCTCTTCAGTGACAATAGCAGCAAATCTGCCCTTGTGCAGTGCAGTGGTGGAGTGTTTAATGCTGTACAGCTCAATCTTCACACACATATTATATGCTCTTTCTTCTATGGCCCAAGGGATACAGGAACTTACCTTCTTTTCTTCTTGCTTTCCAGATATCTGTTTTCTCCAGTTACTGGAACTACAGGCCATATTAATTCTCTGTGGAGTGTCCAAGACCTTACAGTACTTCCAGTGTCTCTCTTTTTGTTTTCAACGTGCCAGCTGAGTCCAGGTCAGCCTGAGGAGCGCTGTGGTTCGCTACCATGTGGCCCTCTGTAGGGTAGGGTCAGTGTATTCAGAGACACAATTTCAGTAGGCTTGTCTGGGACTGCTGCATAAGCAGGGCACCAAGCAATGCTGTGTGGTTGGTGAAAGCTTCCACCTGTCTTTGTTCTTGTGTGCTTTGTGTGGCTTACACTTTCCAAGCCTGTGATGAGTTACACTAGTCCATTACAAGGCATGGAGAGTTGTGGACTACTCTCACTAACTGTATTTGCACACAGTGCTGTAACTAACTGCTGGACTGTGAGCTGGCTGGGAAGGGATGAAGACAGACTAATTTAACACACCACAAAAAGTGTAGGGCATGTTGCTCCATGTAGTGAAATATGTTGTGATCTGGTCCAGCTGTGGTTATAACTAGCCCTGAGCTTCTCCCTTTCCTATCTGTTCTGTCCATGCCCACGTTATTGATTCCCCTTTGGGGATATTCTTACTTGCTGCTGTTTGAACTCTTTTTTTTCCCTGGCATCAATGTGATAATAAATTTATTTTTTTTTCTGAAGCCCTAGTTGGGCCAATTGGTTTTTTCCAGGTTTAGTATCTTGTTTTCACTGCCAGCCTTTGGAGCTGCCTCGGTACCTTGAACACAACTGTGCAGTCTCACATCCTGTCATTAAACCCAAAGTGAGTACTACGTTGTTACTTTGATTTGCTGCCTACCTATGGATGCTACAGTATGTAACTCATCCCTCTAGCCATTGATAACTGTGAAATAAAGATCCTCAGACCTGCCATGCTCCTATGGGCTGTCAGTGCTGAGAATAAAAGAGTATCAAAGATTATGTGCTCTCTTACAAGTGAGTGGCTGTTCTTAGTTATGCATGCTGGATTATGGTTTGCCTTACTGGGAGGACAGTAGCGGTCTCTGGGCAGTTCCTTGAAGGCTGGGCCTGGTTTGTGTAGCCTCAGCTCAGTGCCGTCTGACACCCAAGTACTACCTGAAGCACTTTTCCAAATTTCCCTTGATGGTAATGTTTGGAAGAGGCTGTAGGTACTGAGGCTGGGTTGGGTTTGCTCATGGAGCTGGCAGTTAAGTTATGTGGAAGCATCACCTGTCTCCTGCTTGGCTCCAACTAGCCCTGTCCCGCCTGTGTTTCTGGTGCCTTTCCTCACTGGAGTACCTTACCCAGGAGCCTACACGAGTGCTGAAGTGAAGACTGCAGGCTCACCAAGGTCCCTACAAAACGTCAGGGCCATTGGAGCCTATCTTGACAGCATGGTTGGTAAACACCAGGATCCTGGTGTTTTCCAAGTGCTCTCCAGAGTGCTGTGCTCAAAAGAAAGAGATCACAGAATGGTTGATGTTGGAAGGGGACCTCTGGAGTCCATCTGGTCCAGTTCCCCTGCTCAAGCAGGGCCACCCAAAGCTGGTCTCTCAGGACCACGTCCAGATGGCTTTTGAATAGCTCCAAGGATGGAGACTAGAGATAGGGATGTTGCTCTGTTTTGGTTTGGTTTTTTCCCCTGCATAGACCTCTGCTCTGAGCGTATGTGGACTACCTTGTCTGCAACCTCCCTTTCTGTCCCTTTGTGAGATCCCTGGGATCCTGAGTGGGTTAGTGCCAGCCTTGTTACTGCTGCAGCCTCCTTGTCTGAGGACTTGACACTTGGTGCTGTGCTTGGTCTAATGCATGCTAATAATACAGGTTGCAGGCAATAACTGAGCCTACAAATGAGTATCAGGCTGTGACTGATGAATGTGTTTGTTAGTAAGCAATGAAAAGTGGAAGGTAGAGAGGGCTGGATGGGCTGATGCAATAGCAGACCCATTACCGATTCCAGTTAGTTAGCCTTATGACTAGCTGCGGTCATGACCTTGAGTATGCATTTACCAACCGTTGCTCTGTTCCAGACTATTCTCTGCTTAGAAAGTGGTTGCGCATGTGTGGAACTGCTCACCATTAAAAGCTTTTCGGATTAGAGTATTTTTATGGTTAATAACCTCGCTGGAGCTGTCTGTGCTCGCTGGAGCTGTCTGTGCTCTTTAGCCCTCCCTGTGTGTGGAGGAGGCTCCTTTTTTAATTCACACCACTGTGTGCAGTCCAATCAATGTTGCCACATCCTCTACATCTCAGCTTCCTGCTGATAGGGATATAACATGCAACCCAGTGTGTGTTGTTTTCTTCTGATTAAAATAGTCTTCTTTGGTTCTGAAGGGCAGGAGTGTGCAAAATGGAATACTTGTCCTGATTCCAGCTCTGATATACGGTGGCTGTGTCATGAGCACTGCTAGGTGGCAGTGGTAGCTGCTACAGGACACTGCCTAGATTACTGTTACAGAAGAACAGGGTAACAGCAAGGTAGGTGGGATTCAACAGGAGAGGCTGGCCCAAAGCCCTGGGCTGGTACCCTGTGATTTGAAAGATAAAACAAGGGTCCACCAATTAAAAGACTTAACAGTCTATCTCTTTTCCCCACTAAACCTCTGAGCACAGAAGACAATTTACAAGGCCCTAAGGGCTCTACTTTTCAGCCCAGTGAGGTTGGTGCTGGGATAGCTATGGGCAGCCCACCTCGCCCTTTGCAGATGCAACTCAGATGTGCTGTGGGCCACAATCTTTGGCAGCCCAAGGTGTGCGTGAAGTTTGGGCTGCTCTGCAATACTGCAAGGGCTCTTGATTGGTACATGCACTGATGAACGCTGCTGTGTGACTGGAGCAGAATGAAATAATCAGACTGTCTGCCTTTTCCTGGTCTGGGTTTTTATTCTCTTTTTCTAGCTTCCTTTAGGGAAGCTGTAGTACTCATGAGCAAAACGTTTCCTGGTGGCACCTTTCTTTTTCCCTTTTGCCCAGGAAATCTATTTAGTCTTAAGGAGATAGAGGTCTGCTGCTTAGATGCACTGGCTGCCTGCTTTTGATGGGTCTAGCAATTGAGTTGCTGCTGGTTCTGGTAGCACAGAAGACACTGATCCATGCGCCTCTGCTGCTGAGCTTCTACATGCCCTTTGAAAAGGAATTAGAGTTGCCTGAACTAAGTGGAGAAGACATTTGCTGGGCAACTTTCAACAACAGCACTGCGACAGGCTAATGACAGAGCAGAACCACAGACTAAGAGAGTAATGAAGAAAGTTTATTTTATGGCTGCCTCTAGTCTATCCCAATCTGAGCAGCTATTTCTGCCATTGTCCACAGAGTAGTGACAGACAGCAAGCAGAATCCCATGCTACTCTTCCCAGCATCTCAGCACTGAGCAGACAAGACCGTCTCCTTGCTGAGCTCAGCTAAGGCTAAATGTTTGTAAAGATAGCTCACTTTTTCCTGGAATTGGAGTTGAAACTGCAGGTATCTGTGTGTGCTGATGCCAGTCTGCTCAAGTATTGCCACTGCCAGGACTTGCTTGGAATTGCACCTGACATCCCTGGCCTCATCCTGCCTTCAGGCTATGGTGGAAATATTGAAGGGCATGTACCACCACTCCCATTCATGAGTAGGTGCTTGGCTGCCTTTCGGGGTGCCACCTTCTGGAGTCAGTGTTCTCAGGACAGAATCGGACGTTTCTTGTTCTGTATGTGCCCCAGCAAAAAGGGTCACCCTGCCCCATCATGGTATCACCTATGAGGACACAGAGTATCACCCTAAAGCAGAGGGACTATACCAGTTGAAAATCTGGCTCCACCTGGGACTGTAAGGATGCTAGGTAAGGGGATGATGCTTTTCAAATTGGAGGCATTGTTAATCTTCAGGATGAAGAACAAGCTTTCTCTTTGGTGCCCCAAGCATCCTCTGCAAAGGCCATAGGGAGGAGGTAGCCACTGCTCCCTTGCACAGAGCAGTTTCATCTTCACGTGCTTTTGTGTCCCCTAGGAAGAGTGAGGCAAAGTGTTTCTAAAGTTGATGCAGCACATAAAGGAAGCTGGCTCACTAATGACATGCTCCAAATGTCTCTACAGGGACTAAAAAGGTTCCCAGAAGCTGTGGCTGTGCTTTGAAGCATCTTTAGAGCCTTGTGCTGCCTCTTTTAATGGATATTCACAGCCAGGGACAGTGCTATGCTTTGCTTTCAGTCCTGCTGGAAATTAAGCCTGTAATGGAAGGGCTGGAGCCCAAAACCCTGAAAAGAAGCATAGCTGGGCCTCTCATTCAGCCATCCCAGAAGGGATCTTAGTGTGAGGATGCTCCACAGCATGTTTTGGTGATCAGCAAGTGTGAGCTTGGCAGAGGATTCCAGCTTCTAGTTAGAGGGAAACAGTTTCTCCTGCTTTCTCCTTGCCCTCACTCCCTGGCGGTTCCCATGGCTGCTGGCTCTGCATGGGGGAGCACCCGTTCTCCACTTTGGCTGCAGTAGCTGAGGAGTTCACTGGCTTGTAGCTGAAAAGTCTGCATTAAGGTACTGTATCTTATGGGGATTGTGGGGTGGACTGACTCAAGTGGGTGTATTGGCCTAGGATGGCATCGCAGGTACTGTGCAAGGGGTTCACATTCATCCACGCACATATAGAGAATAGGAAGAGCTGTCACTGAGGTTGTAGAGGATGGAAGTGGCTGAGCAGCTCTTGACAGTCAAGGTGAAGATAGAGTCTGATTTGTAGGTGCAGCCAAGGGAAGAAAGCAGGAAGAGTCATTCTGTCCAGCCATGAGGTAGAGGGGGGTTTAGGGCTGCATTGCCAGGTTATCTATGCCCACTTTCCTTCTGGGAATCTAGTTGTTTTGGAAAAAGATGTGTCATTGTAAAGAGGTGAGGAAGGAGTTTGCACATGCATGAACACACAAATTAAAATAGTATCTATGCTTTGTCCGTGCTCAAGCACAGGTACCACTTCCCTCCCCCAGAACAGTGCAGAGGTCCTGGGCACGTCTCTGCCTGCTCAAGCACATCCAGCCTGTTCTCTCTTCCCCGTCACCTTCCCTGTGTGAACGTCCCCCCCTTGGTGGCTGGGCTGTATTTCTCCTAAGACATGAGTGTGTCTCTGCAGGGGAGAGCAGGGTCTGTCTAGTGCTCTGCCTGCTTTCCTCCCCTACCCCTTTCCCCCCTCTGCCCATTTCAACAAGCAACACAGATACTGCCTTGGGAGCTCCTGTGTGTCCCAAGTCATTCTTGGGTGAGCGGGCTGGGTTTTATCACCTTGCGTTGTTCTGGGTAGTCACAGTTGCAGCAGCAAAGCACCAGGAGCAGCAGCAGAAGCACAGTCCCTGGAGAAAAGTGAGCAATTACAGCAGCATCAGCCTCTATGTCTCCCTGACAGCACCCTGTCTTTCAGCAAGTACCCTCTTGGCTGTCTGCTCCCCTTTTTCCCCTGTTAGCATCACAGCACTTTGTGTGAAGTGCTGTACATCACACAGGGCGTGACAACCCCACAAACACCATGTGAGCCTAGGCTGGTCGAACTGTGCCAGTGTTAGGCAAGGTGGTGGCATGGTTATGAAAGTGGTCTTGCAACTAGAGGAGGTTACGCAGGGAATGTTTCCTCTGAGCCTGCTGCTGTTGCTGCCCTTGTCTGCTGGATGTAAATGGAGTGGCTGCACTCTTGCCATTCTTCCTCCAGGGCTGTGCCGCTGCAGGGGGCTGCATAAATTGCTGAGATTAGGGCAGCTGCCTGCCAAGCCCAGCACCAAGAGAAGCTGTCTAGTGCATGCCTCGTGCTGAGCTATGCACTTACCCACAAAGATGAAGAATATGGCAAAGGCAGCAACGTCCCACTCGGTCTCAAAGAACCCTTTTCTTGCCAGCTGGCTCAGGAAGTTGTGGATCTCATTTTCCAGGTCTGGGCTTTGGCTCGTTGTCTCCATTTCTGCTCAGAGTTTATCCAGGCTGACCTGTGGACCTGCTGGGCAGCAAGGCAGCCCCTGCTAGCATGGGGGGGGGGGGACTGGAAGAGAAATGCAGCTGCACGCTGCTGGTCTCTCACCAGAGGACGCAGGCCACCGCTCGGGGACAGGGTGATCCTTCTAACCCTGACTGTGAGCCTTGACTTAGAGCTGGCCTTGTAGGGTGGCGAACAGTGTGCCCAGGCTAGAGCAGGAACGTGGCAAGACCTCGGTCAGGAAAAAGCCGCCCTCATTTCGTGCGCCTGCTGTAGATGCAGGCTGTTGTGTCAATGTGACGCCCTGCTCTCCTCTGCAGGCCTGGCTGGCAGGAGGGAGCAGCGGGACCCAGCCTGCAGAGCTGTGCAGGAACATGGGAAGGGCTCCCAGCTTTTCAGAAGCACAGGCTGCCCCTGCTGCAGGAGGAGTGGGTGGAGAAGGCAGCAAGCAGGTACCGACCCCTGTCCCCGGGGCTGCCAGGGCAGTGGGGCCCTCTGCCTGCACCGAGGAGAGGGCAGGAGAGCCGTGCCTTGGCTTGTGTTTGCCTGGCCTGACGCTTCAGGGCGAGGGCTGGACCGTGCCTGAGGCACCGGGGAGAAGAGAATGGCCCAGGGCTGCGGCCGGGCCCTGCTCTTGCTCCCTCCCTCCCTCCCAGAGTCGCCTTTCCCTGTCAGCTAGGCCTGGCCTTCCCCTGCTGCCTGTGCGCCAGCTCTGCCCCACGTTCTCTTCCCGGGGAACCGGGGCAGAGCTGGCTGCCCCGGCCCCCACCTTGTCCCCAGAGAGCACCTACCGCCGGCCAGGGAGGCACGGGCAGGCAGGGGAGAGGCAGGAGGAAACCTCCTCTGGCAGCCGTGTGGTGCTGGGGACAAAGGTGGCTCCAGGGCCTGCGGGTGCCGGTGCCGTTCCAGTGGGGAGGTGGGTCCCCAGCCCTCCCCCGGGGGCCAAAGGCTGCAGGGCCTGGAGGCCCGGCCCAGCTTCCCTCCTGGCTCAGCCCTGAGGAGAGAGGAGTCTGGTGCCAGGCCTGCCTTGGCCCCGTGGTGGCACCCCAGAAAGGTGGCCCTTTCCCTGGGGTCAAGGTGTCCATAACCAGCCTCTCGGCCGCAGGCATGGTCAGGAGTGACAGGGCGAGCTGGGGGCCCGGCAGGGGACGATGGGGACACCTGGCTCTGCCGCGCTGTGGCCGTGCTCCCCTGCAGCGCGTTACAGCGTGGCACAGGGAGGAATGGGAGGGCTTGCAGCCATGCCGGGGTGCTGTGGGGTTGTGGCCCTGGAGAGCCGGTCACAGGCAGCATGTGGGGTCCCCCCCATTGCTGACCATTGCGCCGCCCTTATGCGAGCACCCAGGGGCCGTCCCCGTGGGCTCCGGAGGAGCTGCTCTGGAAGAAAACCTCCGCAGCCCAGTGCTCAGCTTCCTCCACCGGTGGTGCCTGGGTTCCTTGTTGGTGTGGGTCCAGGCGCCTCTGCTCCACCTGGCCTCCAGACGCTCCTGCCTTGCTTTCCTCTGCCCAGACTGTGGGACTGGAAGGGCTGAGACGCGACAGATCCGCGCACAGAAGCAAAAGGTATCATGTTAGTGAAAGGGAACCAGAAAGTGGAAAGCGATTGAACCGTAAGGCACACTACTTTCATTGTCTCGTCTGAGTGAAATTAAAGGAAAAGTGAAAGGAATGGAATACAGAAAATGTGTTTTCCACGAGTTGTTAATAACAACAGTTAAAAATGCACAGTAATATCAGCTTGAGGCAAATCATTTAACTACCATATTGTAGAATAAGCCTATTTTTTTCTGAATTATGATAATTTTTTTAAACTGGTAGTCCTGCGAGGAGCAGGGAGTCGGACTCGATGATACTTAAGGGTCCCTTCCAGCTTTTGAGATACTCTATGATTCTATGTAGTTCAGGGGTGCATGGTGTGATCATGCCTGCTCTTCATCTTGCAGGCTGTGAAACAGCCTAGCCCTCCTGCCTAGGTCCTGCAAGGATCTCTCACCACTGGCCTGACTCAGTTTCCTTTTATGTGGTTACATCCTATTTGCTTTCCCTTTTTCTTGCTGAATTCACTTCTGCATAAAGGGATTGTAGCTGCACTCTCACTCCTTATGTAAGGATTCTGTGTGTATATGCAAAGGGGCAAATCCCTGATGACCTAAAAATGATGTTTCAGGTCCTTGTGATTATTGACCAGGCACATGGTTTTAAAGAAGAGTCTTTCAGAGGATGCTACAGTGGTCGATAACCCCTCTACTCAGGTCGGTGGGTGCGTGCCTGCCGGGGTGGGTCCCCGGGAGCCAGCCAAGGAAAGGGGCACCAACTGCAGAGCTCACCTTATCCCTTGCCTGTCAGCAAACCAGCTTCTCTCCAGCTGTCCTCTGCCAGCACTGGCAAAGATTTTGTGAGGTGGGTCAGGGTGAGAGGGACAGGGCCTCTAGGTCCCACCTAGTGTGGAGTGGAAGTTCTGTCCCCTCTGCTGGCCTGGTTGTGGGTAGCCCTTTTGAGGCATCTGAGCACCAGCTGCCTGCTGGCCCCAGGGCACAGGGAATTCTGAGCCAGGCAGGGCATGTGTCTCCTGAATTGCGGTGGACAACAAAGAGGATGAGGAGCCAGGAGGCGACTTCCTACAAAGGATTAGCCCAGCATGGAGGCTCAGGAGCCCTTGCAGATGCTGTTCCTGCTGCTGTCACCTGTCTGTGGCATTAGCAGTGAGCAGCAGCCCTCACTGGGAGCTGCTTGCACCTGCCTGGCTCAAAACCATGGCCTGAACGTGCTCTGTGGATGCAGAAAAGCCCTTCCAGAGTCTAAGTGTCTTTATTAGAGCAGTTGGTGGGAGGACTGCATGGGGGCAACTGGGCACAGCTCAAAACCAGCCAGCAGGACAGGACTTCCTTTTGGCAGCTTATGGCCCTAGAGTGAGTGGTTAACACCATGCTTCACCAGTATAGTCCTCCAGCCTGGGGCACCAGGGACCAGGTCCAGCAGTGTGAGCATGGATTGCAATTAGCGGTGTCCCAAGAGGAAATAAAGGAGCCTGGGTGCATGGTAGGGGGAGAGCTCTGCATAGACTGTGCCACCTTTTCTTCGTACCTCTGGAGGAAGGCAATTCAAGCCCAAGCAAACCCTGCTGCCACCTCCTTTCTGCTACAGCCCTGCATTGCTGGAGCAGGGTTTACAGACCCTGGTTTCAGACATCAGCCCAGTGGGGGGGTCCTCGCCCTTTGTCAGCAGCTCCAGGCCCCATGGTCCTGCCACGATTGCTGGGATGGGCCTGGCCTGGGGACCAGCCAGGGCTAGCAGGTTGGGGGAGGCTGGCAGGGAGCAGCCAGGCAGCAGCAAGTGGTTGAGGAAGTTGCATTTTTCCCCTTGGGCTGTTGTTATCAGGAGCCTGGCTGGAGGCACCGCCATCAGTGGAAGCTGCCCAGCCACCCCAAAAGCTTGTGGAGGCCAGGGGCACCTCTCTGCAGTGTTCCCCACCTGCCTCTGCCACATGCAGTCACTTGCTTCCCACCATGCTCCTGACATGATTTCCTTTTATGTAGTCCCCACTGTACTGGGCCTGAGGTACCTGGGCAGAGACTTTCTCCAGGCCCTGGCTCTCTGCTTTTGAAGCTGTCCTAAAGCAGTTCCCAAGGAGGGGCTTTTTCTAGTGCAGGTTGGGATTAGCAGCAGCATAATGCTGCTGACCAGGCTGGAGGTCTTGCTCCAGCTGGTTGGCCCCTGTACCCTCATGTCCCTTCTCTTGCAGGGTCAGAGAACAGCACCCACAGGACTTGCTGCAACTTTTGCAGTTTTCCTCTTTCTTGACAATGTTCTCTGCCTTTACTGCTGCTCCATGTTGTTTTCCATTAAAAGGTGCAAAACTAATTTTGAAATTCAGACCACAGTGCTCTTCGCTGAGGCTATAAAAATCTATTCCTTATGAGAACCTTGTGCATATTACTGACCAGTACAGTAGTTCTGAGGGAATGCTGCTCACAGACAGGAACATCTAAAACTGAGAGTTGTTTTTCAGTTTTGCACAACAACAAAAAATCACATAACAAAAGTAGTTTGCTAGAATGAGCCTTCCTGATGGAGCAATGATAGGACTGGACGAGTAGTGTGAGGCGAAGATGCGAGTTTAGAGCCAAGTTGAGCAGTCCTGAGATCTTGCAAGTTTAGCTGAAGCTTTGACTCCAGTTTATAAGAGCTAGATGTCATAGCCTTAGTTAACAGTGTTGAAAATGTTTTTGGTGTGATTTTTTTCTGGTTGTGTGTCCCAGGCAGCTGGAGATGGATGGCACACTCCTCAGGAAGGCAGCATGGGGTCAGAACAGCTCCGGTGCTGTGGAAGTGCAAGTGGGATGATACTTCCCAGCAGTGTGTGCTGGTCTGGTGCCGATGATGAGAGGCACCCAGGGGCTCTGCCTGCTTACAGCAGAGTCAAGTGCTGGCGGCTGCACTGCCTGGGCACAGTCTCCCATGATGCCTGGGATGGAGTCTGTGCCTCCTCAGAGAAAGCCTGGGGGCTGAGGCAAGGATTTTGCTCACACACACACCAGGCTTGACGGTGCTTGTGTTATCTGAAATGGCAGCAGACAAGCTGATTTGACAGTTGGGGTTTTGCTCCATAGATTCATGGTGAAGTATAGTTTCACGCCTGTCTGGTCCCATCTCTCTGATCCTCAGCAGGAGAGAGAAGGTGGTGCAGAGGCTGATGCATGGCCTCCTGCTTCTGAAGGTGACTCTCTTGGCAGAGCCAATGCCCGGGTCTCAAGGTGTTTGCTCTAGCAGAGCTGCTACTCCTTCTAGTGTCCGCCATTTTCAGGACCTGGCTCTCATTCCTGGGGTGGGGCACTGGGGAGGGAAACCTCAGTTTGCCCTCATTTCCAGGAGACTGTCCCTGCTTGCTTCTTGTAGAGCAGTCCAGTGAACGAAGGCATCATGGCAGGGCTGTGTAATCAGCTTTGGGATACAGGGGAGGATGCATGTGGGTCCCTGGGACTGGAGCTAGGAAGAGCCCAGTATACACTGCTCCCAGGGACCATCGATCAGCGACAGGCCTGTGCACGAGGCACCCTTCTGGCATCAAAGGAGAGAGGTGCAGGGCTGAGATGTGTGTTGGCTTTGTGCCTCTAAACTTTTGATCCTGGCAGAATACAGGAATCCATAGGTGCTCAGTCTGAATATGTGACAGTGCTGGGCTGCATCCTCAATCTAGGGCTGAGACAGGAGGGAGCTACTGGTGTTTCAGTAAGCCAAGAAGGCAGTGTTAAAGTAGTGGAAGAGTTGAGTCAAGAGGGAAAGCCCACTGCAAAGACTGCCAAGAGTGCTTGGGTGTCTGGAACTTTTTGGGGCAGCTTGTGAGAGGCAGTGTCTGTTTGGGTGGGGAATGCTCTGACAGAGCATGTACTAGGTAAAGTATTAGGCATTGATTTCTTGCTTCTATGGTTTGAAAATTCCCAGCTGCCTTTGATTTTTAATAAAGTACACCTGTTTCCAGACTGAGCTCTAACTCAAGAAAATTATTAGTGTTCAAAAGGACTAGGGAATGCGAACAAGACTTTACAAACCCCCATGTGAAGTGGGTAGGGGGACTATTATGGGTGCTATTTTGGTGATATTATTGCTGCTATTTTTTCATTAAGAGAGGAGCTGAAGAACAATGAAGATCCTTGGTGCATGCTTGGAGTGGGAGAGGCTCTGTTGGAGAGGCTCAGACCTCAGCATGGTTGAGATTTCTTTGCTGTCTAGTGATCTAGAAGGATTGCTGGCTGGTCCTGCTGCTGTGCTCAGGTTAACAGGCAAAGGAGCCATGTGCAGTGGGTGAGGCTGTGTGTAGACATGGTGCTGAGTCCTCGAAAGCTTGGGCAGTCTTTTAGGTGCTGTCTGTGTCTGGGGAAGTCTGAAAAAGAGATAGATGCACCATTCCACAAGGACCCACAGACTAATATTCCTTTCCATCAGCCAGGGGCTGTGGTGAAGCCACAGGGGGTAGGAATGCTTCATAATCAGGTACCCTGCACTTCTTATACAGAGACTCACTGAACATGCCTCATTTATTGGTCCTTGCAATTTATACCCAGATGGTTGCTTGCTGTGGCAGCCATAGTCTCCTAACCACCTGCTTGCCACTGCAGGTCCCTCAACTACACCATTCCCAAAACGTGGTGGACTGTAACCCCCTGGAGACATCCACTTCCCCAGATATGGGCAATGAGAGGGAAGATCTCATTGGTCAGCCTTGGCTGCACAGTGAGAATTGAGTTTGCCTTGCCTCCACCTCCTCTTGTCTGCTCTGATGACATCTTTGCCCATGGGGAAATCACTGGCAGAAGCAAGAACACAGTTTTGCCTGAGTTAAACTTGCTGCAGGGAACTTTGCTGTGTGTCCCACAGGGCAGTATCACCCTCGTCCCTGCAGGCTGGCACCAGGCTGCCAAGGACACTGTCACCCTGAAGGAGGGAGCATGGGGGCTGCAGCTGAAATCCAGTGCTTCATGTCTACCTGGGGTAAGATCTGGGAGAAATCCCCATCTGGGATGAGGAGAACTTCCACAGTTTCAATACAAATCTTTCTGTATAGAGCAAGAGTTCTATGCAGAACTTACAGTCTGTCATGGATAAGAATGTATTGCACATGTGTAAAAACTTGCCTTCTCTGTCCAGGATGTGTATGGGTGCACATGGAGTCTGTCCCTTGGCTGTCCTCTCAGTGGTTCATTGCTTATGTGCAGCACCCCAGGAGCAGGGAGCACCTAGGTGTGCAGGAGAATGCAGGCACCCGTGTGGTGTATTTGAGGTGGGAGACAGAACCAGTTCTGTTTGCCGGTAATCTTTGCAGAAGGTGGAATTGCTTGTCCTGATTGCTGTGAACAGTAGGACATATAATACGACCCTGCTTCTCTCTCCCACAATCTAATTAGAGCTGAATTCCACCACCACTCAAATCGTGGTGTCAGAATAGAAGCATTTTCAGTCAACTCAGGCAAATGAATGTTTTACCTCTCGGCTTCTTATCAGCAGGGTCCATAATTCACCTGAAAGATATTCCTATGCGCTGGTTCATTGCCCAGAGATGGGAATGACGTTTATGTCTCATTGTTGGGCTGCTGATTTTGAGAGCTGGGATGGGAGCAGCAACACCAGAGGAGACAGTGACTGGATAAATTTTCCCACATGGCCAGTTAGATGACTGGGTGGTTTTACAGGCAGGTGGAAAGTTAGCTAGGGAGGTTGAAAACTTGAATGGGCGAGAGGCAAAATGCTGCATTTATTTGCTGAGTGGCGAGATAGGTGCAAATAGACATAAGGAAGAACTAGGTTAAGCAGCTGATGAAAATGGAGAGACTGTGTCTCGCACATCTCTGGGTGCAAAAATGATTTGTGGTCGTAGAGAAAACATGGGAGGTGGTCCTTGGCTCTTGAGCACCAAAATCACTCAGCATCTTGCTGCATCTCCCCATTATGCTCATTCTGCTCCCCCTTGCTGCATTCCCAGTGCTGGTCCAGCTGCTCTCACTGTCCCTGAGCTGCCCTCTTCCCCACTAAACTTTGGGACTGGGACACCCTCTTTCTCGGCACCCCCAGGAAAGCGTGGTGTGCTTTCAGCAGCTACGACTGCTGGGTGTTTGGAAGTACAAGATGGATGTGAGAGCAATTTCTCCAGGCTCTGTGTACTTTGTAGTGGTGTGGGCAATGCTGCTTAGGTTATAAGCATAATGAGCCCCCACTAGCAACACAGATTTGGGGTTCAAATCCCAGGTAGGGAGTCAGATCATGAATGAAGGAGACAGGGAGGGAATACAGACACTCATGCCAATGCATGAGAGGAGCCAAGGGAGCCGCTCAGTGACTTTCTGCTCAGGTGATCTGCCCATCAGAGGATATTCCTAGCTCTAAGCTCATTCCAGAGAGCCTGGGCGGTCAGACAGCATGTCCTGCTCCTCTGCAAACCCAGGATTGCACAAGTTCCTGCAAGACCCATCACTGGGGCTGACGTTTAGCTTTTCTTTGAGAAAGCCTTTGACCTGAGCTCAAACATTTCCACTGTTGGGGTGGAGGATTTGCTGCCAATTCAAACAACTATCATCTTGCCCGGTAAATGAAATGCATGCTTTGGTTCCAGCCTGAGTGTGTGCAACTTCCATTTCCAGCTAGGTCTGAGATCCCAGCCTGCAAATGGGGCTTCTCTTTTTCTCTTAGCACATCAAGGCAATATTCAGCTGGATTGAAATGCCGAATGCTTGCCGCCTTCCAGCCTGCCAAACAAGATGGGTGATGAAGGATCCCACATCACTAGCAGTACTCACTCAGCAATGATTCTCCCTTTCTAGCTGTGGTTTGCGGCACAGACATTTTAACGGGGTTTTAACCCACTTAGTGTGCATTATTCTGATTTTGTATTGTTCTGGTGTGTTAATCAAGCATTCAGGGATGGTCTGGTAGACAGTGCCAATCAAAGTGGGGTTATAGAAAATAGCTCTCATCAAAGTCACTTTATATTTTTCAATGCAAGTGGATATTTTATGTAAGAAGACATCTGTAAAAGCTCTGTGCTACCATCACATGACATATTAATTAAAGGATCCCATTTCAGGTTTTCTATTGTTTTCCTGAGTTGGCATCAGGCTGATGGCTGTAGAGTTACCTGCATCTTCCTGGTTGCTTTTGCAATTCTGTCTGCCAGCCCTGACACCTTCTGAAGAGTTTGAAGATTTACTGCAAGCCAGTGTTGGCTGGCCTGAGACTTCCTAGAAAATTTAGATGCAAGTTTTCTGGTTCTGCTGATTAAAGCCTGTTTCTGGTGTTTCTGTTAATTGCCAGGTTTCGTTACTGCTGGGGAGTATTTCAGCATCCTGTGATAGGAACACATTATGACCACTTGCCAAAAGGGAACAGAAATATTCATTAACTTTTCTGTTCTGTCTGTGCTAGTATTACAGCTCCTCAAGGTACTTCTGTTGGTTATACATTGGTTATAGCAATCTCCTTCCTTCCCTTATCAGTTTTCTAGCTTTGGTTATTTATTATTACATTGGTTGGGGAGCAGTTCATTCTTAACTGCTTTCATTTTTTCTCCTAACCAATCTGTTTTATGGAGTGTTTTCCTTCCCCCTGGTTTTTCATGTTTCCTCAGGTAGTCTCCTTTCCTGACTGTGGAACCGTGTATTTTTTAGCCAACAGTAAAACATCCTGAAAAAAAATCCAATTATTTTATTTTTCTGGTTTGGTTCTTTCCCTTTGTCAGTCTGGTGCCCGTAAGGACTCTCTGTGCAGAGGAAATGAATGATATATTCTGGTTATATGTCTAGCTACATTTAACTCTTTCTGTTGCACTGTAATAAATATACTCGCTTCACACTTCTATACAACAAAGCTATTGACAGGTCTTCTAACTGAATGCTGCTCTGTCAAGCTTAAGTGTGATATATAATCTGCTCATGCAGTGCTTCAATTTAGGAAACTATCTTTGCCTGTTCTTAGAAAGTCCAGGGATATTTGACTTCTGGCAGCCAGAGCATGCTAGCATTGCCACTCAGAGCAGAAATCTCCTGTGATGCAGTGGCTGTTTCAGGTGTTGGTAAGACAGGGGGATTCACACCTGCATGTGTTAAATACTGCTCAGAAATCTTCTGTTCACTCTGCTTTATATTAATCAGAAGAAAAGATATCTTGGAAAATCCAGTTCTACCAGCAAAGTCCCTCCCAAGCCAGCTGGGATGAGATGCTGGAGAGCTGCAATCCTACACAGGTCCTTGCCCAGGATAAGCAATTGCCCTAAGGCCAGGACACTGCTGGTCCTGAGTGGTTTTAGGGTTTGTGTCACTGGGTCTAGAGGATCACTGGTTGCTGAGCAGTCTCATTTCAGTCTCACAGGAGCCCAGTTTGTTGATTCACTTGCTCTCTGGTATTAGCTGGTGCTGTGGCTAATTCACAAACCCATTCCCTTTGGGGCTGGACCTGGTTGCACTCTGCACCTGGCAGATGCTCTCTCTTTGGGCAAACATGCTGACTTTTGCTGGAGCAGAGCCCAGCAGCAAGGGCTGATCCCTGCTCGCTCCAGAGCCAGCCAGGGATGGGACCATGCCCTGCTCTCTCTGACAGCGCCTGCTCAGGGAGCTGCTGTGCTTGGGATCTCCTCCACCAGCAGAGCTGGATCCCATTGCTTCCCTCAACTCCATGTCCATTCCCTTGCTCCCTATATATATAAATCCAAGTGGTGGAAAACCCAGGAAAGTTAGCTGCAAACTCTGTAATGACGTGAGTGGTGCTGAGGTCGTGCTGCCATGGGGCACTGCTGGAAGGATCTTGGCATGTGCTGGTGGAGGATCTCAAAGGACATGCCTGTCCTCTTTGGTCCCAGAAGAGAACACTCAGGAAGCAGTGTTTCTGTTCTGCAGCATGGCCAATAATACAATGTAAAGCTGGGCAGTCTTGAACTAAACCCCTTGTTTCTGTTTCCTTCCTTGCTGGGGAGCTTGGCCTGTGCTGCAGTGCTGAGGGGTCTCCTGGGGAGAGATGGGGGAATGCACAGCCCTTGCTGGGAGGCTCCCTATACTGAGTGGTGTTGCATGGGAGGAGATAAGGACCCATGACACTGCTTGTCCCTGTCTAGGGTAGAGCCCCAGGCTGCGGATGGTCAAGCAGAGCTCTGCGTTGCTGTAGGTAAGCCTTAAACCTTTTGAGTGATGACTGTAGATATTGTGGCCCCCTTCTTGAGAAAAGTGATGTGTTGATGTAACCTCTGAAAGCAGAGCAGCCCTCTGGCAAGCTTTTACAAGCTCATCTGTGAGCAGTAGGGCTCAAGAGCTTGCAGAAGAAGTGTGGAGGTAGATTTGGCCTGTAACTTTGTCTTAGCTGTCCTAGGGCTGCATTGTTTTAGGTCTTGCTTTGTTTTTCCCCTCCCCAAAAGAGTCCGAAGTGGGGTTTGCTATTGCCTGGGAGGCTCCTGCAGTCACTAGGTATGGGGAACCTGGGAGGACTTATACTGTGATTACCTGCAGTCCTGAAAATCCTGTACCCTTCTTGGAGTAAGCCTTTCTGCCTTAACTGTGCTTCATTTGGGGAGATGTTTGCAAAGGCCTGTGGGGCTGAGTGACAGATGCTGCCTTCTGGAAGAAGGTAGTTGTGATCCCAAAGGAGCCCTGGGGCAGCAGAGCATCTTGAGCTAATGGGGATGTTCTCTCTCAGAGGACTTGACTAGTAACAGGGTCTGTGGAGCAAGTGGGGTGAGCTGCGTCAGAGTGGCATGTGGGCAAGCTGGTGCTTGTAGGCATTGATGCATGGCGAAGGTAGAGGTTCCCATCCCAAGGAGTATTTGTGTCACTGGAAGGGAACAGCTCTGTCCCATGCCACTAACTTGTCCTAAGCAAGTTAAGGGGATGCTGCTGCTTAAGCCTGGTCAAGCAGCTGGTCCACTGCGTCTGTCTGCCTGAAGACAATAAACAGGCCTGATCCAGCACTTACAGGAGCTAAGGGGGCTCTTCCTATCAAGGGGGATAATGTGAAAAAGTACACTTAACCCTGTGGTCAATGCAGCAGCTGAGCTCTTCTGAGAGTCTCCAGTTCGTGAGCTGAGATGGTTCTGTGGGGCTGGGGGTTGCACAAGCATAGGTGCTGCTTTCGGTTCATCACTCTTCCCCAGGGAGAAAGAGCGAGCTTTCTCTCCTTGGCCTCTCTAAGGAGTATCAGGAATATTTCATACGCATATATATGTCAGCATCAGCCCTCAAATCAGGCTCTGAAGTTGTCAGAGTAACCAAGGGCCTTTGGGGCAATACAAGTCATATGTCAGGGAGCGGGGCATCGCTCCTGAACAGCTAAAATAGGGTTTTGAGCATGTGGTCTTGAGTCCCAGCTCTTATATGGCAATCTCTTTTGCATCTCTGGGCCTTCTCCCCACCCCAGAGGCATAGCTTGTCCTGGGAGCATCATGCTGAGAGCTGGTTTTGATGGTGCAGTTCTTCAGCCAATGGCAGAAAGGTGAAGGAAACAGTTGAAATGTAGTTTTTCCCTGGTGGGACCAAACCTGTGCTCCTGGCTGGATCTCTTGAGATGTTTGCTGCTCCTTGGGTTTGAGGGCCAAGGAGAGCCTTCAGGAGCAGGCTGCCAGCTGTCAGGTAGTTTGAGCATTGCCAAGCTGTGGTGTTCAAGTGGGATCGCTCCTTCTCTGCACCAGATCCTGTGCACAAGGCAGCAGCTCATGGTGGAGTCGAGGCTCGGGGGAGAAACTCATGTTGTTTTAACTGTGTACATTTAGCTCTTCCCCTGCTTTAAAATCTTCTCTCTCCAGGAAGGCTTTTTCATTAAAATTGTCAAAGAAAAGATGCAACTGGCTTCATTTAATACAGCACCAAACATTTTGGAAAAATTTAAGCTAAGATCGACTTATTCTAGATTTAGCTATTGGCTGGGGCAACAGCCAGCTCGGAGTCATTAGTATGAGCAAGAAGGACATGGGTAGGTGGTGTGGGCAGGAAGCCACACAGGACACAGTACCAGGATTTTTCTGTCTAGCACAAAGTCAGGATGAACACTTCATTAGAAGCAAGCTGTGTAATGTTCTAATATTAGCAAATCTGCAAACAGCTTGCTGTCTGCAACCTTTGTGCAGGCTATGCTCCAGCACAGCATCCACGTGTCTGACGGCACTGGGGCAGGCTGTGTGCCTGGCTGGGAGTGCAGGGGTCTGGGCTGCTGCTAGCAGAGCTCCCTGCAGCGTGGGGCTGTGCTAAGGGGTGCAATCCCTTTGCTCAGACATCCAGCTGGTGGTTTTCAGAGGCAGTGGCACTGGCAGGTACTGGGGAGATGCAATGTAGGAGAGCCTTCAGCCCGCTCCACATTGGCCTTGCGCTGGGGTTTGTGCTTACATATTCCTGCGTTGTGTATTCCCCCCAGGTTCTGCTGCTCTAATTTGTGAGGCCCCTCTGCTGTTGTCAAGTGTCATCAGTTTCTGGGTTTTGGGCAAGAGCTGTTGGTGAGATGGCTTGAGCACAGGATGAAGTAATTCCTCCCTGATGGAAAATATTTCTCATGTGTCACAGCTGTTGGCATGAGTTGATTACAATGCATCAGTCTATTAAATAGCACTAAACAATTTGTGTTTAAATATCCCTTGAAATATGTGCCTTCCTCTGGGAGGGCCTGATCCAGAATCCAGCCCAGCAAATTAGACCCTATCCAATGGACTCCATTTGGATCCTTTTATTGCTGCAGTAGTGCAAGCTGGTGTGAACTTTCAGGCAGTTGCAACCCACAGAACAAATGGATGCCACAATTGTAGGGCTGAGAAGATTGTTTTGGCTCAGTCTTGCAGGGACAGTTGTGTCTGGAGGTCCCAGCACAAGGAAATGAGCTTAACCATTGCTGGATTTCCAAGAAGGGGCAGGTCCCATGTTAACCTGTGGCTGCTGAGATGAAGAGGAGTGTGGGTGGGTTGAGATGGCATTATCCTTTGAGGAGGCTGGTGTCTTCTATGCTCAGTCCCAGGTGGTGGCAGAAGAAATGGAAGATGTGGGACCAGTTTTCATGTGCTTGTGTTGATGGTATTGAAGATGAAGTTAAAATCGGTGACTGGAGGGCAAAAAATCTGTGACTCCAGCTCTAGTAGGAGCTCACAGTTCCCTCCCCTACAGCTGCTCCCAGAGCTGTAAATCCTCACCTTGGTGTCCCAGTGCCAGGACTTGGCTTGCTCTGGTGCCTTTAGACTATCTCAGGGAGCTGCCTGCTGCAGTACATCTGGCAGTAACATCCTGCTGTGAGGTGCCCTTGGGTGCTTATGGGCCTCTTGAGGGGGAAGAAGAAGGGCATGTGAGGAGGGGTGCCAGGTTCCTGGGGTGCTGATGGGCAGTAAGTGGGCTATGTGGGAAGGGAGGGTGAGGAGAGAGGGACACTGCAAGCTAAAACTGATGCAGGGCACGCCTCTGCTAGCACCAAGGCAGGGCATTTGCCCTTTCACCATGTGCCTAGTGCTCCCCCAAGCTGGCTTATAAAACAGAATAATTGCAACTGTGAAGTGCCCCTGCTTCTAACAGCAGCAAGGGCTGACTGGCAGAGTCCTATCCTCCCCGCTGGTGCTTGTGGCAGTGCCCAAGGCCATCCACCTCCTCAGCTGCAGAGCAAGAGTGGTGCTTGTGGCTGCTGCCTCTAGGGACCCCATGCCTAATGTGACCAGCCCCCAGGCACTGAATCTGGCAGGTCTCCCTCCCCCAACTCCTCTCTGAAGGGCCAGCCCTTGGCAAGTGAAGTCATCCCCCAACTTTTTTTTTTGAGGACTGGTTGAAGATGGTGTGCAGATGATGGCACTGGGGAGGGGATAAACTGTCCCCAGAATAGGCTGGGTGAGGGGAATCTGCGTGCAAACAGTGTAAAACAATGCTCTGACTGAGCTGATTTCCTGCGAAACCCAGGTAGCTCCTGGGTGTGCTTGGCTACACAGTTGTTACAGACAGACCTAATGAATCCTAGCTCTTGCTAAAGCCTTGCACTTTGTTTGTGACTTGAAGAATTATCTTCTCTACCGAGAGGAGAAAATTAGCTTTTCTCTTCTTTCCCCCGCCCCCGGCCTTTGCTGCCCATTTAGTGCTGTTCCCTGGACTACTTAGACTCTGATGCTCTCTTGCTGTACAGTAATTCCACCTTTATACCCACTGCAGCCCCTCCATCTATCCATCCCAGAAGAAAGCTGGTAGCATACTATCTCTTGAGTGGATTACGTCTGCCCCCAGGTCCCCCCCAAGCCTGATGCTATATTCCCTGGCCTTGGTTCAAGACTTGGCAATCTGGGAACAGTTTGACTATTTCCACTGATGCTTTCTGGCTACATGGGAAAAAAAAGACGTGACTAACACAGGATTATGTATATGGCAGTCATGTGGGCCTTGAAGCTAAACCCAACTCATCCACTGAGTGCAGTTTTGTAAAGAAATTATGTGTCCACCCAGAAACATCAAGCAGAATAACAACCCTGGTATCCCCAGCACAGCTTCTTTTTCCACTGACTGGAGCATTATTCATCCAAATGAAATTATTGCTCTCTGAAAGTTGAATGCTCTTGGTCAATGGGGAAGGATGGACTTGCTGTAAGAGCAGATGGAGTCATTTATTTCTGCCTGGGTTGATACTCACTGCTCTGAAGGCATCTGGAAATGTTGTGACTCCTGTCCTGAAGCACAGACTGTTATTTTAATGCCAGGTCATGCTACGGGCTCCCTAATCATGGCATTTACATAAGTGATATATTGGGAGGATGAAGATACAGGCATGGGAGAATGCAGCCCAGCCCATGTGGAAGACAGGCTCCATGCTCAAGGGAGATGTCTGCCTGCTCATGTCTTTACTGACTCCAGCTGAAATCTCCAGGACTGCATCTTCTTCTTGACTGTGTTACTGTTGCACTTAAGGGTGCTGCCAGGTCCCTGCAGGAGCCACCCAGCTAAACGATGGGGTGTGTCTATGCCAATATACTTGAATTAGTACTGGTCTCTGTCTGATGTTAGGAGCGAGAGGTATAATTAAGGCAATTACAAGCCATTCAGTATCAATCAGGGAGAGCAAACTGCCTTTCACATGAGAAAAACCCAGTGCATTCACCTGCCCAAACCATCACAATACAGAGCAAAACCAGGAATCTCCAGCCAGCCCAAGAAGAAACCCCTGCCAACAGTGCTGCGCGGGCTCTGTCCCCAGGACAACCAAAACTTGACCCCCAGAACCAGATGAGATCCCAGCGCTCCCCTCAGAGCGGGGTGACTTCTGGCTCTGCCATGGCTCATTGCTGGGGCTGGGGTTGATACGGGTGGTGTGGTCATCTGTCTGGGTGCCTGGGCAAATCTTGAGGTATTACTGCTAAAGTTGGATGACGATGAATTCATCCTGTCCAGCAAAATAGATCCGTATGACAAAGAAGCTTGAGAAAATTGCTCACTCTCCTGCACATTGGGAAGAAATGAGATCTGTCGTTATTTACAACTGTAAGACATCTGTAAATAACTTGACAAAAGCAATCTCCTTCCGAGCGCTCCTGGGTGCCACAGCTGCCTTCCAGAAAGCTGCATACTGCAGAGCCTGTTGGAAGCTCAGGGTGCAGTCTGCTATGGGTTCCGTCTGTTCAGATCTCTCAAATTTACAGGACAATGTACTCTGTGATTTAACTTCACTTAATGAGCTCATTAAGAAATATGGCAAACACACACAACAAACGGGCTCAATCCCCCTTTGCCCGGACTAGTCTATCATGTGAATTCATTTATTCACCATTCAAGTCATAAGGTTTCATAACTTATAATCCACAACTCTTAATATCATGCACCTATGAGCAAAACAAATAGAATTCGTTCCCTAGCCTATGGTGAGTGTGCCCATCCTTCCTCCTCCGTTGCAATGTGAGCGTCCCCTGCGTCACACCGGGAAGCATGAAAACCTCAGCAGTCCAGCTGCCGTTAGATCTGCTTCCAAAGAGTTTTGGGTAAGCTGATGTTTTATACCCTCCAGCTTAGAGGTTTGGTCTATACCATTTCTATAAGTTAGTGGATTCTGAGGAAACTGCCCGACAAAAGATAATGGCTGCAGGAGACAGCCAGCTGCAGGTGATAATGGCCACGTAATGGCCCTTTAGCTCTTCTGGCCACCTGTCCTGCCTATGTGGTACTCTCGCTTTGACCTAATGATGCTGCTGCCAGCATACATCAGGCCTTGGCATGAGCTGGGTTAGCCAAAATCTGAGCAGGAGTTGAATGACCAGTCACAGGGGGTGACTGCCAGGCACGGCCAGCGACTGCCTCTGCCACGGAAGACACCTATCTAATGGTTAGGGCGGTTAGGTCTTACCTGATGTGCTGCTGATATGGATGACTGTGGGGTGACGCCTGCGGCCAGGCATTCACCTCCCACTGCTCCTGCCATGTCTCAGATAGCAGGGCTCCTGGTGGCTCCTGCAGATGGCAACACTTGTCCTGACCCCCTAGGTGGGTGCTGACCCTCACTGCAGTGTAGGGAAGTAGCTGGGAATCAGGGCTGTTGTGCTTGACACTGGATGACCCTGGCGCGCTGTTGTGGTTTAACCCCAGCCAGCAACTAAGCACCACGCAACTGCTCACTCACTCCCCCCCTCATCCAGTGGGATGGGGGAGAAAAATCAGGAAAAGAAGTAAAACTCCTGGGTTGAGATAAGAACGGTTTAATAGAACAGAAAAGAAGAAACTAATAATGATAACACTAATAAAATGACAACAGTAGTAATAAAAGGATTGGAATGTACAAATGATGCGCAGGGCAATTGCTCACCACCCACTGATCGACACCCAGCCAGTCCCCCAGCGGCGAATCCCTGTCCCCCCCACTTCCCAGTTCCTAAACTAGATGGGACGTCCCATGGTATGGAATACACTGTTGGCCAGTTTGGGTCAGGTGCCCTGGCTGGGCATGAGAAGCTGAAAAATCCTTGACTATAGTCTAAACACTACTGAGCAACAACTGCAAACATCAGTGTTATCAACATTCTTCACATACTGAACTCAAAACATAGCGCTGTACCAGCTACTAGGAAGACAGTTAACTCTATCCCAGCTGAAACCAGGACACGTGCCTTGCAGTGAAGGGCTTATGGCTCTCAGGGCAGGACACGTAGATGCTTCCAGATCCAATCCCAGCTCTTTCCCCTGCTACTGGCTTCCTCAGAGCAATCTGTACCATTCTCCTTGGCTGGAGGTCAAGCCTCATCTCCCTTGGAGAGCTGTAAAACTCCCTGTGGGGGACGGGAATCTCCCAGAAATGAATGATGTGCTAGATAGTGCCAGATTCTCTCTTTTGTGGGCTCCCTGCCTGTTCCTGTTACTAACACACCTTCTCTAACTGCTGAGCGCTGCTGTGGCCTTCCATTCTAGCTCAGGAGGGAAGAACCACTATCTGCTTCTTAAATCGCTCCTATATCTCCACGTCAAGTAAACATACCCTGGGTCTGAAAGGGGATTTCACTTGACCGCTCTTTTGCTACTACAGCTGTGCTGGGGGGACCTTTGCTGCTGCTGCCTCATGTCACATGCACAAGCACCTCTGGTGCTTGAAGTAGTTGCTGTTTTGGGGAGCCCCACCATTAGTTGCGGTTTGCCTCGCTGAAGTAGTGATTCAGGCACATCGAGTTATGCACAACTGTATTCTGTGTGTCCTTGTTGCTTGAACTGAAAGCATGCGTGTGGATCCTCACCGCCAGAGCCCTGCCCCAATGCGCTGCTGGGCGGAGGGCCTCGTCTTACTTGTCTGCTGCCGTGGGTTTGAATGGTTGTGGCTGAGGTCTGTGTGCTGAACCCTAAAGTGTTACCTGAAGGCTTCTCTTGGGAATATTGTGCTTTTTGTGGGGTTATTTTCTTTACTTTTAATTGAATGTGTCTAGATAAAATGCAGTTGCTTTTTCCCACTATTGCATTTATTCCCTTTTGCTCGCTCTCTCTCTCCTCCCACCCACCCCCCTTCCCTCCTCACCTTAAAAGACCTTGCCAGACTGTAACTCCTGGCTCTTTGTAGTGAATAGAAAGACATCTGCCATGGAGGGGGAGAGTCAGTCATGTTCTCCCCAGCACAGAGCAGGAGGGATCCCTGCATCTTAAAAAGTCACTGGTGGAAGCTGCTTTGTGCCTGGCTTATTGTGCCCACGTAGAAGTGGGTGGTGTACTTGGGCACATAGATTTAAGACATGACCCTTTGTATCAGATGTAGAAAATTATTTTGACTGAATGCATGAGCCAAGGACAGCACCCATATGTGAACAGGCAGATGCTGTGGCATTGTAGGAAAAGTGTATGAGATGCCTGTTTGATGGGTATCATTAAAACCTCATGTCAGGGTGGAGAGAGGTAGAACAAGCAAAAGCCTAAAAAAAATCTAATACGTGAGGGAAGATTGATTGAACTGGGGTTCTTCTGCTTGTGTCCTTATTCTCTTGAGGCTGAAGTGTTCATATACGGCAGTCATTGCTGCAATGCGGAGGCAGTAGCTTTCTCCACCTTCAGTCAATGAGACGAAGTCCATGGCCTTTGATTTACTGAGGGACAGATTAGGCACTAAAAAAAAAATTGTGATGCAAAAGCTGGAGGAGCTCTTTGCAGGAAGCTTTGAAGAACAACTCTCAGTGGCCCAGGCATGTGGAGCCTCTCCATGGTTTTGTTCCCCATGGTTCTGGCTGCAGCTCATGTACACTAAGCCATCTACCCCTATGTCCTGGTTTTGGCTGGGATTGAGTTAATTTTCTTTCTAGTAGCTGGTATAGTGGTATGTTTTGGATTTAGTATGAGACAATGTTGATAACACAGTGATGTTTTCAGTTGTTGCTAAGCAGTATTTATACTAAGTCAAGGATTTTTCAGCTTCTCATGCCCAGCCAGCAAGAAGGCTGGAGGGACACAAGAAGCTGGGAGGGGACACAGCCAGGGCAGCTGACCCAAACTGGCCAAAGGGGTATTCCATACCATGTGATGTCATGCCCAGTATATAAACTGGGGGGAGTTGGCTGGCAGGGGTGGATTGCTGCTTGGGAACTAACTGGGCATTGGTCTGCAAGTGGTGAGCAATTGCATTGTGTATCACTTGTTTTGTATATTCAAATTATTATTATTATTATTATTATTATTAACATATTATTATTGTTGTTGACATATTATTGTTGAATAATAGTAGTTGTTGTTGTTATTATTATTGTTGTTGTTATTATTTTCTTCCTTTCTGTCTTGTTAAATTGTTCTTATCTCAACCCACAAGTTTTACTTTTTTTTTTTTCCCCGATTCTCTCCCCCATCCCACTGGGTGGGGGGGGGGGGAAGTGAGTGAGCAGCTGCATGGTGCTAAATTGCTGGCTGGGGTTAAACCATGACACCCCGATAATCAATACAAATGAGAAAGCCAGTCAAGCCCTGTTATGACCAGCTTGTTTGCGTTTTCCACTGGGGCACCATGCACTGGGACTCCGCTTTGTGCTGGGCCTTTGCTGGCACTTCTCCATGGCTTTAGGCAGGCATCTAGTTTGATTTCTATCAAAAATAGACACGCTTCCCAAATAAACATGCTTCCTGGAGCTCCATTCACTTCAGATGTTCTGCCCAATCTTGCTCTCTGTCGTGTTTAGAAAGAAAAACAAAAATAAGTGAAAATCAGTCAGAGCAAACAGCCAAACATAAAATTACTCATGGACTGTACAAAGTGTTCTCCACCATTAGGAACAGCCTTTTAAATCTCAGAGCTTGTTACTGTCCTGATTTATTTTATTCCTAACCAATTTCTGTCCCTTTTATCTCTAATGGGTATTAAGAAGTTTTTCCATTTTCTTCCTCTGAATGTGCTGATGATTGAATTACTGCAGTTCAAGAAACAGTGTCAATTGAACTGAGCATGCAAGACAGGTGGTAGACCATTAGCACCCACCACTGACTTTCGTACAGATCCTATGTTAATATGGTCACCTTTCTGCATGTTCTTTTCTGGTGGGAACTGAACTGGGATTGTGAACAAACTCAGTTCTTTTGGAGATTAATCCTCTTGTAGACTACTTGCACAATGGAAAGCCCTTTGCTAATGTGGGAATAATACAGAACCAACCACAGGGACCAAAACCCACTGAAAGGCAGTGCTCTCTCCTGGGGGGTGAGGCGCTCAGGCCAGACCTGGAAGCACCGCCTGGGAGCAGAGAGTCAAGTCTGAGACCTGCTGATTTGGTTTGATCCTTCAAACCAAGGAGAGAGACATGCAGGCAAAGAGAGAGCTGATGAAGGCATTGCAGGCAGTGGAAGCTGCCCTTGGCTGGGGAAGCCCTTTACGGAGGTGGTGGAGGCCGTGCCGGCCAGGTTTTAAATAACTGAGCCTGTTTCTCTGTAATTTAATATTGCTGGTCATCTGACCCCATTAGCTCTGGCACAAGGGCAGTCTGAGGAGAGATTTTTACTCTAGGAGAAAAACCTCTCTGCTGACAGAAGTAAAGTCCCTCAGACCTCCCCTAGCCTGTGTATCTTCCATGCCTTAAAAAAACCCACTGAATGACCAGAAAACAAGTAGAAAATAACTTCATAGTTGGTAAAACCAAGATAAATCTTCACAGGAATGAGCACAAGTATGCACAGATACACCCAGCCACAGACAGACTAGCACAGATAGGAGGGGGCACCTTTGTTGGCACCCTCAAATCCTGATTTAGAATCTTGATTTTTAGAGCTTGATGCTTGGAACACCACTTTCACAGCTCTGCCTGTTCTACTTGCTGGCTACTCTGACCTGAGGTTTGCTAGTCATCCCCCACCATGCTCAGGACAGGTCTCCGCAGCTGTTGGCACCCGGACCCCTGGGACCCACAGCCCCATGTGGGGGTTTGCCCCGGAGCTGGCACCCAGACACAGCCCCACGTGGAGCTGGCTGGTGGTCCACGTGCCTGGGCTCAGAATGGGGACCTCACTTGTACAGGTGACTATGCTCTGGAGAGAGGTACTTTGGGCCACAGGGGTTGGCAGGGTTTAAATCTTTGCATGGGATGCCCCAAGGAAGGAAACTCCCCTTCCTTTTTCTGGGTCAGTGTCTGATTTGGTTCTAATTGCTGAGCCAACAGGTAAGTGCCTGATTACTGGTAATCAAGCCTGGTCATTATGGAGCTCGCCTTACTGCAATTGCTCCATACATGGGGATTGAATTTGAGGGTGCTGTGTAAAATAGGTGATTGCACAGCTATGGCACCAAACCTGATGACAGCAAGTGCACCTGCTGCCCCTCTGTGTCTCTGCTGGGCCCTGGCCCCCGTTTGAGCACCCCTTCCCCGGCACAGAGGAGCTGGAGCAGCTGGTTCTCTCCAGGGAGGGCAGGAACAAGAAAAATAGAGGAATGGCAGCAACTCAGTAGGTACAAAGCCACCTGTCAGCCCACCACTGAGTCTCTGTAGCAGGAGCTATAGGTGATACCTACAGAATATCTGTGGATTTTCACCCCTGATGAAAATCTTTGCATTTGGACATAATTGCTTGTGTGGTTCACGTTAGCAAGACAGCAGAACCATGGCAGTCATGCACCCAGGGGACCTGGGGCAGCTCTTTCTCGTCATCTCCAGAGCTTCCTGAGAGCTGTGTGTGACCAAGGCATATGGGAAACTAGGTCTGCTGTCTGCCTCAAGCCAAACAACAAAGCCTGTGCTATCCTGTGGACATGTACGGGAGATAGGGCTTAACTGCTTCTCTTCAGTGAGAGCCTTCAAGTGGTGGCTGGGCCCAGTTTGCAGTAAACACAATTGCTTTATTTATTACAGCAGCTGATGCAGAAAGGCATCCAAACCAGAACATGTGCCTCTGCTTCTCACTGTAGCCTCCTGCCCTCCATCTGCCATCCTGGCTCAGCATTGTTACCCAGATTGGGGTGCAGGGCTGTTTTCAGCCCCTCTAGACCATGCAGAAGGCAGAGCATGTCAGTACCCGCCAGGAGTTCTGTGGAGGGAGCCTAGCCTAGATATGGCAGGCTCCTGAAATCCCTGCATGTGCCCCTTTCTGACTGCTTGTCGTGGTTTCAGCCCAGCCGGTAACAAAGGACCACGCAGCCGCTCACTCACTCCTCTGGTGGGATAGGGAGGAGACGGAGGAGAGAAAAGAAAAAAAAACAACACCTGGAACCTCGAGGGTTGAGATAAAGGCAGTTTACTGGGACAACACACAAAAAAAAAAAGGTTACAACAACAACAGTACTAACGAAAGAGTACACAAAAAGAGTGATGCACAGTGCAACTGCTCACCACCCGGAACCTGACGCTCCGCCACTTCCCCCACCAAAAGTCGAGGGAACCGCTCACCCCCCGGCCCGCTCCCCATTTATATACTGAGCATGATGGCACATGGTATGGAATAGCTCCTTGGCTAGTTCAGGTCAGCTGCCCCGGCTATGCTCCCCACTGCCCAGGTTCCTGTAAAAATTAACTCTATCCCAGCTGAACCCAGGACATTATCCACCCCTTATTCTATACCACCTACATCATGCCCAGTTCTTACGTTTTCCAATCAACCACTACCATTTTCCTTGTCTTATATATAAGTATATGGACACCCTCCCACCACACACACACACACAAATAGTATTCCCTTAGTCGATGGGCTATCCCTCTAATGTGTCCATCAATTTTATTTAGTCCATGACTTTGGGGCTCCATCTGTTGTAACAGTTCTTCAGGATAAGAGAGATGGTGTGAGGTGTTGGATTGTTGTATGCTGCCTCTGGAACTTGTGGCTAGTACAGTTGGTGCAACCCACGCCCTTGGTCTGCAGGTCGAAGATGTTGATCTTGAGGAAATTGCTGGGCGCCAGTTCAAGTTCTATCACTGTTGTACCCAGGACAGTGCTGCATCTGCCAGCAGAGATTTTTATGCAAGGGGCAAGGTGGCTAGCTGCATGGGATAATGCACTTCTGTGACTGGGTTTTCACTAAAGACCGAGCATGACTGTAGCTGAGCTGGGATCTATAAAGGGAGCAAACATTTTCTGCCAGCTTTTGGGTTTGGGAGGAAGGAAATTATCTCCCTTCTGCAAAACAAACTAAATCCAGTTTTCTTTTGGTAGGAACAAATCCACAGTTACTTTAGATTGAACTTTTCCATCCAAATCACATTTGAAACGTCTCTCCTGGTCTGAGCACACCAGGACCTTTTCTTGTGCTGCAAGCTGAATTTTCAGTCAGTTTGGGGAGCATCTTCAGAGCATTTCTGTGTTTAAAAAGAATTAGGTACTCTTTAATGAAGTGTCTTCTCCATCTTGCTGTGATGTCTTTCTGAAATGCTCTCTTTTGATCTTCACAAACAAATGTGGATTTCTATTTTGAGAGGAACAGCTTTTCCTTTATCTGAGCAAATGCAGACACAGGTTTAAACATCTGTGTGCATTGTAAATAGGGGGCTGCTTTCTTCCCAGCCAGGGTTGATACCCCAGGCTCCAACTCCATCCATCCCACTTTGTCTCCTCCCATCAACTCCCAGGTAACTTGCAGCACTAGCTTGACAGCAAAGTGTCTGAAATAAATAGCCATTAGCAACTGAACTCAGTGTGTGCTCCTCAGGGTCGATGCAGATAACAGGCTTAGGTGAAGGAGATCTAGGGACACAATGATCTTCTCTGGGGGATGGTGTGACAGAGTGAATCCTACAGGAGAACAAGTCCAGATGAACTCCTTGGAAAATCTGCAGTCACCTTCCTTCAGAGAGCAAGAAGTCTAAAATGCAGCTACTGCTCAGCACCTGTCTTTCTTGTACTGGACATTTTTCTATGCCTGGAGCTCACCAGCAGAGCTAATGAGCAATGGTAGATGCATCCCAGTTTGATAAGTTCTTGTCTGGTGGCTCCTGCACAGAATTTTTTTTTTAATTTTTTTTTTTGCCCAGGAGAAGAGTTCTGCTTTGAAAGCTCTAGCGGTAACTAGAGCTTTGCTAAAGGCCATGGCTATCAACCTGACTCAAGCCAAGGAAAATCAAACCTGGTTCCTTAATGATGAAGGTGAGGCAGAGAAGTTGTTTCCTGATGAGATGGAGCAGCTGGAGGCTGTGTGGTTAGCTGGAGAAATGTGGTTGGCTGCAGAACTTCACTAACACTAATGAAGGATGGGATGCAGAGGGACTGCACTGGAGTTGTCTCCTGGAAAACTCATACGTGTGCATGACCTCGGAGCCTGAACTAGAAACAGCAACCCTTGGTGATCGGCCAAAGGAGAGGTTGCCTGCTGTGCGTGAGTTACATTGGTCTCAAAGCAGGCACCACCAGGTGATACCAGATAAAATGCCCATCAGGAGCCCCAAAGAGCCCCCATCTCCTGCTTAGGCCCTTTACAGTCGATCAGACTGGAAGGAGGCAGCTGCTTAAAGTGGAAGGGGAAGATCCTGTTTCATTAGCAAGGGCTCAGTGGGACTAAAGAACAGCCTCATGTAGCATCTGGTTCCTCTTCGCCTGAGCCCAAGGTTTCCTCTGCCTGGTTTGCTCCTGAGCTGAGTCCGATGTTGTTGATGCACCAGGCATGGTATGACTTGGCAGAGGTGGGACCTGTAAACCTTGGAGTGGCTACTGGTTTTCTGTTGTTTTGTGAGTATTGACTAAGTATTTCTGGGCTGGGGGGAGCTCTCTGTCACTAATTACAGCTGCCTGGCAGAGGTGCCAGGGGATTCCTTGCCTGGCAGGAACAAAACCAATAAAAGTAGTTTGTTTATGGCACTCACCATTGGGTGAATTTACTACAGCAGCCAAGAGCAAATCCTGAGAGTCCTGTATCAAACAGGCTGAAAATTGATCTCTAGCTTGTTGAATCCAACTCTTTTGTGAATGAAAGGGAGTAAATCACTGTTCATCCCCTTTGCCTTACCAGAGGGAGCCTCAAAAGGCTGCCCTGATGGTGGAGGAGCAGGGAAGGATAGGAGAGTAACATGTTTTTCACAGAGGACAGAAGAAAGTAAGGCCTCGTACCAGGGCCAGGGGTTTCAGCATGCATATCTGAGAAGCTTCCTTAAGAATCAAGATGGGGACTTGCCAGAAGCACTTGCGAGAGGGCACTCCATTGTTGGAAGTGCACAACATGCAAGTGCACTCATGCTTGCTGGGCAAGCTGCTGCCCTGGATACCCTGCTCTGCCAGCCAGACTCTTGCTGCCTGGCTGTGGTTGGAGTGTAGGCTCTTTGGGACAGGGACCACCTCTGCTCTGGGTTCCTACAGCATTGTGCATGTGTAGTGGGGGACCATAGCTGGGATTTCCAAGCTGTTCTGCAATGGAGCTGGTAGCAATGCTGGACAAGTGGCAGGGCTTTGCCAATGGGACTGGGAAGGTATGAGGAGAATGTAGCAGGCTGGTTTTGAGGCCCAGACATGTTTTGGTCTGTACAGGTCCCAGTGCTAGAGCTGGAAGGAAGGTATGCATTACCCCAGTGTTTGCCCAGGTCTATGAGATTGGGATCATCTGTTGGAAAGGTAGGGTAGCCCCTGAGTTAGTGAGGAGAGTTGGTTGGACTATATTGAGCACAGCAAGGAAGGAGTGGTAAGTTATTCCCAGTTTTGACTGCCTAGGTGCTAGCCTCTGGTGTGGAAGTGTCTCACACTTGCAGATTTTGGCCTCATAAAGCTTGGCTGTTGTGAGTTACCATCAGTCACAATGAGAAATATGTTTCTCAGATCAAGTGTTCCTTGGCTTCTCAGTCAGCTGGAGTGGCTTTTGGTTGAGAACCTCTGGGTAAGGATGAAGGGGAAAGCAAATAAAGCAGATGTTACTGTAGGAGTCTACTATTGACCACCCAGCCAGGACAACACCACCGATGAATTATTATCTACAAGTAATTAAGGGATATCTCTAGATCAACTGCCCTTCTCCTTATGGGTGATTTTAACTTCCCAGACATCAACTGGGAATATCATACAGCAGACACAAACAGGTCCAGGAAATTTCTGATGCACATTGAAGGTAACTTCTTGGTACAAGTACTGAGGGAGCCAACTAGGAAAGGGGCCTTCCTAGATTTGTAGTTTGTAACCAGAGAGGGACTCGTGGGTGAAGTGGTGATTGGTGGCTGGCTTGGTCACAGTGACCACAAAGTAGTTGAGTTTCAAAGTGTTGGTGATAGGAGAAAAACTGCCAGCAAAATTTCAACGCTGGATATGGGGAGAGCAGACTTCAGGCTGCTGAGGGGGCTAGTCAGTAAGATCCCCTGGGAATCTGCTTTTGAAGGTATTGGGGTCCATGAATGCTGGTCACTTTTTAAGAGCCATCTCTTAAGAGCGCAGGAGCAGGCAATTCCAAAGTGTCAGAAGTCATGCAAGTATGGCAGAAGGCCGGCTTGGCTGAGCAGGGATCATCTTTCAGAATTTATGCAGAAAAAGAAAGCGTACAGACATTGGAAGCAAGGACAGGCAACACGGGAGGACCACAGGGATGCTGTTCGCCACTGTAGGGAGAAAATTTGTGTGGCCAAAGCTTGATTAGAGTTCAAGCTGGCCAGCACTGTGAAGGACAACAAAAAGAGCTTTTTAAAATATGTTAACAGCAAAAGGAGAACCAGAGGTAACATTGATGAGGTCAGTCAACTCACAAATAGAGACGCAGAAAAAGCAGAGATGTTTAATGCCTTCTTTGCCTCTGTCTTTAACACCCATGATGGGCTCTGGGGCCACCAGAGCCCTGTGTTGGAAGACCATGACTGAGGGTATGATAAAATCCTAGCTGACCCTGAACTTGTTCGAGACTTGCTGCTCCAGCTGGATGCACCTAAATCTACGGGGGCTGATAGGATTCGTCCCAGGATACTGAAGGAGCTGGCTGATGTCATCGCAGGACCTCTATTCATTATTTTTCAATGGTCTTGGGAGTCTGGAGAGGTCCCAGTTGACTGGAAGCTGGCAAATGTTGTCCCAGTTTTCAAGAAGGGTAAGAAGGTAATTACAGACCTGTCAGTCTTACTTCAGTGCCTGGTGAAATTATGGAGAAGGTTATTCTGGGAGTTACTGAAAAACACTTGAGGGACAACACAATCATTGGTCATAGCCAGCATGGGTTCATGAGAGGAAAGTCTTGCTTAATCAACTTAATTTCCATTTATGACAAGGTCACCCATCTAGTTGATCAAGGGAAGCCAGTACATGTGGTGGTTTTGGATTTTAGCAAAGCTTTTGATACTGTCTCTCACAGTATCCTTCTGGACAAACTGTCCAGCACACAGCTAGACAAGACCATACTACCTTGGGTGAGCAGTCGGCTGATGGGTCAGGCTCAAAGAGTTACAGTAAATGAGATTACATCAGGCTGGTGACCAGTCACCAGTGGAGTTCCCCAGGGCTCAATTTTAGGGCCAGTGGTCTGTAATGCTTTTATAAATGATCTGGACACAGAAATCAAATGTACATTAAGTAAGTTTGCTGATGATACTAAACTGGAGGAGCTGTGGACTCCCTCGAGGGTGGAGAGGCCTTACGGAGAGATCTGGATAGGCTAGAGAGCTGGGCAATCACCAAGCATATGAAATTCAAGAAGAGCAAGTGCCGGATTCTCCACCTGGGACGGGGTAATCCTGGTTATATGTACAAAATGGGGGATGAGAGGCTGGAGAGCAGCCCCGTGGAAAGAGATCTAGGGGTCTGGGATGATGGCAAGTTGAATATGAGTCAACAGTGTGCCCTGGCAGCCAAAAGGGTCAACCATGTCCTGGGGTGCATCAAACACAGCGTAGGTAGCTGGTTGAGGGAGGTGATTGTCCCACTCTGCACTGCACTGGTGTGATCCCACCTCAAGTACTGTGTGCAGTTTTGGGCGCCTCAATATTAGAAGGACATCAAACTATGAGAGTGTGCCCAGGGAAGGGCAACCAAGATGGTGAAGGGTCTCGAGGGCAAGACTTATGAGGAGCGGCTGAAGTCACTGGGCTTGTTCAGCCTGGAGAAGAGGCTCATTGCAGTCTACACCTTCCTCAAGGGGGGCAGCGGAGGGGGAGGTCCTGATCTCCTCTCTCTGGTGACCAGCAATAGGATATGAGGAAAGGGAATGAAGCTGTGTCAGGGGAAGTTCAGACTGGACATTAGGAAAAGGTTCTTCAGAGAGGGCGGCTGGTGCCTGGAACAGGCTCCCCAGGGAGGTGGTCATGGCACCAAGCCTGTCAGAGTTCAGGGAGTGTCTGGATGACACTTTTAGTTATGTGGTTTAGTTTTAAGTAGTTCTTCGAGGAGCAGGGAGTTGATCTCGATGATCCTTATGGGTCCTTTCCAACTTAAGATATTCTATGATTCTATGATTGCCAGCGATTTAGCAGTGAGAGGAAGGTACCCACTTGCATCTAATCAGCCGTGGTAAGGGAGATGAGTTTTCCTTCCTGAAGCTCCAGGGGGTCAAGTGCATGCTTAGATCGTGAGATGAGATTCAGCATGCCCTGAAGAGCATCTGCTCCACTATGGAGAGCAAGCCGCCTCAATCCCCTGCACAAAGACTGTGCCATGCAGGCAGGAGGAACCATAACTGAACTAAACACTTAACCCTGCCTCTGCCCACTAGCTCCTCGCCTGCCCGTGGGCCCTCTGAAGTGTGGCGGTCAGATAAAGCTGCTTTTATGCACTGACAGTAGACTCGTAACTGTGGAGGGTGGAGGTCATTTACCTTGGGAGAATATCGGGTGTGCACTGACCTGCACAGGGACCTGTCGACTGTGTAAGTAAACATGGCTGTGGAGAAAGGAGTGGAGACACCAGGTAGGGTTTGGCTCTGCAGACTTTGCTCAGTGCTGGTTTTCATGGTGCACTGTACTTTATACCAGTTAAGAAAAAAGTCCCGTTGAGGTATGGGGTAGCCCATCCCCACCCCAGATGACGACCGCAGGCCCCACTATTGCCTGGATGAGGGAAGTGCATTTATTTGCTCTGGGTTAGAAAGACATTTCTCTAGTACGTACAGCAGCAGCATCCCACACATGCAACGAGCCCACATCCCAGGGGAGGGCCCAGTCACTGGGAAAGCAGCGCAGCCAGCACCAAAGCCATCACTGCAACCATCCATGGGCTGTGCCAGGTGCTTTCCATACCACCTTTGCTTGCCTGGCCCTGCCTGCACTGCCCATGTCCCTTGCCATTCCTACTGTGGGAGCCAGTCTGGCCAGATGGGGCACTGGGAGGCAGAAGGAACTTTTTGACAACTACCCAATGTGTCCAGAGCAGTGGGGCCATGGAGCAGAGGAGTTCGAAGGATGAGAGCCAACAGAGGAGCTGGAGCTTTAGTCCTTGGAGTCCAGGTGGTTTGAGGATCAGGGGCAAGTCTGGATCCATTCCTTCCTTTGCATGTAGCATATAGTGGGGAGATGGCTCAGGAGAACAGTTGGTGCATGGAATGGGAAGGAACAACAAGGCCAGAAGCAGTGCATAGCAGTTTCTGGCTTGCCTTTCCAGCATCCTCTCTCACCCAGTGGGAAAGGGTTGCCTGAAGCTGGTGACACAGCCAAGCCAGCAGATGGTGTGGAGCTTGGCCACTAAGAAATATGAAGGGGCTTGGAGGAACTGGAGGGGACTGGCATGGAGGCTGGGTTCAGCTCGCACCTGTTATTCTCCTCATGCATCTGGGACACTTCAGTGGAGCCTGCCTCAAATCCAGGTACAATGTGGGCAGCGTGCACCACATGCACCTTGTTGCGGTGCTTTTTCCTCAAGAGACAGCTGAAAACTTTTTTGAAGCCCTTGCGGAAGTGCTTGGAGACCAGGGCATAAACGATGGGATTGAGGCAGGAGTTGGCATAGGCCATGCAGTGGGAAAGCAGGCGGAAGGCATAGGTGGCCTGGTTGAAGGGGAAGTCTCCGTAGAGGTATCGGAGGATGACTACATGGTAGGGTAGCCAGCAGAGGCAGAAAAGGATGGTTACAATGATGATCATCTTGGTTACCTTCCGCTTAGCCTTCTTGGACTCTGATATGTCCTCCAGGGGGTCCACTGCTGTCCACAGGTACTTGATGGTCCTGGTGTAGGAGAGGCTGACGACCAGCACTGGGATGACATAGCCAAAGGCAAATGTACTGGTGTCCATAACCTTGCGTCTCCACTCCTCCCAGCCAGGCATGCAGATGTAGCTGGACTCCCACTCAATCAGGTCATAGTAGCTTAGGTAGGGCCCAGCAAAGACCACGGAGAGGCCCCAGATCACAGCCATGGCAGCCACTGCATTATGGGGGGTCCGCAGCTCCCGGGAGCGCAGCGGATAGCGGATGGCCAGGTACCTGGAGGGGAGAGGAAAGCAACCAGCACTGAGATTTCAGCCAAGCTCTGCCTGGCCACATAAACTCCGGGGACAAAAGAGTTTCCTTCTGTCCTGGTTTCAGCTGGGATAGAGTTAATTTTCTTCCTAGTAGCTGGTACAATGTGTTTGGATTTAGTGTGAGAATAATGTTGATAACACACTGATATTTTAGTTGTTACTAAGTAGGGCTTATTCTAAGTTAAAGATTTTTCAGTTTCCCATGCTCTGCCAGGAAGCAGGTGTGCAAGAAGCTGGGAGGGAACGTGGGCAGGACAGCTGACCCGAACTAGCCAAAGGGATATTCCATACCACAGAATGTCATGCTCAATATATAAACTGGGGGGAGTTGGCCAGGAGGGGCGGATCACTGCTCAGACATCAGTCAGCAGCTGATGAGCAATTGCACTGTGCGTCACCTATCTTTTCTTCGGTCTAATTTGTCTTTTTCTGTTATATTCCTTTTCATTACAATTATTACTATTGTTATTACATTATTATTATTATTACTATTATAGTATTTTATTTATTAAACTGTTCTTATCTCAACCCATGAATTTCACTTTTTTTTCTGATTCTCTTCCCCATCCCACTGGGAGCGGGGAGGAGTGAGCGAGCAGCTGCATTGTGCTTAGTTGCTGGCTGGGGTTAAACCACACCACCTTCATTCTCCTGAAGGTCCCTGAGCAGTGGCCCTGCAAGTTATCTCACACACTCTTTGACATATGCTTCTGGGTAAAGCAGCTTTTCTCTTTCTAGCAAGGATGCTTCTCCTCCCACAGGCTTAGGCTGGCTCACCCCTCCATACATGGTTGGGTGGGTTATATTGCTGAGCTAGGGCCAGAGAGATGGTGCTGTGGAGACCATGCAGATGCCCACTGCTTGGCAGAATTTATCCAGCAGCAAGAGGTCTGAACTGAGGATTCAAGATCTGGCAAAGCTTCACTGGGTGATGGGCACAATGCAGGCTCCTGCCCACTGAAGGCATGTTTCCAGCCTTCTCCAGGTTTCAGATCAGCCTGGCAGGGGGAAGATTTGCTCACTGGAGCTGTGGCTGCCTCCACCTTAGTACCAAAGGGACCAGGTTGGCCCTTGCCTTTTGGTACTGTCCGCTTTCTCAGGCCAGCCCAAAGCAGGCAGTGATGGTCTGTCTGCTCCCTCCAGCAACAGTGGGCAGTTATGGTGTGATGGCCAGCTCTGCTCCCCCACCTCCAGGCAACACCATAGGGCAAAGATGTAGATGTCAGCAAGGAGAGAAGGTGGGTAGGGAATGGAGAGGAGCTGTCAGCACAGACAGGAGTGCAACTGCTGCAGCCTCAGCCTGCCAGCGTCTACAGAAGGATGCTTATTTGATGCACTGTAAGGCCAGCAGAACAGGTAGATAAGACATGCAGTTGGTGTGAAGGGTCACATGTGTGACAAAACCCTTGTTACTTGCTGGTCTTGTCATCCTGAAAGCTGCTGGCAGCTTTGTGAGAATCATTTCATGTCACACTGAAATGCAGCCACCTCTTTGGTGGAGCACTGCACTACAGCACACAGTGCCACCAGAAAGGGAGAGAACACAGACATTAGCACCTTGCCAAAATATCTTTTTTTTGAGATGCTGTCCCTGGTGCTGAGCTGGCTGGAGATGCAGACTGCACTCATGTGATGTAGGTGCAGGGAAGCAAGAGGCTTAGACTGTGAGACATCTCAGGTCTTCCTCGTGACAGCAGCCAAACTCTGTAACCACTGGAATCCCAGAGGATTGGGATATTTTTGTCAGGGATTCTATGTGAACCCCCTCACCCCAACCAGAGGATGCTGGCATCTCTGGGTGGGTGAATTGCTGAAGTGTCAGTTCACTGTTTTGAGTCTAGGTGCCCATTTCTGCAGGTGGCACCTGGGAGCAGGACAAAGTGGAAGGGGGCTGGAGGAGTAGCCCAACCACACTTTCTGCTGGGATCTAACCTACCCCAGATACTCCCTGGTACTGAAGTTTCCTTCTGCCTGCAGTGCTGTGAATCTTCTCATTGCAGAGGGCTGTTTGGCCCTATTCTTGTCTTGGTACCTTGGAAGCAAGCACAAGGAACAAGATGGGCCAGGGCATGTTCCCTGTGGCAGTCAAGGCTGGAGCTTACCCCAGTGGCGACCTCATCCTCATCTGGACCATAAGTGTTGGCTCAGCCACAAGCGGGGCAGCTGACACAGTGGCCCTTACAGTGCCCTTGGGAACAATGTAGGTGGCCCCAATCAGGGCCAGAGTGTCCTGGGTGACCTCCCAAGAAAGGACTCGGCTCACAGTGTGGCTGCCTTTCTGCGGAGAGTGCAGGAGGGTTGGGGGTGGTGGGGAACAGGAATTGCTAGATGACAAGTTTTGTGCTGGGCTGGCAGCCCCTGGGGAATGAGGAGAGATGGGTTTACTGCAGGACTGGGATCTCTCAGGTATTTATATGGCTCCTCTTACGGAGCCCTCTGTTTACCTTACTGCCTGCACATGATGCTTTTCTGAAATGGTGGCTTGGGGATAGCTATTACCCTCTGAGTGGCATCTCTAATACAGAACTAGGTGACTCTCAGTGGGAGTCTGTGGCACGGTGGGGAGCTGAGCTTGGGTCTCAAGTGCTCTAACCACAAGGCAGGTCTTTCCTGCAGAAAGTGCAGACAGGCACAGCACCAGCTTTGCACTCGAGAGATCTGGAAGTGCTGCTTAGGGGTTGTTAGGGCAAGGGAGACACAACTGGTCCCCAAACTGCCTTTGGCATGGATCAATACCACTGGGGTTTGAAACATCTGCCTAATGGTGGTGGGCCACCATCTTCCCATGCCCTCACTCAGCCCAGCTTCTCAGACTACCCTCCTTCCCCAGCCCAAAGGTGTCTTTAGACTGTTACCTGTCCACAGAGACGGCAGCCAGAGTAAAGCTGCTAGCATACATGGTGAGGTAGATGAAGAAGTGGACAGCCTTGCAGATGAAGGAGCCGAAGACCCACCCCTCAAGGGAGTAGATGGTGGCCTGGAAAGGCACGCAGAAGACAATGAAGAAGAAGTCAGCCAGGCTGAGGTTGAGGATGAAGAGGTTGGTAGTGTTGTGGCCCATTTGCCCATTGCGCAGCAGCACTGCCAGCACCAGGCTATTGCCCACTGTGCCCAGGAGGAAGATGAGGGAGAAGACCACAGGGACAATGACACTGGCAGGGCTGAACTGGTAACTGTTGGAAGAGTTCCAGTACCCAGCCAAGCTCACGAAGTCCTCATGCTCTGTCATTCTGTGTCGTGGTGAGACGTTGGACCCTGGGGCAAATACAGGGAAAGATGTGAGAGACTGGAAAAACACTGCTCAGCCTGTTAGCTTGGCTGATGTGCCTGTTGGCTCACTGGAGATGCAGAGCCCTGTTTTCAGCTCTGTGACCCACCTCTTTTCAGCACGTTCCTCTGGACGCTGCTGGCCTAGAGGACAGGTAGGGTTAGGCTGGGGGTAAGGGGTGCCCTGCTCCCCCATTCCGGCCCTGGAATGAATCCACAGCCCATGTTCAGATGCTGCCTTGGACTGATAGTGCCAGAGGTGAGGTTTAGGGGAGAGGATGGCATCTGTCCCCAGCTTCCTCCTCTGTGGGGGAATGGAGTCAGAATCTCCACCTCCCAGCTGGTCCAGCTGTGATGGCAGGAGTGGTGTGATGTTCCTTCACAGCAATGGGGCTCCAGGCCCAAACCAACCAGCTGGACAAGCCAAGATGTTTGCTCCCCCAATGCTGACATGCAGAGTTTTATCCCTCCCCTGCTCCTGGCTCTTTTGGTACCTGCTCCTAGAATAAACCTCGCACACTAGGCACAGGGCTGGAAATGCTTTTGGCAGTGACAGCTACTACACAGCTCCATGTTGTGCCTATGTGGGGACTTTCTGAGGAGAACAGCTCTGATGGGACCACTCCTGCTTTGGTTTCAGTGACCCAGATGCTTATTCCCTTTCTATGTTCCACAGGGAAGCTCTGCCCAGGACTTGGGCTTTTTCTATCATTCCCCTGCCCCCAAAATAAGCATTTGGACTGAAAGCAGAGGGTGAGGTTGTGCGTGAAAATGCAAGTTTCCCTGTCACAGGCATAGAAATCTGTCTACGTGTTTTTGAGCTCTGGAGCTGGGGGACTATCACATACAGGTACAGGCACAGCTTCCCTTGAATAAACACATGGTTTGGGTTCTTCCCCCTCTGCAGTGCTTGTAGGGATGTGCTGTGGTTACCAGATTGTGGCCCAAGGCCATCTCACCATAAGTATGGAGATCGCAGAGTCTGTGCAAGAAACTAGCTTCTAGCTTGTGCATTCTCTTTTCAGGCTGGGGAACTAGCAAGTGCTCCCTGGGGAGCACTGGCAGTGCAAGTGCCTGAAGCAGAAGCACTGCAAGGGGCATGTGAACATGGGTCCCTGGTGTCAGTGCAGATTTGGGGATGCCAGCAAGCTGCCTGGAATCACACCAAGCCCTGTTCAATGCTACCACAACTATAATGAGACCATTCCTGTACAGTTGCAAGTATCCCCAGAGGCAAGTGCCAAAGGTTCATAAATTTTAGGAAGCAGGATGTGGTCTTTTGGTTGGCCTGTTGTGCACTGCCCAACACTTGGGACAAGTCAAATACCCTACCTGGCATGGCAGCCTCTCCTCTGGATGGGCAGCAGGAAGCTCATGCTGCTATCTGGGAGCTGGACTCTACTCTCTGGGACCCAAAAGGTCACTGCACCTCATTTGTGAACGTGTGGCTTGCTCTAAAAGCATCTACCCATCCTGAAGCGGAGGGGATTTCACAGGGATGGCTTCAGTTGTTCTGAATGTGAATTTGCCTTGTGGCAGGTGCAGCACAGAAATTTTACATCTAGCTTCTGTTTTATAGTAAGCTTGAGCTCCATGAATGCTGCTTGTGTGGGAGAGGGATGAGCTTTCCTCTGGAAAGCTGGGATGGCCAGTACTGAAGTGCACGCTACTTATTTTTGCTAGATCTGCCTCGGTGCTCAAACAAAGCCAATTCAAATGGTGGTGTCAGCTCTCAGTACAGGCAAAAGTACCCCTGCAGCCACCTGAAGAAGAGAGTACCCCATGCAGTATGGATATGCAGGGAGCAGGGGAGCTTATACAGGCCCTGGCAGGAGTGGGAGACATAGATGGATGGGGACCAGCCAGAAGGTCTGGTCCCAGAGTCTGGCTGAGGACCTTGGTCTCTTCTCATGCTGCCTAACTCCTCTGGGACCAGGGAGCTTCCCTGTATGCAGGGGAGAGCAACTCAGGCTGCCACTGGTGTTTTATTTTTACCTCTTGTTGATTACACTGGCTTAGGCTGTGCTTGGGATTATGCCCCATGCAAGGCTGTGGCACTGAGATCCTTGTTGCATGGGGCTGAGGAAGGTATTAGCAAAGCTGGAGAAGAGCTGACAGCTCAGCCAGAAACCAATTCCATCTTATCATCCACCCAGTGTCTGTGTTGCCTGGTAGAGTCTCTGGCTGCTTCACTCTGCATCTCTCCCACCTGCTCATTGCCAAGTGTCCTTTCTTTGCTCTCTCTCGCGAGGCAGACAAGCTGCTAGTCAGCCATCCTCAAAGGCTGCTCTAAAGAGAACAAAAAGACAGGGAATACCTGCATGCCCCACTTCAAGGAAGGCAACCTTGCAAATGTCCCCCGCACTGGTGGGACTTGTAATGAAATCACTTTGGAGTGGCACATCACATAGCCTGGTTGCAGTCCAAATTTTATATCCCTCGATGTGTTCGTGAGCAGCCCATGCTTTACTTGGAAGAACTGCTTCTGGCTGTCAGGGAGCCACTACTATTGTCATTCACAACTCGGCTCCAAGCTTATTTCTTGAGCCTGTAGGAATGGGAATCCGGGGAGCTTGGCGAGTTCTTTTCAGGGACAGCCAGTGGCCAGGAGCAGAGTGCCAGGAAGGATGTGGTGGCAGGTTGGTAATTGTACCCTTGCTACAGCTTTGAGGTTCTCCCTGGTCGCCTGTGGCTCATGACCCATCTACATGAAGACAAAGTAGTGCTTCAGTCCCCTTTACAGATGGGAGTTGAGACACAGCGCGCATGAAGAGGTGGCTTTGTAACTGGTTGGATCAGAGAACTCATGGATGCAGTAGAGAAACAAATCTTTATCTCTGCTGGGTTATCTCTGATCCACGCCCCTGTGCACAGTCCTGCCTGCAGACAGGACCATGATAGAACAGGCACAGAGTAAAAGTAGGGTCTCTTAAGTGACATATACAAACTGTGACATTGATGCTGGGGCACTGAGATGCTCAGAGACTCTCGCGGAGCCATTGAGAGCATCTCTAGCAGAGTGGGATGTCTCCAAGTTCCTATTTAGCATCTTCTCAGGAAGCTGCCACTCACCCCTGCGGCTCTGTTGTCCCTTGGAAGCATTTTGCAACCGTTTCACACCCTACCATTTTGTGAATGGGTTTATGACAATGCTCCTGCGTTTCACTTCATTCTGAATAGCCTTGACTAGCAGTGAGAGGGACAGCTGCTCTGAGCAGAGCAAAAATAGAGCATGGGCAACAAGGTTCCTCTCCCACATCTGCTACTCAGGGCTAGCAGGGGCAAAGGCGGTGTGACGGAGGCGGTATTATTCACAGGGATGAGAACCCAATCAATGGCAAAGTTGGGACTCGAGACACAGGATTTTTCTAACGAGGCTTCAGTAAAGGATTGGCAGGGAGAATGGTGCCCAGCACCCATCTGGTGGGGGTAACGAAAGGACCAACAGAGAGCCTTGGTGGGGGCAGGCAGCAGGTCATGCCAGGGTTGCCTGCGAGCCAGCATAGCCAGCTCCTCTGTCAAGGGAAGACCAAGAAGGGCAGGAGGAGGCAGGGTAAGGGGACAGACACAGCAGTGTCGGGGGGACAACACGGACCCTGCTGGTCTGGCCAGACAGGAGCACGGAGAGGAGAGGGGGGGACAGGGAGCAGGCGGTTTGACTTCCCCGTTTCAGCGGGCTTGGGAGCCGGCTCCCCCGGGCTCGTTCTGCCGCCGCCGTTGCCGCCAAGCGCCTCCGCTTCCCCACCGGCGCAGCAAAGCTGCGATCGGGCGCTCCCCTCGCTCCGCGGGGGGGGACAAGGCAGAGTCCCCCCCCTTGCTTGGCCAGCTCGGGGGACTCCACCCGGGAGCCACCGCTGCCCTCCAGCGCCCTGCCAGGCACCCCACCCCGCCCGTGCCCAGCCCGCCCGCAGCCCCCCTCCCCGGCGCCGGCAGCTGTCCCGAGCGCCGCCCCGTCCTGCGACAGGCGCGGCTGTCGGCGACCCCTTAGGGGCCGCCCGTCCCACGGCGCCGCTCCGCTCGCCGCCCTGCCCGGACGGCGAGAGGCAGCGGCTCCGCCTGGCGCAGAGGCTCCGCCGGTCCCCGGGGCACCCGCTCCGCTCCCAGCCGCTCTGCCCGCCGCGGGGCACCGGCCGGACCCGGCGCTCCGCCCGCCCCGGCGGGACCCTACCTGGCCCCGGCGGGACCCTACCCGGCCCCGGTCCGCGCCGCCGCTCGCCCCGCTGAGGGCAGCTGCCCGCTGCCGGTGCCGCCGCCCGCTGCCGGTACCGCCGCCAGTGCCGCTGCCCGCTGCCGGTACCGCTGCCTTTGACCGCTCGGGCGGAGCCCGCTGCCGGGGGCGGCTCCGCCCCTGCCCCCAGCGCATCCCTGGGCACACGGGCACAAGCTTCCCGCACGCACACGTGGCGTGGTTTAACCCCAGCCAGCAACTAAGCACCACGCAGCCGCTCACTCACTCCCCCCCCATCCAGTGGGATGGGGGAGAAAATCGGGAAAAAGAAGTAAAACGCCTGGGTTGAGATAAGAACGGTTTAATAGAACAGAAAAGAAGAAACTAATAATGATAACACTAATAAAATGACAACAGTAGTAATAAAAGGATTGAAATGTACAAATGATGTGCAGGGCAATTGCTCACCACCCGCCGACCGACACCCAGCCAGTCCCCGAGCGGCGATTCCCTGCCCCCCCCCTTCCCAGTTCCTAAACTACATGGGACGTCCCATGGTATGGAATACACTGTTGGCCAGTTTGGGTCAGGTGCCCTGGCTGGGCATGAGAAGCTGAAAAATCCTTGACTATAGTCTAAACACTACTGAGCAACAACTGAAAACATCAGTGTTATCAACATTCTTCGCATACTGAACTCAAAACATAGCACTGTACCAGCTACTAGGAAGACAGTTAACTACATCCCAGCTGAAACCAGGACAACACACTCTCGGACACACGCACGCGTACGGACACACGTGGGCAACGCTGGCAGTAACACAACGCGCACGGCCCAGCACAGCCCGATGTGAACACTCGCACCCCGCGACACACGCCCCCCGCACGCAGAACACGCTCGGCACTCACACCACATGCACACACCCCCCCCAAAGCACACACTTGAGACGGGGAACCACAGAAACCTTAGCAGATAATGTAGATAGGAATTGTTTAATAATTATCTGGCTTATAATGAAGTTAAAGAAGTTTCAATAGAGGTAGACATGGCTCAAGGGGATGAGAACTGATGTTTAACGTTTGCATTGTTGAGGCTGGCTGGGACAGGAGATAGTCCCTGATAAGAAGCAGCAGTCGACCCCAAGAACCAGCCAAGACCGACCTTGTGATTTGGGCAAATGCCAAGGGACAATTGAGTCTGCGCAGGGCCAGAAGGTTAAGAATTCACCGCGAAGAAGACATACAGCCTTCATCTTCACGACCACCATAAGGAGGCACTGCGCAAGCGCAGTTGAGAGAAGACTATGGAAATGACTTCCTAGAGCTAATTTTAATATGAAGCAGCGATAGGTAATGCCTATGTATAGGCGTATTGCAAAACTCTATGTATATCTAACACTTGACTGTATAAATTTAAAGTGAACTGCCAAATCAGGCGCGCACGACTTTGGAGGGACTATCCCCCTGTGCTGCCCAGCGCTGACTGAACATACCTACTTTACAATCTCACCGATTGTGGAGTCTGTTTTCCGCATGTCACACTTACAAAATCCACCAGCAAGCACAAGCCTCTTCAACGCCGACATCCAGCACAACCCGACGCACGCCTCCCTGCGCACACACACCTCCCCACGCACCCGCACAGGTCCTTACATCCACACGCACATCCCTCACCACCAGCCACCATTCCCCTGTCCCAGGCAGGCACCCGGCAAAGCTCCAGGGGTTCCCAGGGACCGGAGGGGCAGCTGGAGCCCCCCCAGCAGCTCCCCCCTCGGGGCGGGTCGAGCACTGGGCAGAGGCTGGGTGGCCCTGAGGGAACCCAGGGAGGCACCAGCACCTCGGGAATATATTTCACACACATATTTCAGGCCGCTGGGGCACAGCAGCAAGCCCCCGGCAGCCGCAGGGTCACGGCAGGGCTGCCCCCAGCCCCAGCCCCTCTCCTGGGGGGCACCCGGGCAGCCTCATGATTAATTCCTCTTCCCTCCCTGCTCCCTGTGGCCACTGTGGTGCTGTGGGTTGCTGCAGGGGGAAGGGGTTGCAGGGGTCCGTGCAGCACGAGGTATGACAGGAGACCCCTGTCCTGGCAGGTCCGATGGAGGTCTGTACTCAGCCAGCCTGTAGTAAGCTGCAGACAGAGCAGGAGGCTGGGGTGCCTGCGCTGCCAGAGGCCGTAGAAGTACAGCTGGCAAGGGGCAGAGACTGTGCCAGCCCTGCCCCAGCTGGCAGGGTCTCACTGGCATGAGGGGTTCCCTGCAGCACCTGGCTGAGGCCAGGGCTGTGTGCCTGCGCAGGATGGAGGCAGAGGGACATCATGCAGTCCCATGCAGAGCTCCCATCCTGGAGTCATCACCGGTGGTCCAGGACCCAACACGTGTCCGCACTCTCTGTTGGACCTCAGGAGAGGGATGTGCTGGTGAGGATATGCGGCATCAATTTCTGGCTGCAGCAGCTGTCCCCTTGGGTCCCCTGCACCCCAGGGCCTGCACCTGGGCTCCTGTGATAGATAGGTGGGGTGGGCTGGATGCCTTGCCCAACACTGGTTTTTTTCTCCATCTCTGTCCTGCCTCCTGTCCCTCTCTCTTATCCCAGTGTGCTGCTGCACGTCCCTCACTTTTTCTCTCTATCCCTCTGTCCTGCTCCCTGTCCCTATTGCTTCTTTCTCCATCTCTGTCCTGCAGCCCATTGCTACTTTTTATTTCTCCATCCCTTTGTCCTGATCTGCATTCCTCTCTTTTTTCCCCGCTATCCCTCTGACTTGTACCCTGTACTTATTCTCCCCTGTCTGCATTTCCCACTTTCTGTCCTGGTTTTTCTCTCTTCCTCCCTCTGTCCTTCTTCCCATTTTTCTTTCTCTGTCTCTGTCCCTCTGTCCTGTACACTCTCACTATTTTATCTATATCTCCTGTCCTTCTTTCCATTGATGTTTGCCTCTCTGTCCGTCTATCCTGCAGTCCATCTCTCTGTCCTCCTCCCTGTCCCTCTCTTTCTCTCAATCTTTCTGTCCTGCTCCCTCTGCTTCTCCCGCCCTCTATCACCCTGTCCTGCTCTCAGTCCTACTGATTTTCAGCTCTTGCTATATCCCTCTGTCCAACTGGCCACATTTTCTTCTTTCTATTCTCCTGTCCTGCTCCCCATCCCTATTTTTCCTTCCTCCATGTCTGTCCTGCAGCCCATCACTGTTTTTACCTTCTCCATCTCTTTATCCCGATTTGCAACCCTCCCTTTTCTCAAACCCTGTCCTTCTTCTTCTCTGTTTGTATGTTCTGCCCCCTCCCTCTTCATCCCTCCTTCCTTCTTCCTCTCCTTCTCTCTATCCCTCTGTCCTTCTCCCCATCAGCATTTATTCTCCATCCCTCGGTCCTGCTCCCTGTCCCCGTCTTTCTCTGTTAATCCCTCTGTCCTTCTTCCCGTCCTTCTTTTTTTGCTGTCTGTCCTGTTGCCTATCACCGTTTTTCTTTCTGCATCCCACTGCCCTGCTTCCCATTCATCTTACTTGCCTGATCCCCACCTTCTGCTCCCCATCAGTATTTTTTTCTCCAGCTCTGTCCTGCTGCCTGTCCCACTCTTTTTCTCCCTATCCCTCTGTCCTCCTCCCTATCCCTGTTTTTTCCTTTCCCTGTCCCTCTCTTTTTCTCTCTGCCTTGCTGCCTGTCCCATTGTTTCTTGCTATATCCCTCTCGTCCAGCCGGCTCTCCCTTTTCCCCGCTATCTCTGTCCTGCTCCCCAGCCTTACTACTTATTCTGCCATCGCTGCCCCGCAACCCACCCCTGCAGGAGCTGACCATTCCTCACCGGCCTGACGAACGCTGCTCCGGTCAGTCACGGGTGCTCCACGGGAAGGGGGGAGCGTACAGGCCCAGAGCCCTAGAGCAGGTTCGGTCCCGCGACCTGCGTGCACTGAAAAACAAAGGCTTGCTCTTTCTTTTGTACTCACGGCTGTGCCTGCGCGCCCTTTGCACTTGGTCAGCGGCTGTCACACCGTCCAGGGGAACAGGTTAGGTACCAGGGGGGTGGGTGCCAGGTGCTGGCCCCATCTTGCTGGAGGAGCCCCAGGTGTGGCCGGGGAGAGCGACGGCAGGGCGGCCCGCTGCGAGAGGGGGCTGCAGCGGCGGGGCCAGCCCGGCACGGCGGAGCTGTCACCCGGCGTCGCCTGCGCCCGCGGAGAAGGCGAGCGAGGCCGGGGGTCCCCGGGACCGCCAAAGCTCCGGGCGCAGCGGCGCTAACGGTAAGAGGAGCGGGGGAGCGTTGGGACTAGGGCCTGGAGAGAAGCGTCCCGGGGCCGGGGGCCCGCCCGCCGGCCGCGCGGGACCGCGCCGGTGGCCGGGACCTCACCGGGGGCTCTGGGCCCAGCCCACCGGAGACCGCGCGAACTGCGGGTCTCGGGGAAAGGCCCGGGGAGGGCCGGGTGGTGCCCGTCGGGGGCACCCGCTGGAGGCGGGGGGGGGGGGGGGGTGCGAGGGGGCCGCCGGGGAGCGGCGCTCGGCCACGGCCGGGACGTGCCGGGAGCTGGTGGCGCCCGCGGGGCGGGGCGGGGCGGGGCGGAGCCGCCGCTCCTCCGGGCGCGGTCCCCCGCGAGCCGGCAGCGGCAGTTTCCCGCCAGCTGCGTGGCGTTTTCCGCGGGACTTGGGGCAGCGCGCCAAAGGCGCGCGCGCGGCGGCGCCGCCCCGCCCCGCCAGGCGAGCGAGCGAACGGGCAGCGCTGCGGGTCGGGACTGCGCATGCGCAGCGACGCGCTGGTCCGGCTCGCTGCTGCCTCCTGGTGACCAAAACTTTGGTGGTTGCGAGTCCGGGTTGCCGCGCATGCGCGCCGTAGCGTCTCGGGCAAGGAAAACGGGCGCGACTGCAAGTGGCCGGGAAGCGCATGCGCAGTGGCCCCGGCTGGCTCCCTGCTGCCACCCGGTGGCCGCGAATCGGTACCGCAGGTCAGTGCTGCTCGGGTGGCGGCGACGACGACGACGACGATTGATTCAGAGAAATTGACTCAATAGTTTGATTAACTATTAGGCAGGTATTCTTTATTGGCAGCGCTGGATGCACGGGGGATCGCTCCACCTATCGTGCACACCGTCGGATCTAATTGTGCAGGTTAAGTACATGTTCTACATACATATTCACTAGATTTCCGAGAAATGTTATACATATTCATTAGTTTTCCGGGAAACTATTAGCATATGCAGATGTCCTTTACGCAGGCGCAGTGAAGGTCTCTGGTGGTCTTCAGGAGTCCTCCGGTGGTCTTCCATAGTCTTCCTCACTTGTCCGCTATTTGACCCTCCTCAAGTGATTCTGCGCAGTGTGGTCTTTTACATGTTTTAATACATCAGTGCTCGTTAGTGCTCTTATTATCTAAGTTCTCATTAGTGGTGTAAAAACCATATGGCTAGTTTAAGCTAAATTACCTACAAGGACGAGAACAAAGGCAGGAGTTCTTATCTTTTCTGGCCCTATCTATTCAAGCAAGGCCTCTGCTTGTGCCTTCTCGACAAGATCGTAAATTTATCAAACACTTAATTAAGTTTTGTGATTATTCATGGTTCCTTCTTGCTCATCACTCCCAAGTACCAGTCTCTGACAGGCTTAATCCTTGACGAGCACCAGTCTTTGGTATGTAAAGTTACAGAGAGACAATCGTTAAGCAATTAGCAGTTCGTTCTCTATATCGCCTTCCCACAGTCAGCTGGGAATGGGGAAGGGCAAACCACCAGGAGGCCTAACGGAGGACGGAGGACGCAGGAGCAGCTGTGAGTGTTCTCACCTGCCTCCAATTTACAGCAAGAAAAGCCCTGAAGAGAGAAAGCGACCCTTACTGGGAATGGTGATACCTGCTACATCTGTTGCTCCAGCAACGTGACAGAGTAGGTGTCGTGGTTTAAACCCAGGCGGTAACGAAGCACCACGCATCCCCTCGCTCACTCCTCCCTGCTCCCCTCTGGTGGGATGGGGAGGAGAACTAGAAAGGAGAACGAAAAAAGCCATGGAACCTCGAGGGCTGAGGTAAGGATAGTTCACTGGGACATCACAAGGAGAGAAGTTACAACAACGGTACCAATAAAAGAATATACAAAATGAGTGGATGCGCAGTGCAACTGCTCACCACGCGGAACCCGACGCTCCGCCACTTCCCCCACCGAAAGTCAAGAGAACCCCCCCCGGCCCGCTCCCCGTTTATATACTGAGCATGACGGCACATGGTGTGGAATAGCTCCTTGGCCAGTTCAGGTCAGCTGTCCCCCCTCCCAAATTCCTGTAAAAATTAACTCAAAAATTAACTGAACCCAGGACAATAGGCAATTGAAGTTAATTGTTCTGGGGCACCCATCGACAAAGATACATGTCCTACTGTTATGGGTTTGTGTGGCGGGGTTTTGGTAGCAGGGGAGGGGGCTGCAGGGCCGGCTCCTGGGACAAGCTTCCCTGGCTCGGAGCCGGACCCGCCGCTGGCCCAGGCCAAGCCCCTCGCCTCTGGGAGAAGAGATTTTGGAAGGGGAACGCCCCGTGAGGGAGTCGGGGGAGCGGGATGTGAGAGGAACCCCTCTGCGGATCCCAAGGTCAGGGAAGGAGGAGGGGATGCCCCCGCAGCCCGCGGGGAGGCGGCAGGCTGTCCCCCCCAGCCCGTGGAGGGGAGCGGGGGAGCAGAGGCCGCCCCAAATGGCCGGGAGTCCGTGGGAAAGCCCACGCTGGAGCAGTCTGTGCCTGAAGGACTGCAGCCCGCGGGAAGGACCCACGCTGGAGCAGTTGGGGAAGGGCTGTCTCCCGCGGGAGGGACGGACCCCACGGCGGAGCAGGGGCCGAGCGCGGAGTCCTCCTCCCCCTGAGGAGGAAGGAGCGGCAGAGACAAGGGGTGAGGAGCCGACCCCAGCCCCCGTCCCCTGTTCCCCAGGGAGAGAGAACCGGGAGTGGGGCTGAGGCGGGAGGGGGGAAGCTCTTCTTGGGTTGGGGTTCACTTCCTAATAGCCTTGGTTTGATTTGATTGGTAGTAAGTGAAATTGATTTTGTTTTTTCCCCAAGCTGAGCCTGTCTTCTGCCCGTGACCGTAAGTGGGGAGCGATCCCTCCCTGTCCTTGTCTCGACCCACGAGCCTGCCTTTACATTTTCTCCTCATCATCCCACCGAGGCCAGGGAAGGGAGGACGGAGCGAGCAGCTTTGTGGTGCTTTGTTGCCAGCTGGGCTTAAACCACGACACTAAGCTGTGTAAGAAAGTAGCTCATTAAATGCAATAACAATATTGTTATCACTATTGATGTGCTTTAGTTTCCTACACAAAAGCCAAAACGTTATGGGGTTACGCTTCATTTCTAGCAAGACCGTGCATACCACCCAGCTTCTACCAGAACTACCTTCTCTGTAGGACTGAATGACAAAGCAGAATTAGATCCCACAAGAATCCCTTCTCAAAAATATCTGCGGTTGCAAAGTAAATTATTCATGGTAAATCGCCGACAATTCAGGGTCACCTTGACTGTGTCTCTGACTGACTCCCTTAAGAGAACTAGATGAGTCCCAAAGGACAGAAAACACCAAAAAAACCATGGAAATACAAGAAATGTGTCAGAAACTGTATGAAGCAGCCTAATTTAGCACCTAAGTAGCTAGAACAACAATAAATTGCAAAACACAACAAAAAACACCACAGGAGATGTATCAATAAAAACAGATGAAGGCTATCGCCTTCTCTGAAAAACTCAAGAGGAGATCTGAGCTGATAATAGACATCTTTGGGGTACCGGATACCAAATGGAAACATACTATAAGATGGAAAACAGAAAGACTGCTCTGGAGCACAAAGTCAGCTTTGGAAAAGGCTCCGACAGAGCAAGAGGCATCGTCACAGGGATTAGAGCAGTCCCAAAGGGGCCAGAGAGACCAAGGAAGTCCTGGGGGTGCAAGGAGCTCAAAAGGGAATTGAACAAGGAACAGATGTCCTCAGGGGGTCAGGGACCGAATGGATGCGCGTGGGTAACAGGTTCAGAGCGGGGTAACAGATGCGGACTCAGGAAGGGTTCTGAGGGCAAAAGAGGGGTGCAGCGTGATCTCCCGAGCTAAAAATGGGGCTCTAGGGCATAGAGGATTTTTCACAAGAGCTCGGCAAAGGGAGCAGAGGAGTCCCGAGGGGCCCTGAGAGACCAAGGAAGCCTTGGAGATAACAAATTATGAACTCTGAAGGGGATTTCAACAAAGGACAGGTGTTGTCAGGGGCCCGGGGCTGAATGAAGGCACCCTAAATGGCAAAGAGTAACAAAAGAGTGCTCTGAAGAGCACAAAAAAATGGAACGGAAAGGGAGCTAAAGTGCTACAAGAGTGCTGTGGAGTACAAGAAAGGACATTGCTATAGAGAGTGGAGGAATTATGAGGGGCAGGGTAAGAAAAGAAGGCTTGGAGACACAGCGAGGGCCTTGGAGTCTCAGGAGGGCATCTAGGCAAACCACAGATGACTGACTGAGAGAGGAACCACACATGGATGCCCTTGATGGCAGAGAGAAAGGTAAAGGAGCGCTGCGTAGCAAAGAAAGAAGGGGGCTCCAACAGAACAAGAGAGATCGATGAAGTGGTACAAGGTACTGTGCAGAGTGAGGATTTGGACATAAAGAAAACTTTAAAATTAAGAGAGTACCAGTGGACAAGAAAGAATTGAGCCCACAAGGGGCCCTGCTGCCTTCCAGAGCGCCCTGGGGCTTGGGCTGGGCTTTGCATGGGCTCACAGGGAACCCCAACCCCAATGCTGACCCCAAACCCTCCAGCCGATCCCAACACCTACGCAGACCCCAACCCCTCCGGCTGATCCCGACCCCTACGCAGACCACAACCCCTCCGGCTGACCCTGACCCCTGTGCTGACCCCGACTCCTCCGGCTGACCCCGACCCCTCCGGCTGACCCTGACCCCTGTGCTGACCCCGACCCCTCTGGCTGACCCCGACCCCTGTGCTGACCCTGACCCAGCGCCTCTAGCCCCGCCCCTCTCCGGAGTGGGAGGGGAACTCGTCTCCATGGGCGGGGCCTGTCGCTAGGGGCGGTGCAGTTCTGCTCCCGGGCTGTTTCTATGGGCGGGGCCTGTCGCTAGGGGCGGTGTTGTTCTGCTCCCGGGCTGTTTCTATGGGCGGGGCCTGTCGCTAGGGGTGGTGCTGTGCCGCCCCCGGGTTGTTTGTATGGGCGGGGCCTGTCGCTAGGGGCGGTGCTGTTCCTCGCCCGGGCTGTCTCTATGGGCGGGGCCTCTCGCCCGCCCGGCCGGTTGCTAGGGGCGGGCCAGACCCCGGGAAGGGAGGAGCCGGTTGCAAAAGGCTGGGCGCGCTTCCGGCGGGGCGGCGGTTGACCCGGAAGTGTTGCTGGCGGCGGCCGGTGACCCGGAAGCGCTGCGCGGGGCGGGGCTGCGGCGGATGATGGCGGCGGAGGAGCCTCAGCAGAAGCCGGAGCCGCTCGGCGGCGACGCGGACGGTACCGACGGGCTCCGACCGGGACCCCTCCCGGGCTTCCCCCTGCGTCCCGGCACCCCCCCCCATGAGTAGCCCCGGACCGGAACCCCCCAGCGCCCTACGGGGGACCCCGCGCTGGGGCCCGGTCCTCCCCCATAGGTCCCCCAATACCCCTATAACCCCCCCCACGGCCCCCCCCTCGTTCCCCGGTACCTCTAAAGCGCCCCCGTGGTCTCCCCCTTACCCCCCCAAGCACCCTGATACTCCTGTAGGGCTCTCCGTAGCACCCCAATACCCCTGTAGGGCCTCCCCAAGTACCTCAATGTCCCCTGTAGCCCCCCGCAGCATGCCAGTACCCCCCAGAGGCCCCCCCCTAGAACCCCAGTCTCCCCCATAGCTCCCCAATAACCCCCATAGGTCTCCTGTAGCACTCTAATACCACTACAGCACCCCCCCAGTGCCCCAATACCACCCATAGGGTCCCCATAGCACCCCAACACACCCATAGTCTCCCCTGCCACCTCAATACCCCCCATAGCACCCCAATCCCCTCCCAAGCATCTCCCCAGGGTCCTGCCACACCCCAGCCCCCTGGATCCATTTTGGGGGTGCCCACCCCACTCCCCCAAACTCCCCATGGGGGCATAAAGAGACCATGGGGGAGCCCCTATGAAATGGGGGAGTTCCTCTGACCCCCAATATCCCCCCCAAAGGTGTGAACTGCCTGGCCTATGATGAGGCCATCATGGCACAGCAGGACCGGATCCAGCAAGAGGTGAGAAACCCCCCCAACACCCCCCCCAAAACCTCCTTGGGGGAGTCCCCAAATTGCTCCCCTCCCCCTTAGGGGGGCTCCCCCCAATCCTGACCCCCACCTTGGGGTGCAGATCGCAGTGCAGAACCCACTGGTGTCAGAGCGGCTGGAGCTGGCAGTGCTGTACAAGGAGTATGCCGAGGACGATCACATCTACCAGCAGAAGATTAAGGTGGGCACCAGTATGGGACTGGGAACCTTTAAAGGGCACCACTGTGGGCCTGGGAGGCTTTAAAGGGCACCAGTTTGGGACTGGGAGCACCTTTAAGGCACTGTTGTGACACTGGGAGCAGCTCTGGGATACCAGTATGGCACTGGGAGCCTTTAAAGGTCACTAGTTTGGCACTGGGAGCCCCTCTGGGGTGCCACTATGGCACTGGGAGCCTTTAAAGGGCACTTCTGAGGGACTGCGAGCAGCTCTGGGGTGTCCCCATGCACCTGGGGTGCCCCCCAGGGTGTCCCCATGTCTGCTGGGGTGTCCCTATGCCCCCGGGATGTCCCCATGTCCATGCCCCCCCCATCTGACCATCCCCCCCCCCCAGGACCTGCTCCAGAAGTATTCCTACATCCGGAAGACGCGGCCGGACGGGAACTGCTTCTACCGAGCCTTCGGCTTCGCTCACCTGGAGGCTCTGCTGGAGGACGGCCAGGAGCTGCAGCGGTGCGCCACGCCTGGGTTCCCCCGGACGCCTGGGTGTCCCCCACCCAAGTCCTCTGGGTCCCTCTTGGCCCCCCCAGGTCCCCCCCAGATGCCTGGGTCCCTCCTGGGATGCCTAGGTCCCCCCTGGCTGTCCCCCCTCCTTGCATCCTGGGTCCCCCTTGCCCCCCGGGTTCCCCCCCCAACACCTGAGTCCCCCCCCGGACACCTGGGTCCCTCCCCAGGTTCAAGGAGGTCTCCGCCCGCAGCAAGGAGGAGCTGGTGGCGCAGGGGTTCACCGAGTTCACCATCGAGGACTTCCACAACACGGTGGGGACACGGGGACAGGGGGGACACGGGATGGGGGTGGGGCATGGAACACAGGGACAGAGGGGGATGTGGTCCCTGTGACCCCATGTGTGCCCCCGTGACGATGCATGTAACCCCGTGTATGGCCCTGTGACGGCATGTGTGACCCTGCTTGTGCCCCTGCGACTGTGCGTATGATCCTGTCTGTGACCCCATGATGGCACATGTGCCCCCGTGATGGTGCATGTAACTCCATGTGTGCCCCCCAACACACGTGTGCCCCCTGACACGCATCTTCCTGGCAGTTCATGGAGCTGATCGAGCGAGTGGAGCGCCGCGTGCCGCTGCCGGAGCTGCTGGCGGCCTTCAACGAGCCCAGCACCTCCGACTACCTGGTGGTCTACCTGCGCCTGCTGACCTCCGGCTGCCTCCAGCGCCACCGCCGCTTCTTCGAGCAGTTCCTGGAGGGCGGTCGCAGCATCAAGGAGTTCTGCCAGCAGGTCAGGGCCTCGCACGTGCCACACGCCACCTCCCGGCACCCTCACTTGGCTTCGCTTGGTCCTTGCATGGTCTCTTGTGTGGCATCTTGCAGCTTTGCGTGGCGTTGCACGGATTTGCGCAGCCTCACACGAGCATCACATGGGTTTCACGTGGCCGTCGTGCCACCTTCCAGCACCCTCACGCAGCTCTGTTTGGTCCTTACGGGGTCTCCTGTGGCCTTTGCATGGTGTCTTGCAGCCTTGTGCAAACTTGCACAGCCTCAAACTGCCCTTGCACGGTCTTGCACAAGCCTTGCATGGGTCTTGCGTCACATCCCAGCGCCCCTGCATAGCTTCACATGGCCCTCGCATGGCATCACGCAGCCTTGCATGGCTTCGCACGGCCTCATACTGCCCTTGCACAGGTCTCGCACTACCTCCCAGCACCCTTACACAGCTTCGTGGGGTCCTTGCATGGTCTTGCACAACCTCACACTGCCCTCGCACAGCTTTGCACGGCTTCTAATGGCCTTTGCACAGCTTCACACAGCCACCAATGGCCCTTGCACAGCCCTCCCACAGGTTTGCACTTGCCTTGCATGGCCTCATGCTGCTGTTGCACAGCCTTGCGTTGCCCTTGCATGGCCTTGCACAGCCTCCAGTCGCCCTTGCGTGACCCTCACCCAGCTTTGCACGGCCTTACGCAACCTTGTGTGGCCTCCAATCATCCACGCGTGTCCTTCCCACAGCTTTGCACAGCTTCACGCTGCCCTTGCACGGCTTTGCCGCCCTTGGGCGGCCTCCCAAGCGCCCTTACACACCCCCAATGCCCTCTCGTGCCCCTCACACAGCCCCCTGACTCCCTTTTCCCCTTACAGGAGGTGGAACCCATGTGCAAGGAGAGCGACCACATTCACATCATTGCCCTCGCACGAGCCTTGCACGTCTCCATCCTGGTGGAATACATGGACCGGGGGGAGGGCGGTGCCACCAACCCCCACGTCTTCCCCGAGGGCTCCCAGCCCCGCGTCTGCCTCCTCTACCGCCCCGGCCACTACGACATCCTCTACAAGTGAGCTCCCGCCTCGCACAAGGCCTCGCACGAGGCTGGCGACACCTCACACGGGCCTGGCGCAGCTTCCTGAGGTCGCGCCGGGGCTTTGCACGGGGCCTCGTGCGTCCTCGTGCAGCCTCGTGTGACCTTGCGCAGCCTCGTGCAACCCTTGCACAGGCCCCAGACGGACCCTGCGGGCCCTCGTGCAACCTTCGCACGAGCACTTGTGCGGCCTTGTACGTGCCCCTGCCCTGCCTCCCCCCTCCAATAAAGATGCGGCCCCACTCGCTCTGCACATTTATTTAGGGGGGTGGATTGTGCGGAGGGGACCCCAGCGTTTGGGGTTGAGGTCTCGTGGGCCTTGGGGGCTGGGGGACACTTGGGGGCTGGGAGGAGGTGGTTGAGGGGCAGGGGGGCACTTGGAACCCCCTTAGGTTGGGTGTCTGTGGGCATAGTTGGGTAGGGGGAGGAAGTTGGGGGCCCAGGGGGGCGCATGAAACCCCTTTAGGGGGCACTTGGGGGTCTGGGGAGGGGCAGTTTAGGGGGGGAGAAGCAGCTGCGGGGTTTGGGGGGTAGTTGGTACCCACTTAGGGGACAATTGAGGGTCTGGGGCGACACCTGGGGGATGTTGGGGCACTTGGGACCCCCCAGGGGCAGGGGGGCGGGCAGCAGCCAGCAGTCCAGGGCCTCATCCTGCCCCAGGAAGCCGCGGAGCACGACCCGCTCCTCCTGCCACGCGCACGTGTGACGTGTCCTGGGACCCCAAACTGCCTCTGAGGACCCTGACCCCACCCAGGGGCCCCAAAGTCCCCCCTGCCCTCCTAATGCCCCCGTTGTCCCCCTCCCCTGCTTGCGGAAGGTAGTCACGGGGGTCCACGGGGGAGGGTAGAGCAAGACCCCTCGCGTGAGGGGGTCCTCGTGCAAGGGTCCCCGTGCAAGGGCCGTCCCCGTGCGATGGTTGCCCCTGTCCTCGTGCAAAGCTGTGCCCACGGGATGGGGCGTCCCTATCCTCGTGCTACCCTCACGCTGTCCCCGTGCAAGGCGCTCCCCGTGTGCAGCACCTCTGGGGGCACGTGGGGCACTGGGGGGGGGGGGGGGGGCACGAGGCCCTCCCCGCACCCCCTGGCCTCCCCCTGGCAGCACCAGCCCCGGTGACCCCCCCCCGCCCGCGTGCACCCCCGTGGTGTCCCGTGCGAGCCTTCCTGCAAGCTCTTGTGCAAGCGCCCGTGCAAGGCCCCACTGAGCCCCTGCGCGCCCCCCCCCCGCTCCGTGATGCCCCATGTGAGACCCCGTGCGGTGCCCCCCCCCCCCCCCCCCGCATCAGGGACCACGCGTCCGGGAGGGGACCCAGGAGTCCTGGCGGGGAGGGGGCTCTTAGCCCCGACCTCCCTCCGGATTTACACTCCCCCCCCCCGGATTCCGCTCCCTCCTCCGGATTTACACCCCCCCCCCGGCCGCCTGGGTCCCCGCGCACCGGGAGGCGGCGCTGCCCCCCCCCCCACCCCCCCCCGCTCCGCCGCCTTCCCACGCCCGCAGCCGCCGCCACCAGCACCGGGCCCGACCGCGCCGGCCGGTACCGACCCCGGTAAGGGCCCTCCCTCCCCTCTCGACCCATCCCCACCCCCCCGGGACCCCCCAAAACCTCCCCCCATCACCCCCCCTGCATCCCCATCCCCCCCATCCCCCGCCGGTACCCAGTGATGCTCCAGCCCGGGGGAGGGACCCGGGCGGCCGGGAGCTGGGCCCATCGCCCCCCCCCCCCCGGCACCACCGGAGCGCCCCCACCCCACCCCGTGAGACACACCCCCCCCCCAAATCCCCTGGAGCCCCCCCAAACCACCTTCCCCACCCACCCCCTCCCCCGGTACCCAGGGATGCTCCAGCCGGGGGGAGGGGCCGTCCGGGAGGGGGGGGGAGGGGAAGGGACCCAGGCGGCCGGGGGCTTGATCACCCCCCCCATGAGACCCCCCCCGACCCCCTCAAATCCCCCCCAGCCCCCCACCGGAGCCCTCAATACCCCCCCCCCCGTACCCAGGGATGCTCCAGCCAGGGGGAGGGACCCAGGCGGCCGGGAGGCGGGGGGAAGGGAGCCAGGCGGCCGAGGGCCTGACCCCCCCCCGATGAGACCCCCCCCGACTCCCCCAAACCCCCCCATAACCCCTCTAACCCCCCCACCCCCCCCCCAGTACCCAGGGATGCTCCAGCCTGGGGGAGGGGCCTAGGCGACTGGGGAAGCGCCCTCCCCCCTCCCCTTGAGACCCCCCCTCCCCGGGCCCCCGAACCCCCCCCCGGACCCGTCGTGTCCCCCCCCAGGGCCCCCCCCGGAGTCCCCCAAATCCCCCCACCCCCCGCAGCACCCAGGGATGCCCCAGCCAGGTGGAGGGTCCCGGGCGTCCGGGGGCGGGGGAGGGGACCTGGGGGTCTTGGGGGGGGGACCCAGGCGTCTGGGGGGGGCTGATGGGGGAGTGTGTTTAATGGCGGGGGGGGGGGCATCACCCGGATGCTTGGGTCCCCCTCTGGGGGATGGGTCACACGACCCCTCGTGCGAGGCCAGGACTGACGCAAGAGTGACCCTAGGGCACGAGGGTCCCCGAGGGGTGTCCCCTAACGAGCCACCCCTAATTAGGGGTGGCTCGTTAGTGGCGCTGGTAATTGGCACCCGGGGAGGGGAGGGCGGAGGCCCGGACACCTGGGTGCCGGCGGGTGCCGCACGAGGGCATCGCACGAGGGTGGGTGTTGCACAAGGGCTCGTGTCGCACAAGGACACTTCCCCCCCTCGGCTCACAAGCCCTCCCTCCCCAAAGCGGCCCCCCCGGTGGTGGGGGGGCCATGGAGCACCGGAGCCGGTAACGGCGGCCTGGCACGCGGAGCCGTCGCACGCCACGCAGAGCCGTCGCACGAGGAGCCGTCGCACGAGGAGCCGTCACCGTCACAGGCAGGCGGAGGAGCCAGGTAGGGCCCCGCCACCCACCGCGCCCGGACGCCTGGGTGCTGGGGGGGGGGGGGTCGGGGGGGGTGTCCCTGCCCTATGCAGGGGGTCGGGGGGGGTCCTGTGCCTGGGTCCCCTGTGGTGGGGGGAGGGACATCGGGGGGGTCCCTACCCTACAGGTGTGTGGGGGGGGGTGTTTACCATGCTCCGATGCCTGGGTCCCTGGGGGGGCTGGAGGGTGCTGGGGGGGGTGTCCCTGTCCTATATATGGGGTCGGGGGGGGGGCAGCACCCGGACACCTGGGTCACCTGGGGGGTGGGCTGGGGGGGATACCTGCCCTATATACAGTGGCAGTGGGGGATGCAGGACCCAGACGCCGGGTCCCCTGCCCCCCTGCCCTTACCCCCCCCCCACAGGACCCCCCCTCCCTCCATGGCCCCCCCTCCCCCCCTCCTCCTCCTCCTCCTCCTCCTCTTCCTCCCCCTCCCTCCCCCCACCTGGGCCCTGACAGCCTTCACCCTGGCCGCCCGGCGGGGGGGGAGCCCACCCCCTTTCCCCTCTCCCCTCCTGACCATCGTCACCGCCATCACCGTCGTCACCGTCACCGCCGCCGCCTGTCCCACCGTCTGCCGCTGCGCCGGCGGCCGCGTCTACTGCAACGACCGGGGGTTGACGGCCGTTCCCGAGGGCCTCCCCGCCGGCGCTACCACCCTCTTCCTCCAAAACAACCGGATCGGCGACGCCGGCATCCCGGCGCGGTTGGGTCACTTATTGGCGTTAAAAGTTTTATACCTCTACGCCAACGCCTTGGAGCAATTGCCGGCGTACCTGCCGCCGGCGCTGCGGGAGCTGCACCTCCAGGAGAACAACGTCCGCGGGTTGTGCCGACGGGCGCTGGCGAGAGCGCCGCTGCTGGAGCGCCTGCACCTGGACGACAACTCGGTCTCGGCCGCCGGCATCGAGGAAGACGCCTTTGCCGAAAACCGCCGCTTACGGCTACTGTTTTTATCCCGCAACCACCTCAGCAGCGTCCCGCCGGGACTGCCGCCGGCGCTGGAGGAGCTGCGGCTGGACGACAACCGGATCCACACCATCCCCCTCCGCGCCTTCGAGGGTCTGCCGGCGCTTCGGCGCTTGGTGCTGGACGGGAACCTGTTGGCCAACCAGCGGATGGCGGACGACACCTTCAGCCGGCTGGTCAACCTCAGCGAGCTCTCGTTAGGGCGAAACGCGTTAGCCGCGCCGCCGGCCAACCTGCCCCGCGCTCGCCTGCGCCGGCTGTCCCTGGCCGCCAACGCCATCAGCCACGTCCCCGCCGGCGCCTTGGCGCGGATGCGCTCGCTGGAGCGGCTGGATCTGTCGGACAACAACCTGACGACGCTGCCGCGGGGGCTCTTCGACGACCTGGGGAGCCTGAGCCACCTGGGGCTGCGGAACAACCCCTGGTTCTGCGGCTGCAACTTGGCCTGGCTGCGGGACTGGCTGCGCCGGCGGGCGCCGCGGGGGCTGGAGGTCAAGGGGCTGCTGTGCCAGGCGCCGGCGCGGTTACGGGGGCTGGCGGTGGGGGACTTGAGGGGGGAAATGGATGCTTGCGAATCCCCCGCCGCGGCGGCGCCGCCGGGCGTCGCGGCGGCGGCGCCGGGCGCGGCGGCGGCGTCGCCCGGTGTCATGGCGGCGTCGCCCGGTGTCATGGCGGCATCGCCCGGTGTCATGGCGGCGTCGCCGGGCACCGCGGCGGCGGCGGCGCCGGGGGTCCCGGCATCGACGGGTGGCCTGTGGCTCCAAGCGGCGCCGGGGGGGTCTCTGAGGGTCCGGTGGCCCCCGGCCCCCCCCGGCGCGTCCTTACGGTTGAGTTGGCTCCGGCCGGGGGGGGGAGCGGTGACGGAGACGTTGGTGCGGGGGGAGCGGGGGGAGTACGTGGTGACGGCCTTACAGCCCCGCGCCGCTTACCGCGTCTGTCTGTCCGCCCTCGACCCCCCCGGCATCGCCAGCCCCCCGCTTTGCGCCCAGGCTCGCGCCGGCGGCGAGACCACCCCCGTGTCGCCGGGACCCCCCCCGCCGAGGGACGCCCCCCCCGCGCTACCCCCGGCGGCGGCGGCGGGGGGGGCGGCGGCGGCGGCGGCCGGGGTGGTCTTGGGGGTCTTGGGGGGATGGTGGAAGAGGAGGAGGAGGGGGGGTGGGGGGGCTCCCCCCCCACCCCCCAAGATTGGGGGGGGGCTGCCGCTAAGACCCCTGCGGCCCCCCGAGGAGGGTGGCATCCGCACCGTCTTCCCTCCCCCTCCCCCCCCGCCGCCGCCCCCTCCCCCCCCGCTGCCCCCCCCCGGCGCTCGGGGGTACCGGGGGGGGCGGGTGCCCCATGGTGTTGGCGGGGGAGCGGGGTCCTGAGGGGGGGGGGGGGCCCTCTTTCTGGGACCCTCCCTATGTTAGGGACCCCCCCCCCGGGGATATGGCAGGGGACCCCCCTGTTTTGAGGACATTTGGGGGGGATCCCCCTGGAGTTTTGGGGAGGAGGGGTCCCCCGCCCCTCCCCCACCTCCCTTTTGGGGGCATTTTGGCTTTTTTTAAGGTGTTTTTTCGGCGCCGCTGCTTTTTAGGGGGAGAAAAGGTGGATTTGGGACAGTGAACGGTTTGGGGGGAGAGGACCCAGGTGTCCGGGACCCCCACGACCTCCAAGAGGACCCAGGGCGTCCGGGACCCCCGGAGAGGACCCGACCGTCCGGAACCCCCACGACCCCCCAGGAGGACCCAGGCGTCCGGGCCTGGACGAGAGACCATGGGGGGGGTGGTGGGGGGGGAAGATGGGGGGGGGGTGCCAGGGGACCCAGGTGTCGGGGGGGGGGGGATGGGACACCCAGATGTCCGGGCCCCCCCACCCCCACCCCCAGCGCAGCTTTGGGGTGGCTCTGTGCATATCAAAGTGCCCCCCCCCCCCCCCGCGAGGTGCCTTCACCCCTCCCCCCGCCCCCAGCCGTTGCAATTGGGGGCAAAGGACCAAAATCAGGAAAAATCGACCCAAAGGGCCGAGGGGCGCCCCTACCCCCCAATAAACCCAGCGGCTCCTTTTCCCGCCGGCGCCTCTTTCCTGGACACCTGGGTCCGCCGGCGGGGGGGGGGGGAGAGCGTACACACGCGTGTGCAACGGGGAGGGATGCACACGTGCGCGTGCGAGGGGCCTGTCGCACGGGGCCCTTCCCCTGCACCCCCACGCGGGGGGGGGGGGAGACGTGCACAAGGCCTCGCACGAGGGTCACGCATGGGGCTTACGGGGGGGATCCCACTGGGGAGGGGTGGGGGGCTCACGGGCGGGGGGGGGGCACAAGGCCTCGCACGAGGGTTTGCACGGGTTCTCGCATCAGGGTTCGGGTGTGTGGGGGGGGTGACATGGGGTTGCAGGAAGGTCACGGGGGGGCGGGGGCGTCGCACCAGGGTCATGTCAAGGTCACACGTGTCACCCGACCCCCCCCCCCCGACCCCCCTTTGGCCTCCCGCCATCGGGGGCAGTCTCGGGGCCCCCGCGCAAGCCCCGCCCCATTCGGTGCAAGCTCCGCCTCCCTTCAGTACAAGCACCGCCCCCCGCCCCACCTCCCCGGCAGACAAGTGTAGCAGAGAGGCCGCCGCGCCGCCAGGGAGGCGCACTCCCGCCTCCGCACCCCCCCCCTTGTGATTGGCACTGCGGACAGCCAATGGAAGAGGTGGAAAATTCCAGAAGCGAGACGGGATCCGCGCCAATGGGCGACCAGCGCCGGCAGTCGCGACCAACCGGCGCGCGGGGGCGGGCCCTGCCGCTGGCTTCCGGCGGGGAGGCGGGGCTGGAGAGAGGCGGGCACCGCTTTCCCTGTCGGCCAATGGGAAAGCGGGACTACAGCCGGCGGCCAATGGAAGTGCGCGCGGGGGCGGGCGGGCGGAGCCGGCGGCCAATGGGACGCGGGAGGGCGGGGCGCGAGGTTTCTAGCAGCTTCCAGAAGGCGGCGCGTTAGCGGCGGGAGCGGAGTGGAGCCGGGCCGCCATGGAGGAGGTGGGCGGGGGCCGGGGGGGTCCCGGAGGGGGGCGGAGAGGGCGTCTGGGGAGGCCCGGAGGGGGCTATGGGTTCCCCTCAGGGGGTTTGGTCTCCCGGAGCGGGGCCGGGGAGGGGTCTGGGGAGGCCCGGAGGGGGGGTTGAGGACCCGGAGCGGAGCCGGGGGGGCCTGAGAGAGGATCGGGGGGATCCCTGAGGGGGTCTGGGTGGTTTCGAGGAGCCTGGGGGTCCCTGGGGGCTGGAGGTCCTGAAGGGAGGTGGAGAGTGGGGTCTAGGGGGGGCCCTGTGGTGTTTTGGCGAGCCCTGAGGGGGGCTGGGATCGCGGAGCAGGGCTGGGGGGGCCTTAGGGGATCGGCGGGTGTCTGGGGGGTCTCGGGGGTCCTTGAGGGGTCGAGGGAGCCTTGAGGGCCTGAATGGGGAGGTGGAGAGGGGGTCTGGGGGGGGCCTGAGGGTGTTTGGGGTCCCAGAGCGGGCTGCGGGGAGCCTTGGGGGGGGAGTGGGGATCCCTGGGGGCCCCCCTCATCTTCCTCACATTCTTCTCCTTTTCCTGCCTCCCCCTTTTCTTCCTTCTCCGGCCCCTCCTCTTCTTCACTTCACCTCGTGCCCCCCACACTCCTCTTCGTTGCACCTTCATCTCTCCTGTGCTCCTTCACCTTTTTCCCACCTCTTCCTCGCACCTCTTTTTCTCTTTGCACCCACTTGCCTTCCTTATGCCCCTCTTCCTCCTTATGACTCTCATCTTCCCCACACCCTCCTCCTCCTCCTGACCTCCAATGCTCGTGCCCCTCCTCCTCCTTGTGGTCCCCCACCTTTCTCATCCTCCTCCTCTTCCTCATGCTCCTTCACGTTTTCCACATGTCCCACCTCTCACACCCTCCTCTTTGTGCCCCCCCCATCTTCTCCTCTTCATTGCACCTTCCTCCTCCTCGTGGGCCTTCATCTTTCTCCCACCTTTCTCCTCTACCCTTCCTTGTCCCCCCCTCTGCTCCTCCCCCTCCCCTTCTTCATGCCCCTCCTCTTCCTCACACCCCTTCCTCGTGCCTCCTATTCCTCACACCTTCCTCCTCCTCGTGCCCCTTCTCTTCTTCCTTGCCCCCTTCTCTTTCTCATGCCTTTCTCCTCCTTGTGGCCCCTCCTCTGCCTCTCACCTTTCTTCTTATGCTCCACCTCTTCTTTGCACCTTTCTCCTTCTCATGGCCCTTCATCTTACTCCTACCTTTCTCCCCTTCCTCGCCCCCTCCTCCTCCTCTCTCCCTGTCTCCCCCTGCCCTTGACAGGCACAGGAGCTGAAGGAGCGGGGGAACCGGGCACTGGCGGCGGGGGACGTGGTGGGGGCCGTACGCCATTACACGGCCGCCATCGCTCTGGATGGCCACAACCACGTCCTCTTCAGCAATCGCTCGGCCGCCTACGCCCGTCAGGGCGACTACGCCCGCGCCCTGGCCGATGCCTGCCGCACCCTTGAGCTGCGCCCCGACTGGGCCAAGGTGGGTGGGGGGAGCACCCACATGTGCCCCCAGTTGTGTCAGCCCCAAGGGGCTCACCTTGCACCCCCCCCAAACCCAGGGGTACTCACGCAAGGCGGCAGCGCTGGAGTTCCTGCATCGCTTCGAGGAGGCCAAGGCGGCTTACGAGGAGGGCCTGAAGCATGAACCGGGCAACGCGCAGCTGAAGGAGGGGCTGAGGGGGGTGGAGGCACGGCTGGCTGGTACGGGGGGGGGGCCGGGGAGGGGTCCTGGGGGCATTTGGGGCGGCAGGGAGGGGGTGCTGGAGGGGTTGAGCCTGGGAGAGGGGGTGGTGAGGAAGGGTGGATGCCCAGCTGATGGAGCTGCTTGGGTGTCCCAGAGTGGGTCTGGGGAGAGCTCTGAGAGGTTTTGGGGTCCCAGGGAAGGGGTTTGGGGGCCCAGAGTCAGTCCACAGGGGTCCCTGAGAGGTTTTAGGGGTCTCTGAGGGGGCTTGGGGTCCCAGGGAGGGGGTGCAGAGACGTTTTGGGGTGCAAGGCTAGGTCTGGGGGGGGCCCTGTGAGGGGTTTTGGGGGCCCTGAGAGGGTCTGGGGTCCCAAGGAGGGTACAAAGGGTTTTGGGGGTGTCCCTGACACACCCCCATCCCCCCCCCAGAGCGGAAGCTGCTGAACCCCTTCAGTGTTCCGGACCTGTACGGGCGGCTGGAGGGGGACCCCCGAACCCGGGCACTGCTAGGGGACCCTGAGTACCGGCGGCTGCTGGAGCAGCTGCGCAGCCACCCGGCCCAGCTGGGCACGTCAGTGAGGGGGAACAGGGGATGAGATTTGGGGAGGCTGGGGGGTGCTGGGAAGGTTTAGGGGGCTTTGGGGCAGGACTGGGGAGCTTTGCGACAGGTTTTGGGGTGCTGGGGGCATTGGCACAGGAGTGGGGGTGTTTAAGGCTGATTTTGGGGTGCTGGGGGGGTTGGGACAGGTTTTGGGCTGCTGGGGGGTTTCACGGGGGTTCAGGGCAGTCTTGGGGCTGCTGGGTGACCCTGGGGGGCTTTACCCTAACTCTTTGTGTGTCAGGGTGGCTTACGGCTGGTTTTGGGGTGCTGGGGGATGTCAGAGCAAATCTGGGGGCACCAATTCCCCCTGGGGGGGGTTGGGGTGCAGATTTTGGGGTGCAGCCCCCCCAACTCCCCCCATCCCCCCAGGAAGCTGCAGGACCCCCGGGTGATGACGACCCTGAGTGTGCTGTTGGGGGTTGACCTGAGTGGGGCCGAGGAAGAGGAGGAGGCCCCTTCCCCACCCCCTCCACCCCCTCCCCAGCCCCCTGCCCAGCCGCCCCCACCCGAGGAGCTCCCCGAAAACAAGAAGGAGGTGAGAGGGGGGGTTCCCCCAAAACCTGAGGGCAGGGTTGGGGAGGCATATTGGGGTGACTGGCTCCCCCAAACTCCAGGCGCAGCAGGAGAAGGAGCCAGGCAACGCTGCCTACAAGGGGAAGGAGTTATAGGGGGTTATAGCTGGTTCTGGGGTGCTGGGGGTGATTTTGGGGTCACCCGTGTCCCCCCCCAAACCCCAGGCACAGAGGGAGAAGGAGTTGGGCAATGCCGCCTACAAGCGGAAGGAGTTCCCCACCGCCCTGGCTCACTACACACGTGCTGAGGAGCTGGACCCCACCAACATGACCTACGTCACCAACCAAGCAGGTGAGTGACCCTCAAACGCCCCCTGGAACTCTCCAAAATTCCCCGAGCCCGCCCAAATCCCTTCTGAACCTCCTTTTTTCTCCCTGCTGTAGCCGTCTACTTTGAGACGGGTGACTACAACCGGTGCCGAGAGCTGTGTGAAAAAGCCATCGAGGTGGGGCGGGAGAACCGGGAGGACTACAGGCAGATTGCTAAGTGAGTACAGCGGGATTTGGGCGGTTAAAAAAGAGGGTACGCCCCCAGCACCCCTGTACCCCCAAAATCATCCCCGCAGGGCATACGCTCGCATCGGGAACTCCTATCTGCGAGAGGAGCGGTACAAAGATGCCGTGAACTTCTACAACAAGTCGTTAGCTGAGCATCGTACACCTGATGTGCTCAAGAAGTGTCAGCAGGTGATTTGGGGGGATCTTGGGGGGGGGTGTGTCAGAAAAGGAGATGCAGTCCCCCCAGACCCGCTGAACCCCAAATTTGGTGCTACAGGCAGAGAAGATCTTAAAGGAGCAGGAGCGGTTGGCCTACATTGACCCTGACCTGGCGCTGGAGGAGAAGAATAAAGGCAACGAGTGTTTTCAGAGAGGTAAAGGGGGGTCTTCGGGGGGTAGAAGGGCCCCCCCAGATCCTTGGTGACCCCCTGGTGTCGTGGCCCCCCCCAGGGGATTACCCCCAGGCCATGAAGCACTACAGCGAGGCCATTCGCCGCAACCCCCACGAGGCTCGGCTCTACAGCAACCGCGCCGCCTGCTACACCAAGCTGCTCGAGTTCCCTCTGGCCCTCAAGGTTTGGGGGGAGCGCTTGGGGGCCGGTTTGGGGGTGCAGGGCTGGCTGGGGAGGGGCTTGGGGTACTGGAGGGCACCATGGGGCTGGTTTGGGGGTTTTGGAGCGTCTCTGACTCCCCCTGCTTCCCCCCCGCCAGGACTGCGAGGAGTGCATCCGCCTGGAGCCCTCCTTCAGTGAGTGCACTGGGGGGGCTGCCCCTGGGGGGGCTGGTTCTGGGGTGCCCCCCCTTCCTCTGCCTGTACCCCTCCCTCCTCCTCCTCTTCCACCTGTCCCTCCCTCCTCCCCCACCTGTCCCTCCTGCCCATCCCTCTGCCCGCAGTCAAGGGCTACACCCGGAAGGCGGCGGCGCTGGAGGCCATGAAGGATTACAGCAAAGCCATGGACGTCTACCAGCGCGCCCTCGACCTCGATGCCACCTGTAAGGTGAGGGGGACACCCTGCTGCCCCCTGTCCCCCCCCCCCCGACGACCCCCACTGACCCCTTCCCTCCCTGCCCCCCCCAGGAGGCCGGGGAGGGCTACCAGCGCTGCCTGCTGGCGCAGTACAACAGGCAGGACACCCCCGAGGAGGTGAAGCGCCGTGCAATGGCCGACCCTGAGGTGCAGCAGATCATGAGTGACCCCGCCATGCGCCTCATCCTCGAGCAGATGCAGAAGGACCCCCAGGCCCTCAGCGAGTGAGTGTCCCCGAGGCGTCCTGGGCTGTCGCTGGGGGTCCCTGAGGCGTTATGGGGCATTGCCAGCTGCCCCACGGCGCTCGCCAAGCCTTTGTGAGGGTGCCCAGAGCCTTCCTGGGGCCTCCCCGAGGTGTCACCGGGTGTCCCCAAGGCTCTGCAGAGTGTTACTGGCTACCAGGTGGCACTCACCAAGTCCTTGGGGGACTCCCAGAGCCCTCCCAGAGCTGGTGGGGGGTCCCTGATGTGACATGGACTATACCAGAAATGGCAGAGCGTGTCCCTGACGCATCGGGGAGTGTCAGGGGGTGTCCCCAACATGTCACAGACAGTCAGAAGGTGTCCCTGACGTGATGGGTGTCACAGGGTGTCCTTGATGTGACAGGGAGAACTCGTGACACACCAGGGATGCCCCCGGCATGTGTGTCCCTGGCATGTCAACAGGGTGTCCCCAACATGTCCTGAGGTGTGGTGGGAGGTCCACACGTGTCAGGGCGTGTCTCCAGTACATCAGAGGGGTCCCAGGGATCCATCCCAGGCCACCCCCCAGCCCCTGCTTTGTCCCTCCGCCTGTCCTGGTGTCCCATGCAGCCACAGGGGTCCTTGGGGTGCCTGTCCCCACTGCTGTGGGGGGGGTACCTCTGTCCCCCCTGACCCCCTTGTTCCCGCCCCTCCCCAGGCACCTGAAGAACCCCGTCATTGCCCAGAAGATCCAGAAGCTGATGGACGTGGGGCTGATCGCCATCCGGTGACGTCACCCCCCTGTCCCCCCCCAGGGACCCCCCGACCCCCTGGGGACACGGGTGTGGGGGGTCTCAGGGGGGGTTGGGGGGTGCTGCCCCTCCCACCCCCCCATCTTGTGTTGGTTGTGGGGGGCCGCGACCCCCAATAAAGAGCGGAGCAGTTGCCAGGGTCGGCCTCTGTGGGGGGGGAGGTGGAGGGCCCAAATGTCTGGGTCCCCTATGGGGGGGGGATATGGGGGACCCAGATGTCTGGGTGTTAGGGGACAGACCAAATGGTGGGGGGGTGGGAATTGGGGGGCCCGAATGCCTGGGTTCCCCCCTGGTGTCTTGGGGGGGGGGGGTTGGTTGCTTGAGGGGCAGCAGGAGGCATGGGTGCCCTTCTCCGGAGGGGGAGTTGAGGCTGGGAGTGGGGGGGTGTCGGGGGGTCTCCCCACATCGGGGACCGGGCGCCCCGGTCCCGTAGCCGCCAGCGGGCGCGAGGGCGCAGGGGATGCGGGCATCCGGGCCGCGCGGCTCCTCCCCGCTCCACTTCCTCTGCGGTGGCAGTGGGGATCGGGGGCGGCGTGGGGGGAGCCCGGCCGTCCGGGGCCCCTTCCCTCTTGTGGGGCGGAGCGGCGGGGCGGGAAGGGAGCCGGGCGCCGGGGCGATGGCGGGGCTGAAGACGGCGAGCGGGGAGGCCATCGACGGCTCCTTCGAGCTGCAGGTGGAGGTGGAGGAGGGCGACGCAGTGGGGCAGGCCGGCACCCCCGGCAGCCCCCCGGCAGCCCCCCGCGCCCTCGCTCTCCGCGTCACCGGGGACCTCCATGTCGGCGGCCTCATGCTCCTCATCGTGGAGACTGTCGGTGAGCGATCCACGGCAGGGCGGGCGGACGCGGGCCCCGCTTCTCTGGGCCCCATGGGGAAGGACCCCGCTGTCTGGGCCCAGAAGCTGGGCCCCATGGGCAAGGACCCTGGTGTCCAGGCCCCAAAACTCTAGGACCCCATGGGGAAGGACCCGGGTGTCTGGGCCCCACAACTCTAGGACCCCATGGGGAAGGACCCGGCGTCTGGGCCCCACAACTCTAGGACCCCATGGGGAAGGACCCGGGTGTCCAGGCCCCACAGCTCTGGGCCCCATGGGGAAGGACCCGGGTGTCTGGGCCCCACAACTCTGGGCCCCATGGGGAAGGACCCGGGTGTCTGGGCCCCACAACTCTAGGACCCCATGGGGAAGGACCCGGGTGTCTGGGCCCCACAACTCTAGGACCCCATGGGGAAGGACCCGGGTGTCTGGGCCCCACAACTCTAGGACCCCATGGGGAAGGACCTGGGCGTCTGGGCCCCACAACTCTGGGCCCCATGGGGAAGGACCCGGGTGTCTGGGCCCCACAACTCTAGGACCCCATGGGGAAGGACCTGGGCGTCTGGGCCCCACAACTCTGGGCCCCATGGGGAAGGACCCGGGTGTCTGGGCCCCACAACTCTAGGACCCCATGGGGAAGGACCTGGGCGTCTGGGCCCCATGGGCAAGGACCCCGGCATCCAGGCGCCACAACTCTAGGACTGATGGGGAAGGACCCTGGCATCCAGGCGCCACAACTCTAGGACTGATGGGGAAGGACCCCGGCATCCAGGCCCCACAACTCTGGGCCCCATGGGGAAGGACCTAGGTGTCCAGGCCCCACAGCTCTCACACCCATGGGGAAGGACGCTGGCATGCAGGCCCCACAAGTCTAGGACCGATGGGGAAGGACCCCGGTGTCCGGGCCCGGCTTTTCTGGGCCCTGTGGGGAAGGACGACGGCATCCGGGGCCCCATGGGGAAGGACCTAGGTGCCCAGGCCCCACAAGTCTAGGACCCATGGGGAAGGACCCAGGCGTCCGGGCCCCCCCGCTGTGGGCATCACGCGGTGCTGAGTGGTGGCGGGCAGGGGCAGGGTCTGGCCCTGGCGGGGGGGGGGGGGGGGGGGAGCTCAGAACTTATCTGGGGGTTCCCCCACTTCCGTGTCACCCCCCCCCGACATCACCCCACACACGCTTCCGTGTCACCCCACTGTCACCCCCTGGCCGGGGCGATAAGGGAACCGCGGGATATAAATAGCGACGGGTGTGGGCCCGGGACGCCTGGGTCCTGCCTGTGCCCACCCCTGGTGGCCCACGGCCCCCTGATCCCCCCCGTTGTGGTTTGGGGGTTCAGCGTTCCCCCCCCCCCTTAGCACCCTGTAGCCCCCCGTAACCCCGCCGGTGTCCCCCAGGGGTGCAGCGGGACTGGTCGGACCATGCGCTGTGGTGGGCGCAGCGGCGGCAGTGGCTCCTGCGCCCCGGGCGCACCCTGGACGCGCTGGGGGTGGGGGGGGACGCCCGGCTCCGTTTCGCCCCCCAACACCGACCCCTGCGCCTGCGTCTGCCCAACCGCCGTCGCCTCCGCCTGCGCCTCTCCTTCGCCCAGCCCCTGGCCCACGTCGTCGCACAGGCCTGCCGCCTGCTCGGTGGGGGATTGGGGGGTCTGGGGAGCCACGGGAGGGGGCATCGGGGGTCCTTTGGGGTCCATTGGAGGGGCTGGGGGGGGGAGGTGATGGAGGCGGCCTGGGGGGGCATTGGTGGGGTGAGGAGGGCCATTGGAAGGGTCTGGGGGGGGGTTGATCGGGATCTATGGGAAGGTTCTGGGTGCCAATGGAGGGTGGTCATTGGAGGGCTGGAGGGGCATTGGGGTCCATTGGAGGGGCTGGGGGGGGGAGGTGATGGAGGCGGCCTGGGGGGGGCATTGGTGGGGTGTGGAGGGCCATTGGAAGGGTCTGGGGGGTGATCGGGGTCTACAGGAAGGTTCTGGGTGCCAATGAGGGGGGTCATTGGAAGGCTGGGGGGGCATTGGGGTCCTTTGGGGTCCATTGGAGGGGCTAGAAGGGGGTGGGAGGTGACAGAGGGGGCCTGGGGGGGCATTGGTGGGGTGTGGAGGGCCATTGGAAGGGTCTGGGGGGTGATCAGGGTCTACAGGAAGGTTCTGGGGGCCAATGGGGGGGTTATTGGGGTCCTTTGGGGTCCATTGGAGGGGCTGGGGGGTGGGAGGTGATGGAGGTGGCCTGGGGGGGGCATTGGTGGGGTGAGGAGGGCCATTGGAAGGGTCTGGGGGGTGATCGGGGTCTACAGGAGGGTTCTGGGTGCCAAGGGGGGGGGTCATTGGAAGGCTGGGGGGGCATTGAGGTCCATTGGAGGGGCTAGATGGGGGTGGGAAGTGACAGAGGTGGCCTGGGGGGGGCATTGGTGGGGTGAGGAGGGCCATTGGAAGGGTCTGGGGGGTGATCGGGGTCTACAGGAGGGTTCTGGGTGCCAAGGGGGGGGTCATTGGAAGGCTGGAGGGGCTAGATGGGGGTGGGAAGTGACAGAGGTGGCCTGGGGGGGGCATCAGTGGGGTGAGGAGGGCCATTGGAAGGGTCTGGGGGGGTGATCGGGGTCTACAGGAAGGTTCTGGGTGCCAATGGGGGGGTCATTGGGGTCCTTTGGGGTCCATTGGAGGGGCTGGGGGGGGGAAGGTGATGGAGGTGGCCTGGGGGGGGCATCGGTGGGGTGAGGAGGGCCATTGGAAGGGTCTGGGGGGTGATCGGGGTCTACAGGAAGGTTCTGAGTGCCAAGGGGGGGGTCATTGGAAGGCTGGGGGGGCATTGGGGTCCATTGGAGGGGCTAGAGGGGGGTGGGAGGTGACAGGGGGGCATTGGAGGGGTGAGGAGGGCCATTGGAAGGGTCTGGGGGTGATTGGGGGGCCACTGGAGGATGCTGGCGGGGTTTGGGGGGTGAGGGGGGGTCTGGGGGGCCATAGGGGTGCTGGGGGGGTCCCAGGTGTCCCGGTGTGACCCGGGGGTGTCGCAGGGATCTGTCACCCCGAGGAGCTGTCCCTGCTGCGGCCGCCCGAGGAGGAGGAGGAGGGAGAGGGGAAGAAGGGCAGTGCCAGCCCCCCCTCCTCGGACTTCGACCTCAGCCACCTCCTGCTGCCCCCCGGTGAAGGTGAGGGTGCGGGGGGGAGGGGGCAAGTGTGCAAGGGGCCAGCTGGACCCCCCCCCCCTTGTGCCAGTCACCCTCCCCTCCTGCGAGCCTGCCTGGTGCAAGCCCCACACCACTCGTGCAAGCTCCCCCCATGACCCTCGTGCAAATCCCATGCACATGCTTGTGCCCCCCGCCCGGTGCAAGCCCCGTGCTCTCCCCCCGCAGGTGAGGAGGGGCCGGGGCCGGGCCCCCCCCCCCACCTGCCCCCCAGTTGCTACCGGCTGTTGGTGGCCCCTCGGGGGGGGCTGGGCCCCGCCGCCCCCCCCCGGCCCCCCCGCGGGAACCCTCTGCTGCGCCGCACCCGCCTGCACGCCCGGTACGGGGGGGGGGCAGTTGGGGTACCGGGGGGGCAGTTGGGGGGCAGCCGTGGGGTAGTTGGGGTACCGGGGGGGCAGTTGGGGGGCAGCCACGGGGCAGTTGGGGTACCGGGGGGGGCAGTTGGGGGGCAGCTGTGGGGCAATTGGGGTATGGGGGGCAGTTGGAGTAAAGGGGGGCAGCCATGGGGCAGCTGGGGTATGGAGGAGCAGGTTGGGGGGGGCAGCCGTGGGGCAGTTGGGGTACCGGGGGGGCAGCCATGGGGCAGTTGGGGTACCGGGGGGGCAGTTGGGGGGCAGCTGTGGGGCAATTGGGGTATGGGGGGCAGTTGGGGTAAAGGGGGGCAGCCATGGGGCAGCTGGGGTATGGAGGAGCAGGTTGGGGGGGGCAGCTGTGGGGCAGTTGGGGTATGGGGGGGGCAGCATGGGGCAGTTGGGGTACCGGGGGGCAGTTGGGGTAAAGGGGGGCAGCCGTGGGGCAGCTGGGGTGGGTGAGGGCAGGTTGGGGGGCAGCCATGGGGCAGTTGGGATACAGGGGGCAGTTGGGTCATTGCGTAGAGGCCCCCACCCCCCCGCAGGTGGCTGGACTCCTCGCGCTCGCTGCTGGAGCAGGACGTGGCCGACGACGAGGAGCTGCTGCTGCGCTTCAAGTACCACTGCTTCCTCGACCTCGACCCCCAGGTACCCCACAACACCCCAACCCCCCCCCCCCAACCCCCCCATTCCCTTCATCTCGACCCACATGTGCCCCCTGAGTCCCCCCAACCCTCCCCCTACCTGCTCCTGGACCCCCAAATACCCCCTGGGACCCCCCAGGTCCCTCCCCCTCATCCCTAAATATCCCCCTGGGACCCCCCCAAACCCCTTCCTGGGTCCCCCCGACCCCCCCTTAGCGTGCCCCCCCATCGTCCCCCCCCCAGCGGGACAGGCTGCGCCTGGCCCTGCTGTACGAACAGGCGCGCTGGGCTCTGCTCACCGAGGAGATCGACTGCACCGAGGAGGAGATGATGCTCTTCGCCGCCCTGCAGGTACCCCAACACCCCCCCCCGTGTCCCAAATCACCCACGGACACCCCCCCAACACCCCCCCCAGACCCCCCTGGATCCCCACAGACCCCCCAAAACCCCTACATATCCCCCCCGAACAGCCTTGGATGCCCCACAAACACCCCTGGATCCCCCAAACCCCCCCTACATATCCTCTCTGGACCCCCCCAAACATACCCCCTCTGCACCCACCCCCAAAACATCCATAGATCCCCTGGATGCCCCCCAAAACCCCCAGACCCCTCAAAATCCCCACAAACCTTCCTGGACCCCCCCAGACACCCCAAACATCCACAGGCACCCCCCCCAAAGTCACTGCACCCCCAGACACACCGAGTGCCCCCAAATACTCACTCCCCCTGGGACTCCCCCACCCTCCAGTCCCTAAATTCCCCCCCCCGGAACCCCCAAATCTCCCCCCCCAGGACAGCCAACCACCCCTCCCCACACCCCTGGGGTCCCCTTAATCCCCCCCATTGCCCCCCCCCCGGGACCCTCCCAGCTCCCTGCAGCTGTGGGGGCCCCCCTGACCCCCACCCCCACCCCCCCAGTACCACATCGACGAGGTGGGGGGCAGTGGGGAGCCAGGCGGGGCCGGGGGGGGCGACGAGGTGGACGACCTGGATGCCGCCCTCAGCAACCTGGAGGTGAAACTAGGGGGGGCGTCCGAGCCCCCTGGCCCGCTGGTGAGACTGGGAAGGGCTCTTCTGGCCCCACTGGGGGGGGGAGCTGGGAGGGACTGGGGTGATTCTGGCCACGCTGAGGGGGGACTGGGAGGGACCGGAGGGCACTGGGGGTGCCCTTCTGGCCCCACTGGGGGCACTGGGTGGGGGGGGGCCTCCCTGGCCCCAGAGGGGAGACACTGGGTTGTACTGGGAGTCACTGGGGCTGGGTGTCCCCAGGAGGAGCTCACCACCGTCCCTGAGCTGGCTGAGGAGCTGGAGATCTACAGGTACCCCCAGATGCCTGGGACCCCCCCCCCCCCCCGGACACCCGGGACCCCGGGTGATGTGTGGGACCCAGATACCTGGGTCCCTGGGGGTCCGTGGGGGTGGGGTCCGGGTGCCTGGGTGTGTGTCCCCCCCCCCGACACCTGGGTCCCCCCCCAGACCCCGCAAGCTGACCCTGCGGGGGTTTCGCCCCACCTGGGCCGTGCTGAAGGAGACATCGCTCTCATATGGCCGCAGCCCCCCAGTCCCGGGGGAGCCCCTGCAGCAGCTCAACCTCAGGGGTGAGACCCCCGAACACACCTGGGACACCCCAAAAGCCTCCTGGGACCCCCCGGCATCCCCAAATCCCCGGAGACACCCCCAAACCCCTCCTGGGACCCCCAAATCCCCCTGAGACACCCCCAAATCCCTCTTGGGCCCTCCCAAATCCCCATGAGACACCCCCAAAGCCCTCCTGGGACTCCCCAAATCCCTCCTGGGCCCTCCCAAATCCCCCTGAGACACCCCCAAACCCCTCCTGGGACCCCCAAATCCCCTTGAGACATCCCCAAACCTCTCCTGGGACCCCCTGGGACTCCCAAATCCCCATGAGATACGCCCAAACCCCTCCTGTGACCCCCAAATCCCCCTGAGACACCCCCAAACCCCTCCTGAGACCCTTGAGACCCCCAGTGCCCCCCCCCCATCTCCACAGGGCCATAATCTGGGCAGAGGGCAGGGGGTTGTCATGGATGCTGGGGTCCCCTGAACTCCCGGGTCCCGTCCCCCCCCCAGGCTGTGAAGTGACCCCCGATGTGGACGTGGGGGCGCAGAAGTTTTGCATCAAACTGCTGGTGGCGGCACCCGAGGGGATGAGCGAGATCCAGCTGCGCTGCCGTGACGTGAGTGGGGCGGCCGTGGGGGGGGCCGTGGGGCTGGGGGACTGCCTGTGGGCTGGGGGGGGGCTGCCAGGGGCTGGGGAGCCGCTGTGGGACTAAGGGGTTTCTGTGGGGCCAGGGGGCTGCCGTGGGGCTGAGGATTATGGGGGACTCCAAGAACTATGGGGTGCCCCATGGGGTAGTAGGGTGCTTGGGGGGGGGGGGGTGCCAGTGGAATGTAGGGGGACCCGGGGGGGTCTGACACCCTCCACCCCGTCAACCCCCAGTATGTTTACTGGATAATGGGATGCTGGGGGGCGGGGGGGAGGATCTGGGGAGGGGGTTGGGGGGTGTGTCCCAGGGGTTTTGGGGGTTCCCAGGGGTCTGACGCCCCCACCCCCCAACCTCCCAGTATGCCCACTTGATAATGGGATGCTGGCGGGGGGGGGGTCCTGGGGGCATTTGGGGGGGCAGGGTTTTTGGGGGGGGTTCCCAGGGGTCTGACATCCCCCCACCCCCCAGTATGCCCACTGGATAATGGGATGCTGGGGGGGGGGGGCTGTCCTGGAGAGGGGTTGGGGGAGGTCCCAGGGGGTTTTGGGGGTTCCCAGGGGTCTGACACCCCCCCCCCCCACGCCCCAGTATGTCCACTGGATAATGGGATGCTGGGGGAGGGGATTGGGGGGGGTCCCAGGGGGTTTTGGGGGTTCCCAGGGGTCTGACACCCCCCCCTCATGCCCCAGTATGTCCACTGGATAATGGGATGCTGGGGGAGGGGATTGGGGGGGTCCCAGGGGGTTTTGGGGGTTCCCAGGGGTCTGACCCCCCCCCCCACGCCCCAGTATGTCCACTGGATAATGGGATGCTGGGGAAGGGGGTTGGGGGGTCCCAGGGGGCTTTGGGGGTTCGCAGGGGTCTGACCCCCTGCCGTGCCCCCCCCCAGGCCCCCCAGTACGCGCGCTGGGTGGCCGGGTGCCGCTTGGCCTCCCGCGGGCGCTCACTGGCGGACGCCTCCTTCGGGGCGGAGGCGCGAGGGGTGCTGGGGGTCCTGGGGCTGCAGCCGGGGGGGGGCCCCTCGCAGCCCCCCACCGCCCCCGGTGCCACCCAGCGCCCGCCCCCGGACCCCCGGGTGCTCCTGGCCCCCCGCTTCCAGCGCAAAGTCAAGGCCAAACAGGTAACGGACCCCCCCACCTGATCCATAGCCCCCCCGAGCCCCACAGGGATCCCCGGCCCCATAGGCCCTCCCCAACCCACCTTCTTCCCCCCAGCTCCTCTCTGCCCCCCAACCCCTCCCTGCCCCCCAAATCCTGCCCCCAATCCCTCTCTGCCCCCCAAATCCTGCCCCCCAGGCCCTCTCTGCCCCCCAGGCCCTCTCTGCCCCCCAAATCCTGCCCCCCAGGCCCTCTCTGCCCCCCAAATCCTGCCCCAGCCCCTCTCTGCCCCCAGTGCCTCTCTGCCCCCCCGAATCCTGCCCCCAGTGCCTCTCTGCCCCCAAATCCTGCCCCTCAGCCCCTCTCTGCCCCCCTACCCCTCTCTGCCCCCCAAATCCTGCTCCTCAGCCCCTCTCTGCCCCCCCGAATCCTGCCCCTCAGCCCCTCTCTGCCCCTCAAATCCTGCCCCCAGTGCCTCTCTGCCCCTCAAATCCTGCCTCCAGCCCCTCTCTGCCCTCCAAATCCTGCCCCTCAGCCCCTCTCTGCCCCCCAGCCCCTCTCTGCCCCCCAAATCCTGTCCCCCTACCCCTCTCTGCCCCCCAAATCCTGCCCCAATCCCTCTCTGCCCCCCAAACCCTGCCCCCAATCCCTCTCTGCCCCCCAGCCCCTCTCTGCCCCCCAAATCCAGCCCCCAGCCCCTGTCTCACGCTCGCCCCCAGCTGGTGCCCCGCATCCTGGAGGTCCTCCACCGCGTGGGGGCGCTGTCGCCGGCGCAGGCCCGGCTCCGTTTCCTGGAGGCCTGGAGGGCGCTGCCCGGCTTCGGCCTGGCCTACTTCCTCGTGCGGTAGGGGGTGGGACTGGGAGGGGATGGGGAGGCACTGGGAGGCACTGGGAATGGGTTGGGGAGCTCTGGGAGGCACTGGGCAGCACAGGGAGGGGAATGGGGCGTTAGTGGGAGGCACTGGGAATGGGTTGGGGAGCTCTGGGAGGCACTGGGCAGCACAGGGAGGGGAATGGGGCGTTAGTGGGAGGCACTGGGAATGGGTTGGGGAGCTCTGGGAGGCACTGGGCAGCACAGGGAGGGGAATGGGGCGTTAGTGGGAGGCACTGGGAATGGGTTGGGGAGCTCTGGGAGGCACTGGGCAGCACAGGGAGGGGAATGGGGCGTTAGTGGGAGGCACTGGGAATGGGTTGGGGAGCTCTGGGCAGCGTAGGGAGGGGATGGGGAGGCACTGGGAATGGGTTGGGGAGCTCTGGGAGGCACTGGGCAGTATAGGGAGGGGATAGGGCGTTAGTGGGAGGCACTGGGAATGGGTTGGGGAGCTCTGGGAGGCACTGGGCAGCACAGGGAGGGGATGGGGTGTTACTGGGAAGTACTGGGAATGGGTTGAGGAGCTCTGGGAGGCACTGGGCAGCATAGGGAGGGGAATGGGGCATTAGTGGGAGGCACTGGGAATGGGTTGGGGAGCTCTGGGAGGCACTGGGCAGCACAGGGAGGGGAATGGGGCGTTAGTGGGAGGCACTGGGAATGGGTTGGGGAGCTCTGGGAGGCACTGGGCAGCATAGGGAGGGGATGGGGTGTTACTGGGAGGTACTGGGAATGGGTTGGGGAGCTCTGGGAGGCACTGGGCAGCATAGGGAGGGGAATGGGGCATTAGTGGGAGGCACTGGGCAGCGTAGGGAGGGGATGGGGAGGCACTGGGAATGGGTTGGGGAGCTCTGGGAGGGACTGGGCAGCATAGGGAGGGGATGCATAGGCACTGGGACTGGGTTGGGAGGCACTGGGCAGCACAGGGAGGGGATGGGGCATTACTGGGAGGCACTGGGGAGCACTGGGAGAGCCCCAGGGATGGGGGGTCCACCCAGGCGGCCGGCGGAACCCAGGTGTCCGGCGCAGGTTCAAGGGCAGCCGCCGGGACGAGGTGTTGGGCGTCGGCCCCTCCCGGCTGCTCCGGCTGGATCCCGGCACCGGCAGCGTCACCCGTGCCTGGCGGTACAGCGCCCTGCGCCAGTGGAACGTCAACTGGGACACCCAGCAGGTACTGGGGGGACTGGGAGGGACAGGGAGCGGACCGGGAATCGAGGGGTGGGGCTGGGAGGCACTGGGAATGGACTGGGAGCTACTGGGAGGTATTGGGGGGGGAGACTGGGAGAGACTGGAAGTTCTGGGGAGGTGACAGCCAGGTATCCCCCCCACCAGACGCCTGGGTCCCTTGGGGTGTAATGGGGGGGGGTCAGGGTGCCTGGAGGCCTGGGCCCCCCCTGGACGCCTGGGTCCTTTGGGGTGTATGGGGGGGGTCAGGGTGCCCGGAGGCCTGGGTCCCTTGGGGTGTATGGGGGGGGTCAGACGCCTCGCTCCCTGCAGGTGACACTGGAGCTGGAGGGGGAGGTGACGCTGGCGCTGTGCGTGCTGTCGGCCCCGTGCCAGGCGCTGCACGAGTTCCTGGGGGGGTACCTGTGCCTGGGGGGGCGGCAGCCGGGCCAACCCCTCGACCTCCGCCTGTTCCACAAGCTGACGGGGGGGCAGGAGCCCCTCTGAGACCCCTCGCGCGAGGGGTCCCCCGCAATGTCGGCGCCGCCGGCCTCGGGCCCCCACCACCGCTACACCCCCCCCCCCGAGCACTTGTGCACCACTCCCCTCGTGCGAGGCGCTCGCGCAAGGCGCTTGTGCGACGCTTGTGAACGGCGGTCACGGCGGTGAACGGTTTAATGGCTTCTGCTGGGCACCAGGGTTCTCGTGCGAGGGCCTCTCACCCCCGTCCTCGTGCAAGGGCCCCTCCAGTGGCAGCAGACACCCTGGGGGCGGGGGGGGGGGGGGGCAATAAAGCAGCTGTTACCATGGCAACAGGGCCCGGATGCCTGGGTCCCTTTTTTTTGGGGGTGGGGGTAGCGGGGTCTGGGATGCGTGGGTGCCTTGGGGTGGGAGTTGCATTGCCTGGACACCTGAGTGTCGTGTCCCGTCCCCCCCCCGGACATCGGGATCCCCCCCGAAATTGCAGATCCCCCCAGACACCTGGGTCCCCCCCTGAATTCCTCGTCCACCCCGAACCCCCGGTTCCCCCCCCCCCCCCCAAACGCCACGGTCCTCACGGTGTGGCCGCAGCTGCAGGACGCAGAGGAAATATTTTGGGGGGAGCCGCCCGCTGGCGTCCCCCGGTGTCAGGATCACCCCGTTGGCTGAGCGGAAAAAGGGGATCCCCTCTGCGGGGGGGGGGGTGGGGGGGTCACCTGGATGCCTGCATCCACCCCCCCCCCCCCCAAGACGCCTGGGTGCCCACTCACCCGCCAGTGCCCGGGGGCCATCGATGATGATGGCGATCTCCGAATCCAGCCTCATCCCTGCGAGGGAGTGGAATTTGGGGGGGGGGGGGGGGGGGGGTGTGTCAGGGGTGCCCGGACACCGGGGTCCCCCCAGGATTAGGGTGCCCGGACGCTGGGGACCTCACCGCTGCGCACACCGGGGTCCCCGGGGAGGCCGGGTGCCAGGTGGATGTGGGTGCGCCCCATGGGTGCCAGCCCCCCGGCACGGATGGGGGGCCAGAAGCGGCGGCGGGTGCCGTGGGCCAGGGTGGGGGGCAACGCCTCGGGGGTCCGCAGGGGCGTCAGCTCCAGTGCCGGCACCTGGGACCCCCAGAAACACCGTGGGACCCCCAAGATCCCTGGGACCCCCAAGGTTCCCCTGTGGGACACAAGGACCCCCAAATCCCACCCGATAGCCAAGAGCCCCCTCTGGGACACCCCAGTCCCCCAGGGATGCTCAGGTCCCCGCTCTGGAGGTCCCAAATCACCCCGGGACCCCCAAGATTCCTCTCTAGAGCCCCCCCCCCCCCCCAAGGACCCTCAAATCCCCTTGGGACTCCCAAATCCCCCTGCAGCACCCCAGGGACCCCAAGTCCCCCTGGGACCCCCAAGCTCCTTCTCTAGAACACCTTGGGGACCCCCAAATCCCACTGGGCCCCCCCAAGCCCCACCTCTGGAGCATCCCAAATCCCCCTGGGACCCCTAAATCCCTCTCCAGAGTGCCCCAGGGACCCCAAACCCCCCCCCCGGGACCCCCAAGATCTTTCTCTAGAACACCTTGGGGACCCCCAAATCCCGCTGGGCCCCCCCCTCACCTGCAGGGAGTGCCCCTGGTTGGCGCGGATGCGCAGGGGGTCGGGGCGCAGGGCGAAGCGTCCCTTGGGGTCCGTGCCCACCAGCCGCCGCAAATCCTCCTCCGAGACCCCCGCGAAGCGTGGCAGCCGCAGCAGGGCCCCCACCTCGACAAAGCCGTCTGCGCCCCCAAACCCCCCCCCCGGTCACTGGGGTCCCAGGCGTCTGGGGTGGCCTGGGTGTGGGGGGGGTCCCAGGGGCAACCTGGGGGAGGCCCTGGGGCTGGTCTGAGGTGCCGGGGTGGTTAAGGGGTCCCGGGGGCATCGTGGGGGGGGGTCCTGGGGGGGTTGTTTGGGGTGCTGGGGCAGTTGGGGGTCCCAGGGTGGGTCATGGGGGTTGGCGGGGGACATGAGGGAGCCAGGGAGCAGATGAGGAGCGGAATTGGGGGGGGGGGGGCGTGTCCCACAGCTCCTCCCTGGGGTCCGAGGGGCTCTTGGGGGGGGGTGTCACAGGTGGGTCCATACGGGCAGCTGGGGGGGGGGGGGCACACACGCACCCGGCCCCATGGGCAGCCCCACGGCCGCGGCCCCATGGCGGAGGACGTAGCTCAGCGCCTTCGACAGCCCCACGGACGGGTCCTGCGGCGGCGGGGGGGGCCGTACCCCTGCATGTCGTTGTCCCCCCACCTTGGGCCCCCCCCCCGCACTCCTGGATCCCCCCGGACGCCTGGGTCCCCCCCGTACTCCCGGGGTCCGTGTCCGTCCGTCTCCCGCATTCCCCGGGTCCGTGTCTGTCCCGTCCCGTCCCGTCCCCCCCCACTCCCGGGGTCCGTGTCTGTCCCCCCCCCCCGCATTCCCGGTTGTCCATGCCGTGTCCCCCCCCCCGCATTCCCGGGGTCCGTGTCTGTCCCCCCCCCGCACTCCCGCGGTCCGTGTCTGTCCCCCCCCCCGCATTCCCGGGGTCCGTGTCTGTCGTCCCCCCCCCCCACTCCCGGGGTCCGTGTCTGTACCCCCCCCCCCCCGCACTCCCGGTTGTCCATGCCGTGTCCCCCCCCCCGCATTCCCGGGGTCCGTGTCTGTCCCCCCCCCGCACTCCCGGGTCCGTGTGTCCCCGTCCCCCCCGCACTCCCGGTTGTCCGTGTCTGTCGTCCCCCCCCCGCATTCCCGGAGTCCGTGTCTGTCGTCCCCCCCCCGCATTCCCGGAGTCCGTGTCGTGTCGTGTCCCCCCCGCGCTCCCGGTGTCCGTGTCCCGTCCCCCCCCAATCCCGGGGTCCGTGTGTCCCCCCCCGGCCCCCCCCAACCTCCTCCCGCCGCCGCCGCCGGGCCGCGCCCCCGCCCTCCCCGTCCGCCATGCGCCACCACGTGCCCTCCCACGTGACCACGCCCTCTCCCCGCCCCCACGTGACTGCCCCTCCACACACGTGACTCCCCGCCCCCACCACACGGGGGCGCTGCCGCGTCCGAGGGTTTATTGCCCCTCCCCCCCCCCCTCAGTCGAGTTTCCGGGTCCCCAGTTTGGGGGGGCCCGGTTTGGGGGGGCCCCGCGGACCCCCCCGACGTTTGGCCTCCAGCTCCTGGCGCCGCCGCTGCTGCCGCTGCCCCGAGCCTGGGGGGGGGCCTGGGGGGGGGGGGGCACAGAGGTATGGGGGGGGTGGTCACGGGGGGGGGGTGTGTCTTGGGGAAAGGGGGGGGCCGAAGGGGATGGAGGGGGGTCAGGGGGTGCCGGGGGGGGGAGTTGGGGGTACCCCCATGGGGGAGGTCCCGGGGGAGGGGGGTCCCAGGGAGGCAAATGGGGCACCCTGGGGGGGTCCCAGGGGACCTGGAGGGATCCATTGAGAGATGGGGGGGTACCCCAGGGGGGCTGGGGGGGCCAGAGGAGCTGGGGTGGTCCCGGAGTGTCTGGGGGGGGGGGGAGTGCTCTGGGGGTCCCGGGGGCTGGGGTGGTTCCAGGGGGCTGGGGGGGGGTCCGGAGGGTGGTCTATGGGGGGTTCCTGGGGGTCGCGGAGGGGGCTGGGGGGTCCCTTAGGGTCCCAGGAGGCTGAGGGGGGGGTCCCGGAGCGACTGGGGGGGGGGGGTCTTACCCTGCTGGCGCGGCAGTGCCTCCCAGGCGTCCTCCGTGCCCCACTCCCCCCCCACCCCCCACTCCCCCTCCTCTTCCTCATCCCCCCCGGCTGAGGGAGGGGCAGTGGGGGGGGGATCTGGCAGGGGGGGTCCGGGGGTCTGTGGGGGGGCCCCCCCATCCTCCTTGCTGCTCACAGGGGGGGTCCGGGGCAGCTCCATGTCCTGGGGGGGAGCACACATGGGGAGAGAGTGGGGGTCATGCTGTGCACCCCCCCCCCCAAACTGTGACACCCCCCCCCAAAGTGTGACTCCCCCCAAACTCACCTCCAGGCTGCCCCAGTCATCGTCCCAGCCATCAGATTCCTCCAGGGGGGGCTCCTCGGGGGGGGGACTCTGGAGAGGACAAATGGGAGGGGTCCGGGGGGGTTCTGGGGGTCCCCAAGGGTGGGAGGGGGTTCAGAACCCATGGGGACCCCCTGTGGGGGGGTGTTGGGGTCCACGGGGGGCGTTTGGGGGACCCTGGGGGGTCAGTGAGGAGGTAGGGACCCCAGAGGGCATCTGGGAACCCTTGGGGGGGACACACACGACACACTCACCTTTTGGGGGGGCCGGGGGGTCCTCGGCAGGGGTCTGCGGGGGGGTCTGTGGGGGGGCCCCGGCCTCAGCCCCCATCAGCCGTGCCGTCAGCGAGGTGACACCGGTGACGGCCCAGGACACGGCAGCCCCCAGCCCCCCTGACCCACCCCCCGGACCCCCTGGGGCAGCAGCTGCACTGGGAGGGTCTGGGAGAGGGAGGGAGGGGTCATGGGGTGGCGGGGGGGCACCCCCAAACACCCCCCATGTCCCCCCACCCCCGTGTGAGTTCCCAATGTTATCCCCTTACTGCCCCCCAGAAGCCCCCCATATGTGCCCCCGAACTGCCCAGCAGCCCCCCATGTCCCCCCCATCCCTGTCCCTCCCTCCAATTCTCCCCCCGTCTCCCCAGTACCCCTACTTCTCACCCCAGCCCCCCCCATTCTTGCCCCCCCCCGGCCTCCCCATTCTCTCACCCTCCTCCGGGGCCCCCCCAGATTCAGCAGCCGCCTCCAGCTGATCCAGGAAGCTGCGGATCGCCTTGAAAGCCTGGGGCGAGCCGGAGGGGGGGCCCCAACAGTGAGGGACCCCCCTGAAAGACAGGAGACTCCCCCAGCCCCGGTGACGCCCAGATGAGGACACCCACCCCCCCAGCACCCACTGCACGAGCACCCTGACCCCCAGCACCCATTCCAATAGGACTCCCAGCACCCCCCCTGCAATCACCCCCCCCAGCACCCACTGCACGAGCACCCTGGCCCCCAGCACCCATTGCAATAGGACTCCCAGCACCCCCCCAGCACCCCCACTGCAATCACCCCCCCCAGCACCCACTGCACGAGCACCCTGGCCCCCAGCACCCATTCCAATAGGACTCCCAGCACCCCCCCTGCAATCACCCCCCCCCAGCACCCACTGCACGAGCACCCTGGCCCCCAGCACCCATTCCAATGGGACTCCCAGCACCCCCCCAGCACTCCCACTGCAATCACCCCCCCCCAGCACCCACTGCACGAGCACCCTGACCCCCAGCACACATTCCAATAGGACTCCCAGCACCCCCCCAGCACCCCCACTGCAATCACCCCCCCCAGCACCCACTGCACGAGCACCCTGGCCCCCAGCACCCATTCCAATGGCAGTCCCAACGCCCAGACCCCCCCCAGCACGAGCACCCTGGCCCCCAGCACCCATTCCAATGGGACTCCCAGCACCCCCCCAGCACTCCCACTGCAATCACCCCCCCCAGCACCCACTGCACGAGCACCCTGGCCCCCAGCACCCATTCCAATAGGACTCCCAGCACCCCCCCTGCAATCACCCCCCCCAGCACCCACTGCACGAGCACCCTGGCCCCCAGCACCCATTCCAATAGGACTCCCAGCACCCCCCCAGCACTCCCACTGCAATCACCCCCCCCCAGCACCCACTGCACGAGCACCCTGGCCCCCAGCACCCATTCCAATAGGACTCCCAGCACCCCCCCAGCACCCCCACTGCAATCACCCCCCCGCCAGCACCCACTGCACGAGCACCCTGGCCCCCAGCACCCATTCCAATGGGACTCCCAGCACCCCCCCAGCACTCCCACTGCAATCACATCCCCCCCAGCACCCACTGCATGAGCACCCTGGCCCCCAGCACCCCTTCCAATGGACTCCCAGCACCCAGAACCCCCCCAGCACCCACTGCATGAGCACCCTGACCCCCAGCACCCATTGCAATGGCACTCCCAGCACCCCCCCAGCACCCCCACTGCAATCGCCCCCCCCAGCACCCACTGCACGAGCACCCTGGCCCCCAGCACCCATTCCAATAGGACTCCCAGCACCCCCCCTGCAATCACCCCCCCCAGCACCCACTGCACGAGCACCCTGACCCCCAGCACCCATTCCAATGGGACTCCCAGCACCCCCCCAGCACCCCCACTGCAATCACCCCCCCCAGCACCCACTGCACGAGCACCCTGGCCCCCAGCACCCATTCCAATAGGACTCCCAGCACCCAGAACCCCCCCAGCACCCACTGCACGAGCACCCTGACCCCCAGCACCCATTCCAATAGGACTCCCAGCACCCCCCCAGCACCCCCACTGCAATCGCCCCCCCCAGCACCCACTGCACGAGCACCCTGGCCCCCAGCACCCATTCCAATAGGACTCCCAGCACCCCCCCTGCAATCACCCCCCCCCAGCACCCACTGCACGAGCACCCTGGCCCCCAGCACCCATTCCAATGGGACTCCCAGCACCCCCCCAGCACTCCCACTGCAATCACCCCCCCCCAGCACCCACTGCACGAGCACCCTGACCCCCAGCACCCATTCCAATAGGACTCCCAGCACCCCCCCAGCACCCCCACTGCAATCACCCCCCCCAGCGCCCACTGCACGAGCACCCTGGCCCCCAGCACCCATTCCAATGGCAGTCCCAACGCCCAGACCCCCCCCAGCACGAGCACCCTGGCCCCCAGCACCCATTCCAATGGGACTCCCAGCACCCCCCAGCACCCCCACTGCAATCACCCCCCCCAGCACCCACTGCACGAGCACCCTGGCCCCCAGCACCCCTTCCAATGGACTCCCAGCACCCAGAACCCCCCCAGCACCCACTGCATGAGCACCCTGACCCCCAGCACCCATTCCAATAGGACTCCCAGCACCCCCCCAGCACCCCCACTGCAATCACCCCCCCGCCAGCACCCACTGCACGAGCACCCTGGCCCCCAGCACCCATTACGAGAGGATTCTGCCCCCCCCCAGCACCCACCTGCTGGCGCACGCCGGGGTGGGGGTCCGTGGTGAGCCCGCAGAGGGCGGGCAGCACCCTGCCGGCGCACTCCTGCGGCGAGTAGCACCCATGGGTGGCGGCGAAGGCGGCGACGGCGGCCGCCCGCGCCGGGGCGAAGGGGTCCCGCGTCGCCCGCGCCAGGGCGGGGGCCAGCACCCGCTGACGGGCCTGGGGGGCAGAGGCAGAGTGAGAGGCGGTGGGGTGCTGGGGTGGGGGGGGGGGCGGGTGCAGTGCTTACCTGGGGGGGCAGGAGGGGGCCCAGGCGCCCCAGGCAGAGGGTGGCGTTGCAGCGCAGGGGTCCCAGCGCGTCGCCCGCCTGCACCCGCAGCAGCAGCCGCGGCAGCTCCCGTCCCCGCTTGGCCTCCCCCAGCTTGGGTGCCAGCAGCACCATCGACTGCGGGGGGGGGGCAGGAGGTCGGGGTGGGGGGCAGGAGGGACCCCGGCATCCGGGGACACCCATTTGTGGGGACCCAGGTGTTTGGGGGGGGACGACCCAGGTGTTTGGGGGGGACACCCAGGTGTTGGGGGGGCGAACCCAGACATATGGGGGGAACCCAGGAGGGGGGGGACCGAAGTGATGGGGGGGGGGGCAGGAGGTCGGGGTGGGGGGCAGGAGGGACCCCGGCATCCGGGGACACCCATTTGTGGGGACCCAGGTGTTTGGGGGGGCAGACCCAGGAGGTCGGGGGGGACCAGGCATCTGGGGCACCCAGGGGCTCAGGTATTCATGGGGACCCAGGTGTCCGGGGGGGGACGACACGACACACCCAGGAGTTTGGGGGGGACCCAGGCATCGGGGGACCCAGACATATGGGGGGAACCCAGGAGGTTGGGGGGGGACCCAAGTGACTGGGGGGGGGGCAGGCGTCTGGGGCACCCAGGGGCTCAGGTATTCGCGGGGACCCAGGTGTCTGGGGGAGATCCAGGAGTTTGGGGGGACACAGAAGTTTGGGGGGACCCAAGTGATTGGGGGGGGGTCAGGTGTCTGGGGGGACACCCAGGAGTTCGGGGGGGACCCAAGTGATTGGCAGAGAAGGGGGGTGGGTGTCTGGGGGGGGACACACATTTGGAGGGAACCCAGATATCTGGGGGACCCAGGTGACTGGGGGCCGGGGGGGACCCACACATCTGGGGGGGACCGAGGTGTCGGGGGGGGGTTCCCCGGGCTGGGGGGTGCCCACCTTGACGGTCTGCTCGCGGATGGCGGGGTTGGTGTCGAGGAACCCGTGGGCGACGTGGGGGAAGATCTGGGCGTCCACCGTCGCCTCGGGCAGGAACTCCACGTAGTCCTCCAGCTGGGGCGGGGGGCAAGTGTCGGGGTGGGCCACCCCCCCGACCCCCACAGCTAGGGGGACCCCAGCCCCCCCCCAGTGCCCCAGGACCGCCAGGGACCCCGGTGGCCAAGTGTCAACGGAGGACCCCCAGTGTCCAGCCCCACGGGAACAAGGACCCACAGGGACGAGGACCCCAGTGTCTGGCCCCACGGACCCCGGTGTCCGGCCCCACGGAAACAAGGACCCACAGGGACGAGGACCCCGGCGTCCGGCCCCACGGACCCCAGTGTCCGGCCCCATGGAAACAAGGACCCACAGGGACGAGGACCCCAGTGTCCGGCCCCACGGAAACAAGGACCCGCAGGGATGAGGACCCCAGTGTCCAGCCCCACGGAAACAAGGACCCAGAGGGATGAGGACCCCGGTGTCCGGCCCCACGGACCCCAGTGTCCGGCCCCATGGAAACAAGGACCCACAGGGATGAGGACCCCAGTGTCCGGCCCCACGGAAACAAGGACCCAGAGGGATGAGGACCCCAGTGTCCGGCCCCACGGACCCCAGTGTCCGGCCCCATGGAAACAAGGACCCACAGGGATGAGGACCCCAGTGTCCGGCCCCACGGAAACAAGGACCCAGAGGGATGAGGACCCCAGTGTCTGGCCCCACGGACCCCAGTGTCCAGCCCCACGGAAACAAGGACCCACAGGGATGAGGACCCCGGCGTCCGGCCCCACGGAAACAAGGACCCGCAGGGATGAGGACCCCAGTGTCCAGCCCCACGGAAACAAGGACCCAGAGGGATGAGGACCCCGGTGTCCGGCCCCACGGACCCCAGTGTCCAGCCCCATGGAAACAAGGACCCACAGGGATGAGGACCCCAGTGTCCGGCCCCACGGAAACAAGGACCCAGAGGGATGAGGACCCCAGTGTCTGGCCCCACGGACCCCAGTGTCCAGCCCCACGGAAACAAGGACCCACAGGGATGAGGACCCCGGCGTCCGGCCCCACGGAAACAAGGACCCGCAGGGATGAGGACCCCAGTGTCCGGCCCCACGGAAACAAGGACCCTGGTGTCCGGCCCCACAGGGAGGAGGACCCTGGTGTCCGGCCCCACGGCCAGGACCCGTCCCCACCTGCTGCAGCAGCTGCATGCGCAGCGCCCGGTCCGGGGAGGAGAAGAGGCGGACGATGACGGGGACGATGCGCTCCTGGTACTCGGGGGGGTCCAGCACCTTCGCCACCTGCGGGGACGGGGACGGGTGACGCCGGGGGGTGACGCCAGGGTGGGGTGGGGGGACATGGAGGGGGGGGAGGACCCCACCTTGAGGAGGGGGGGCAGGGCGCTGGCGTCGGCGCTGCCGAACTCGAGGGCTGCCAGCAGCCGGGGCAGCAGCTTGTGGCGGCGGAAGGGGCCGGGGAGGGCGTCCAGGCGGCCGCTCAGCTCCTGCAGGAAGGTCCGGCGCTCCGAGGCATCCCGGACCTGGGGGGGGCCGGGGAGGGCGTCAGGGTGTGGGGGGGACGGGGAGAGGGAGGGGGAGAGGGATGGGGGCACAGGGATGAGGATGGAATGGGATCAGATGGGAACGGGGCTGGAGGGGACAGGGATGGGCTGAGGATGGAGGGACAGGGACAGGGACAGAGAGCGGGGAGAGGGATGGAGGGGACGGGAATGGGGACGGGGACAAGGACAGGGATGGGATGGGGAGGGAGAGGAGAGGACAGGGATGGGATGGGGACCGGGACCGCCTGGGGATGGGGACAGAGAGGACATGCTGGAGGTGGGAGACAGGGAGAGGCCACCGCGGACCGGGAGGGGGACAAAGCCGGGGCAGCGAGGATGAGGATGGAGGTGGGATGGCGATGGGGACGGGGACGGCGCGGGTGGCACAGACCTGGAGCTGCTCGAGGAAGAGGCCGGTGTGGACGAGGGGGCAGGCGAGGAAGGCCCCCGGGCGCTGCAGGCGCTGCAGGAGCTGTCCTGGCCCCGGCCTCGCCGATGGCTCCGCGGCCACCAGCTCGCAGAAGGGGGGGACCAGCCCCGCCGGCAGCTGGGGACAGGGGGGACGGGGGTCAGGGGGACCGTGGTGTCCGAGGGGCACCCAGGGTGGTGGGGGAACCCAGGCACCCGGGGGGGACCCAAGCCTCTGGGGGGACACAGGTCGTTGGGGGAACCCAGGCGTTTTGGGGGCACCCAGGTGGGTGGGGGGAACCCAAGCAACCAGGGGGGACCTAAGCCTTTGGGGGGACACAGGTTGTTGGGGGGGCCCAGGCACCCGGGGGGGACCCAGGCGTTTTGGGGGACCCAGGCATTCGGGGGAGCCCAGGTGGGTGGGGGACCCAAGGGAGTGGGGGGAACCCAGGCACCCGGAGGGGACCCAAGCCTTTGGGGGGGACACAGGTCACTGGGGGGGCCCAGGTGTTTTGGGGGAACCCGGGTGGGTGGGAGAACCCAGGCAACCGAGGGGGACCCAAGCCTTTGGGGGGACACAGGTTGTTGGGGGGCCCAGGCACCCAGGGAGAACCCAGGCATTTTGGGGGACCCAGGCATTTGGGGGAACCCGGGGGGGGGCACCTAGGCATGCAGGGGAGACCCAGGTGTTTTGGGGGACACAGGAGTTCAGGGGACTGGGGGGGGGTGGAACTGAACCCAGCAGCCGGGGGGGGGGGGGGGGGACAGGTACTGGGGGAACCCTGGTGTTTGGGGTGGCCCAGGCTGGGAGGGGGGGGATCCCCCGCATCCAGGGGGGGCCCGGGGGGACCCCGTTCTCCGGGCTGACCTTGCCGAAGCTGCGCAGGGCCGTGGGCCGGGGAAGGGGCCCGTTGAAGACCTCCCAGATGAGGCAGCCCAGGCGCCACATGTCCCCCGCCCTGGGGAGAGCCGTGGCAGCACGGGGACCCCCCCGGTCCCCTCTGTCCCCCCCAGAGCCCCCCATGGCCACCTTCCCCCCAGACCCATGACCCCCCCCGTATCCCCCCATGTCCCTCCCCAGCCCTTGTGTGTGTTCCCCAAGGCCCTCTGTGCCCGCCATGAGCCCACGTGTCCCCAGGCCCCACGGCCCCCCCATGGCCCTGTGTCCCCCATGTCCCCCCGTGTCCCCCCCAGGAGCCCACGTGTCCCCAGGCCCCACGGCCCCCCCACGGCCCTGTGTCCCCCATGTCCCCCCGTGTCCCCCCCAGGAGCCCATGTGTCCCCAGGCCCCACGGCCCCCCCATGGCCCTGTGTCCCCCCACAAGACCCCCATGTCCCCCCCCAGGCCCCATGTCGCCCCGACCCCCCATGTCCTCCCATGACCCCCAATGACCCCATGTCCCCGTGTCCCCCCACCATGTCCCTCCATGGCCCTGTGTCCCCCATATCCCCCCCATGTCCCCCCCAGGAGCCCACAGGTCCCCAGGCCCCACATCCCCCCCATGGCCCTGTGTCCCCCCACAAGACCCCCAATGACCCCACGTCCCCCCCCCAGGCCCTGTGTCCCCACCATGCCCCCCCATAACTCACCAGGGCTCACCCTGCCCTCGTGAGGGGTCGCTGAGCTCGGGGGGGTCCTGGGGCCGGGGGGGAACGCCTGGGGGGCGGGGGGGGACCCCCTCGCTGGCTGCCGCCACCCGCTCCAGCCCCCCCAGCTTCCAGTCGCCCCCCGGGTCGACGAAGATGGCGTCCAGCCCCAGCGCGTGGTGCACCAGCCCCGAGCCCCCCAGGAAGGACAGCGCCGTCTGCGGGAGCGCTCAGTTGGGACCCCCCAGATGATGAGGTACCCCCCCCCCTCGGACGCCTGGGTCCCCTCCTGAACACCTGGGTCCAACCTTGCATGCCTGGGCCCCCCCCCAGACACCCAGGTCCCCCCGCCAATGTCTGATTCCCTGCAAACACCTGGGTGCCTCCCAGATGCCTGGGACCCCTCCAGGTCCCAGGGTCTCCCCAGATGCCTGCCCCCCCCCCGCCCCCAGATCCCAGGGTCCCCCTGGACCCCTGGGGCCCCCCCCAGACCCCAGAGTGCCCCTGGACCCCTGGGCCCCCCCCCGGATCCCAGGGTCTCCCCCAGATCCCAGGGTCCCCCTGGATGCCTGGGCCCCCCCCCCCAGATCCCAGAGTGCCCCTGGACCCCTGGGGCCCCCCCAGATCCCAGGGTCCCCTCGGATGCCTGGGACCACCCCAGATCCCAGGGTTCCCCCAGACGCCTGGGCCCCCCCCGCCAGATCCCAGGGTCCACCCCCAAATCCCAGGGTCCCTCTGGATGCCTGGGCCCCCCCCCCGATCCCAGGATCACCCCGGATGCCTGGGTCCCCCCAGATGCCTGGTCCCCTCCAGATCCCAGGTTCCCCCCGGACACCTGGGACCCCCCACCCACGGGGGTCCCCTCCGCCCCCCTCACCAAGAGCTGGTGCAGCCCCCAGGCCACCTCCTGCTCCCCCAGGTCGCCCGTCGGGGGCCGCAGCTGCAGGTGCCGGCGCAGCGGCGTCACCACCTCCGTCACCAGGTACAAGCACTGCTCCGTCTGGGGGGGCCGCGACGTCACCACACGCACCCCCCACAGCCTCACAGGCCCCCCCCCCCCATCCCTCTGTATCCCCACGCTGTCCCCGCATCCCCCTACGTCCCCCCACCTCCCCCCTGCATGTCCCCACACATCCCTGTCCCCCGTGTCCCCTCGTATCCCCCCCCCATATCCCCCCCCCCCCCATCCCCCTGCGTCCCCCAGGAAGGACAGCATCCCCGTGTCCCCCTCCCCTCGTGTCCCCCCACATCCCCCCTGGTCCCTGCGCATCCCTCGCGTCCCCTCGCTGCGCCCACGTCCCCCCGTGTCCCTGCCCGGCCCCGACGTCCCCATGTGTCCCCCCCCGCGCCCCTCACCTCCAGGCTGTCGAGGTACCCCAGGACGCTGGGGTGCCGCAGGCTGCGCAGGCGCCGCAGGGCCGCCCGGGCCAGGGGGGTGGCAGCCGCGTCCCCCGTCCCCAGGCTGTGGGCGAAGACCGACACCGGCGCCCCGTCCGCCTGGGACATGGGGACACTGTGGGGACGGGGCGGGGGGGACACGGGGACAGGGGGATGGGGGGGTACGGGGACATGGGGGGGGCATGGGGGGACACAGGGATGGGGTGGTACAGGGAGATGGAGCGGTATGGGGACATGGGGGGACAGGGGGACATGGGGGGACACAGGGACATGGGGGGACATGGGGACATGGGGGGTACGGGGACATGGGGGGACAGGGGGACATGCGGGGGGTACGGGGACATGGGGGGACACAGGGACATGGGGGGACAGGGGGACATGGGGGGACAGGGGGACATGCAGGGGGTATGGGGACATGGAGGGGTACGGGGACATGGGGGGACAGGGGGACATGCGGGGGGTATGGGGACATGGGGGGGACACAAGGACATGGGGGGACATGGGGGGACGGGGACATGGGGGGACAGGGGGACATGGGGGGTACAGGGACATGGGGGCCAGGGTGTCGTGGGAACATGGGGGGGACACGGGGATGGGGGGATACGGGGACATGGGGGTGCAGGGGGAGATGAGGGGACATGGGGGGACACAGGGACGGGGGGGCAGGGAGACATGGGGGGACACGGGGATGGGGGCCAGGCGGTCGTGGGGACATGGGGGGGGACACGGGGAAGAGGGGCCTGGGGATGGGCGGGCCCGAGGACACGGGGGCAGGGCGACACGGGTACGGGGACACGCCGCGGACAGGACGGGCCCCCCCGCCCCGCTCCCCCCTCGCCCCCCCCCACCTTTCGCCGCCCCCGCAGCAGCCGCCAGAGCGGGGCCGGGTCCGCGTCCGCCGCCGGGGCCGAGGCCGGGTCCGGAGCCGGGTCGGGCGGGCCCAGCTCGAAGGGGAAGTCCCGCACCGGGTCCCGGGAGAAGAGCCACATCGCGGGGGCCCGGGGGGGGGCCCGGGGGGGGCCCGGGGGTCCGGGGGGGGCCGAGGCCGGCGCGGGCCCAGAGGCGGCGGCGGCGGCGCCGGGCGGGAGGATCCGGTGGCGGACCAGGGGGCGGGGCCGGGGCGGGGGCGGGGCCTGGGGCGGGGCCTGGGGCTGAGAGTGGGGCCGGGCCGGGGCGGTGCGGGGAAGGGGAGGGGCGAGGGGAGGGGCCGGGGAGGGGGCGGAGCCGAAGGAGGGGGTCTGAGACGGAGCCGCTGGGGAGGTGGGGAGGAGCGAGGGGCGGGGCGAGGGAGCGAGGGGCGGGGCGAGGGAGCGAGGGGCGGGGCGAGGGGGCGGAGAGCGGTGGGCGGGAGGAGCGACGGGCGGCGCGGGGGAGCGGGGAGGGGCGGGGCGCGAGAGGGGGGCGTGGAGGACACGCGGCCAGGAACAGGCTGGCGGGACCAGGCGGTGACGTCATGGGGAACGGGCAGTGACGTCCTAGCGCGTGTCAGGGTCAGGCCGGCGGTGGCACAGGCCCATGACATCACCCCCCGCCATCCCCCACCCCCGACACCAGGGACGACACGAGGCCAGTCAGGTCTCAGCAAGTTTATTGGTCACTGCGGGTCCCCGTCACGATATGGGCTCCGTTGTGACACAGGCGCGTCAAAGTGGTACAGGGTCGCCGTCACGATATGGGGTCTCTTGTGACATGGGCTCGTCAAAGCGGCACAGGGTCCCCGTTGCGATATGGGGTCTGTTGCAACACAGGCTCATCAAAGCGGTACAGGGTCCCCATCACGATACGGGGTCCCCGTTACAATACGGGGTCTGTTGTGACACAGGCTCATCAAAGCGGTATAGGGTCCCCGTCACGATATGGGGTCCCCATCACGGTACAGAGTCCGTTGTGACATGGGCTCATCAAAGCAGTACAGGGTCCCCGTCGTGGCATGGAGTCCTCGAAGAAACACGGGCTCCCCGTCAGCGGTACGGGGTCCCTGTTGCAATATGGGGCCTGTCGTGACACAGGCTCATCAAAGCGGTACAGGGTCCCCGTCACAATATGGGGTCCCCATCACGGTACAGAGTCCGTTGTGACACGGGCTTGTCAAAGCGGTACAGGGTCCCCGTCACGATATGGGGTTCCCATCACAATACTGGTCTTGAAAGAGACAGAGGGTTCCTGTCACGGCAGAGTCCTCAAAGAAACATGGGGCCCCCTGTCATGATACGAGGTCCCTGTCATGACAAGGGGTCACCCTGTCCCTGTATGGTGGGATCCCCCAAACAACGCCAAGGCCTCAGAGGAACTGGAGGGGGACCTATCGTGATACTAGGGGGCTGAGGCCCCTGGGGGGGGGGTGCCTGTCATGATACAGGGGGGGCTGAGGCCCCAGAGGAATTGGAGGGACCCTATCACGATACAAGGGGGCCCTATTGCAATACGGAGGGGCCGAGGCCCCAGAATTGGGGGGCCCTATCGTGATACAGGCAGGTCCAAAGCCCCAGAGGAACGGGGGGGGGGGCCTATCACGATAATACAGGGGGGCCAAGGCCCCAGAGGAATTGGGGGGCCCTATCACGATATGGGGGGGGGCAACGCCCCAGAGGAAGGGGGGATGGGCCCTGTCGTGATACGAGGAGGCAGGCCATCAGCGGGCGCCGCGGGGGGTCGAACCCCGCCCCGGGTGGGTCCCGGGGGTGCCCCCACCGGCGCCTTTTGCTTTTTTTTGGCCTTTTTGGGTGCGGAGGAGAAAAAGCAAAACCTGAGACAACGGGGTTCTCTCAGGAAAAGAAAAAACCTCCCCGAGCGGGGGGAGGGGCGCCCGCCGGGGGCCCCGCCCCGCCCCTCCCCCCCGGGGTGCAAACCCCCTTCCTTTGGGTCCCTGGCCGCGTTTGGGGGGAATCGGGGGGAATTTGGGGCTGGAGAAGCACGGCAGCTCCGTGGGGGGGAGGCAGGCGGGCGCCGCCGCCGCCCCCTGAAACGCCCCGCAAAGGGGGAAAGTGAAACCCCCCAGACTGGTGGAAACATGGGAAACTGCCCCAAAAAAGCGACCTGGGGGCGGGGCCTCCCCGGGGGGCTTTTTTGGGGGGTGGTGGTAGTTTGGGTTTTTTTCACTGAAAAAAACGGGGTTTGGGATCCGGTGCACTTCCCCGGTGCAAAAGGGACTCAGAAAGGGCAGGGTTGGGGTCAGGCACGCGTCCCCAGTGCAAAACGGGCTCAGAAAGCAAGTTTTTGGGTCGGTCGCATGCCCCCAGTGCAAAACGGGCTCAGGAAGTGGGGGGTCGGGTCAGGCACACGTCGCCCACATAAAACGGGCTCAGAAAGTGGGATTTTGGGTCCGGCACGCTTCCCCGGCGCAAAACAGGTGCAGAAAGCGGGATTCTGGGTCAGGCGCGCGTCACGGGCGCAATATGGGCTCAGGAAGCGGGATTTTGGGTTGGGCATGCATTCCCATCGCAGAACGGCCTCAGAAAGCGGGATTTTGGGTCAGACACGTGTCCCAGGCGCAAAACAGGCTCAGAAAGCAGGTTTTCGGGTCGGGCACACGTCCCGGGCGCAAAACGGGCTCAGAAAGCAGGATTTTGGGTCGGGCACGCATCCCGAGCGCAAAATGGGCTCAGAAAGTGGGATTTTGGGTCAGGCGCACGTCGCGGGCGCAAAATGGACTCAGAAAGCGGGATTTTAGGTCAGGCGCGCGTCCCAGGCGCAAAATGGACTCAGAAAGCAGGATTTTGGGTCGGACGCGCATCCCGGGCACAGGGGGGCCCCACTGGTACTTACTCCGCTCGCTCACCTTTCCTGCCTCTTATTTGGGGGGGGGATTTCTACTTTTTAGCCATTTTTTGTACCCAATTGTCCATTTTGGGGCAGATCGAGGCCGTTTTAGGCACCGTCGCTGCGTCAGGGGGAGAGCGGGGGAGGGGAGAGAAACAACAACAACAACAACAACAACAACAACAACGGGCACAACAACCGGAACACCACCAGGAGTAACAGCTGGAACAACCAAGATCTTCCCTACCCCAAAAATTCTGCGACTTCTCAACTCTGATTGTTTTGGGGAAAAAACTGTGACAAAGGTTAAAAAAAGCCTCCCCCCTCCCCAGGCAACATGCGAAGGTGCTGACTAAGCTTTCCATTTTTTTTGTAAAAAGCCCCTTTTTCCACTAGAAGTCCCAGTTTGGGGTGTGGGCCTGGCCAACAGCACTTGCTGCACGTTTTGGGGCACTTTTGGCCTTTGGGGTTGGTTTTTATTTTTCCCTTTTCAGATTTGTGGATCTGGGGGAGTGGAGCAGAACGGGGGGGGGGAAGTGGCAAAACCCGCCCAGGGTGAAACTGTGCCACCCCCATCGCACCCAAATCTGGACAGAATTTCCCGGGTTTGGGGATGAAAGCAGCAGAAATACCCTTTTTTTTTGATCCCTACGTGTTTCTGAAGACCCTTTTTTGCCCCAATCTGGCGGTTTGAGACTACGAATCCTCGGCTTTACAGTTGGAGGCGCAGGAGCAGCGGGTGTGGGCGCCGGCCGGGGGGTCTGGAAAAAACACCTGCGAGACACAGCCCCCCCAACCCCGTCAGCCACCTTTTGGGGTAAAAGCAGTAAAGACACCCATTTGTTTCCCATTTATCCGCAAAAACCATCGTTTCTCGCATCGCTCCACACCGGGAGGGGGGTGACGGGGTTGGGGGGGGCGTAACCATGCCGCGCGGCCATTTTGGGGGCCCCAGCACTCCCCCCACCGGTACAACCGCGCCCCAACACCCCCGCGATACCGAAAATGGCTGGAAATGCCCCAAATCCGCAGCCCCCCCGCCTCCCCGCCCCCAAACCGGGTGATTTTGGTGAACCGGGGGTTTGGGGCGCGCCGAGGGTACTTGCCACCATCGCGGATGAAGCCATTTGGGGGCTTTTGCCTTAATTTTTTTTGCTCCCCCCCTCGCTCGCTCCTACATTTACAGCTTGTTTTGGGGGAAAAAGCCTAAATTTAATCATCCTGCTGCTGTTTATGGAGAAAACCTGAAAATACAATTATTGCACACCCCCCCCCCCGCCTGGCTCCGTCCCCCTCCCCTGCTGAGCGTTTTAGTGGGTTGGGGGTTTCTTTACGTTATTTTTTCCTAAGGGAAGCTCCTGGGGACTCTCGGCACGAGCCGCAATCCTGATTTTCCAGCTCCGTTTTGGGGGCAAAAAAGCGGCTTTTCTTCCAAGCTGCCTCCTACCACTGCATCTGCGGAAAGGCTGGAAACAAGCCCAAAACACGCCGCCCCCCCGCCATGCCCCCAGGCCGGACCCTGACCCAGCTCCACCAGCCAGTAACCAACGGAAACGCCCCAAAACAACAAAATTAAATAAAAATCTTACTTCTGACCGGCTCCACATTAATCAAATCAGTGTTTTTATCCTCAAAGGTCCCTGCGGAAAAGCTCCTGAGTGCGCTCTGGCTGCAGATTTGCCTTTTTTGGTTAAATCCTGAGACCCGGGGTCTCTTTTTACTTTTCCTTGGCATTTTTCTCACCGTTATTTGCCTTTTTTTCTTGCGTTTTGCTGCTTCCCTGAGGGGGCAAAAACACTCGAGACCCCCCCCCCCCCGCCCCCACAAACACAACCCTTTTTTTTCCTCTTTTCCCCTTTTCCAGAGAGTTTCAGCCATCCCCTCCCGCACGTCGCCTTTTTGGGGGGAAAAAGAAGGGATTTTTCATCACTTACTCTGTGGCAACAGGCGGGACCTACGGAGCGCTACGGCCGGAGCCTGGTGACGCTGGAGTGGGGTTTGGGGGGGGGGTGTCCCCGTTTCTTGGGGGTTTTACAGAAAAAAGGGGGGAGTGGGGGTGACGGCCACGGCGCCTGCAATGACAAGAGCCCCCCCCACCCCCCCAAACCCCCCCAGAACGAGCAGGGGGAAGGGCCTCACCCAGCTGCCGCCTCCGGCCAGTTCCTCCTCCAGCCCCACCAGCTCCGGCTCCGTTTTGGGGCGTTTCCTTAAATTCCTGAAAATCTCCTTACTCCAGCGGGTTCCTGTTCGCCATTTGCTCTTTTTCTTGTCTTTCTCTTCCTTTTCTCTCCCGTTTCCTGCTCCGTACAACCTTCCTCCGGCTCCTGCTCTTTTTTTTTTTTTTCCTTATTTTTTTAAATTTAATTTCTCCAGTTTCACCAATTTCCACTGGCTTCGTTTCTCTTTTCTCCATTTCCTCCTCTTTTCTTCTATCCTCATTTTCTTATTTTCTCTACTTCCTCTTTAATTTTCTCTTATTTTTTCTCTTTTTTTCTCTTTTCTCTTACTTTTTCTCTTTTTTTTCCTCTTTTCTCATTTTTGCCTGTTTTTTTTCCTCTTTCCTCCTCTAGCTTCACCAATTTCCACTGGCTCCTCTGATTTTTCTTTTTTTTTTTTCTATCTTCTCCAATTTCCAGATGATTATTTTTTCTTTCCTCTATTTTCTGGTTTTCTCTTTTTTTTTTTCTATTTTCTTTTTTTTTTTTCCTCCTCTATTTTCTCCTCCAGCTTCACCCATCTCCACGGGCTGTTTTTCCCCTGAATTTTTAAGATGTCCTCCAGCTCAGCCAACTTGCACTGGCTCTTTCTTTTCCTCTTTTCTCCCTTTTTTTCCTCTTTTCTCACTTCTTTCTCCTCTTCCCCAGGGTTGCCCTGCCCAGCACCTCCTTCCCGGCTGCCAGCCACTGCCTTTTACCAAAAAGTCCTTTTTTTCCCCCAGCAGGGGCCGCTGGGGGAAAAAAATTAAACTCCCTCATTTCTCTCTTCAAGCCGTTAATCTTCCTCCCTGCCAAGGCTTATCTTCACTCTTGATTTTTCCTTTTCTTTTCCCCCAGTTATCTCCTCTCTCAATCCATCTTCCTTTGCCAGCAATCTTCTGTCTTGACTTAAAATGCCGCATTTCACCCCAAACTCTCCGAAACATCCGCACCCGCACCCAACCTGCGCTCCCCCGGCCCGGCCCGGCGCTGCTTTTTAGGAGAAACAAGGAAAAAAAGCTTTTAACAGCTTTTCCTTAAAGAAAGCAGCTTTAGGAGCTCTTTAAAAAAATTAAAACAGCTTTAAGAGCTTTTTAAAAAAATAAAACAGCTTTAGGAGCTTTTTTAAAGAAAGTAAAAGAGCTGTAAGAGCTTTTTTTAAAAGAAAACAGGTTTAAAGGCGCCTTTTTTTTTTTCTCTTTAAAGTAAAGCAGCTTTGAAAGCTTTTTTACATTTAAAAAGCGCCCTAGCTCGCTCTGGCTTTTCTAAACTATCAAATTACAGTGTTTTAAGAATTAAAAAAAGAACAGCTTCAAGAGCTTCTTTTTCGTAAAAGGAAGCAGCCTTAGGAGTTTTGTTTTAGAAACAGCTTTAAGAGCTTCGTTTTTAAAAAATAAGAGCTTTAAGAGCTTTTTTTTTTTTAAATGTAGCAGCTTTGAAAGCCTTTTTTTTTTTTTAAAAAGTGCCCCAGCTCGCTCCGGCTTCTCCGAACGACTGAACTGCCGTATTTTAAGAATTCAAGAAAAGAAAACAGCTTTAAGAGCCTTTTATCCTTAAAGGAAACAGCTTCCCGGTCTTTTTTTTTTTTTTTTCTTTAAATCAAGCAGCTTTAAGAGCTTTGCTTAAAAAACAGAGCGGCTTTGCGAGCTTTTTGGCAGCGGAGAAGCGCGGAGCCGGCTCCGGCCCCCCCGCCGAGGGAGCGGCCGTTTTTGCCGAATTCCGCCCGATTCGGGGCCGGTTCCTCGCAGAGCGCCCGGCAGCGCGCGGCGGCCGCCGCCTTATAAAGCCGCGTGACGTCAGCGCCGCCGCAGCCGCCTCCGCGGGGGGGGCAAAGAAATAGTCCCCAAAATCGCCAAAAAAGGGCAGCAGCCAAAAAAAAAATCAATCCTGCCCCGGCTTTCAAGAACACCTCTTTTCTTTTCTTTTTTTTTTTTTCGTTTTTCTCCCCACAAATCACGCTGGCAGCAGGAGGCGTTCAGCTGCCCCACCTGCTTTAGCACAAACGTGGTTAAATTTAACACCAAGTTTTTTTGCTCGGTTTTGCCTCTTCCCAACACAAAAAAAAGCTCTTCTGGACGATTTTTGAGCATTCTCGTTATTTATTTAATAATATTTAACGTCATTTTCACTCTTGCTGCATCACGGGTCTGGGCCCTTGCAAAAAAAAGTTTCCTCCCCAAAACAGTCACAAATTTGGGGAAAAAAGGTGAGCGATGCTTGGCTCTTGAGGAGGACGCAGAGACCCCAGAAACCCTTTTTTCACCTATCTCCCTTGTTTCCAGCAAAGCCCCAAACGACCCTTTTTTAGTATTTATTTTTGCCCCTTTCCAGAAAAGCCCAAACAACTCTTTTTTTTTCCCCTTAAAATACACCAAAATCTCTGCATTTCGCACAGTTTCAAGGCCGTGCTGAGTCATGGCACAGCCTGTTCTCAACCAGGTTAAAAAAAAAAAAAAAAATCCCTTTTGTGGCATTTTGAGGCATTTCCGGGCAGGGCAGACAGCCACACCCCCCCACACCTCCCCAAACCTGTAATTAAAGCCGACCGGGGGCTAATTAAAGCTCCTGACGAAGCCAACGAGGCATTTCGGAGGCAAAGGGCAAGTTTTTCTGACGCATTTCCAGGGCGTTTCCTGTGGGACAAGACAAGTTTGCTGTTATTATTATTTTCCTGCATTATTCTGCCATTAAGACCCACAAAACTGGTTTTTTTTCAGCCATTTCAGCGGTAGGGAGAGGCCTCCCCTCACTCACACATTTGTATTTTTTGGAAATCACCTCAATGATGATTTTTGCAGCAATGATTTGCCCATTTCTGGTTGGTTTTAAGCATGTACACTGCCCCCTCTCCCCCAGATTTCAGCTTTAAAATTATTTTATTAGCAACCACATAGCTGGAGTCTGTGTTTTCTGCATGGAAATGTCCCAAAAAGCTGTTTTTTCCTCAGGGACTGGGCCTGGAAGGACAATTTTAAAGCATTTTCCATTGGAAAGGTGCACCTGGTTTTCACCAAAACCTGGGTTTTTATTAGGGGGGAAAAAAAAATAAAAAGGAACAGCTAGGTTGGGTTTTTTTTAACTGGAATGGCACTAAAAATCTTCATGAGTCTGAAAGAGGCCCAACAGCTCTGCCAGCAGTTTTAGGCCAATTTAAGCCGGTTTTGAGGCCCAGGGTACAGGTTTTGGCCCTGACTCAGCACCGTGGGGGAGGCCTCAAAAACCAGCACTGACCTGAAAACTGCAGGGTTTTTTACCCAAACAGCCCCTTTTCGAGCCCACAAGGAGGGAGCTCTTCCAACCCCCCCCAGTCCGCTCTCCACAAGATTTTGGAGTGAAACCTCCCAATTCCTCACCCTTCTTACACCCTGAAGGCACCGTTTTCCTAAGGCTTTTCCCCGTCCTGAGCGCCTTACCCTTTTTAACGACTTTTCAGACAAAAATTACCTCAGGAAAAGGGGGGAGGGGATACCATACCGCGTTCCCCACACCCATCCCAACCGGGGACCCCCGAACCGCCACTAAAACGGCAGAGACCCCCTTCCCCTTCGCTCTTCCTGCCCCCACCTTTAAGCTGATCCCTCCTCCGCGCCCACTTACAGGCAAAAAAACCAGAAATTTGGGGGCGGGGGGCGGGCCCGGCCGGCGGAGGGATACGCGGTGCCGCTGAGGCGGTCCCCGCGGCCGGTTCTAACCGGCGCCGGCCGGCCCGGCCGCTGCGGGTGGCGCAGCGCGACACTGCGCATGCGCCCCGCCCCCTCCCCCCGCCCTGCCGCAGTGCCGCGGGGGTGAGCGCGATCGCTCCGTCCCTTCCCGCCCCGAAATGGGGGGGGCGAGATCCCCCCTCAGTCCACCGGGAGCCCCATCCCCCGCCTGCAGCGAGGAGCCAGGAGAGACGAAAAAGTAAAAAAAAAAAAAAAAAACCAACCCAAAAAACCCTTTCCCCCTTGATTTTACCTCAAAACGCCTGAGTTACCTCAGAAAACGGGTCCGCGACTGCCCCGTCCCTCAGGCAAAGCGCGACCCTTGGCCCGAACACCGCCAAAACTGCCCTGCTGCTTCCCCAACCAACCCCCCCCCCCCGTATTAGCTAGAAGAAAGCCACTCCACCGACCCAAAATGGCGTTTCTTCATAAGAACGTCCCGTCCTTCCCCTGAGGGAAGGGGTGGGGGGTGGGGTGTCCTCACGGTTTCCCTCAGGAAGCCATTTTCCAAAATATTTACTTTATCCCCCCCAAAATATATATATTTCCCCCTCTCTCTGTTTGTAAACCTGCTCGATTTCAGAGCCTGTACTTACCTATGTCCATTAAGCCCAAATAATACTTAACCCCCCCTTTCAGAGCACAAAGCTTTCCCAAATCACTGATTTTCCCGTTAAAAAAACCCCAATTATTGGGGCTGAGGCAGTTTTGCTGCAGAGCCGGGGGCGTGCTGGGGCTTTTATTTGTAAAACAATGCGGTAAAGTTGGTTAAAAATAGCTCCTGGCTGGCAGGGAGCGAAGGGGAGAGGGGGAAAATGGGGTTAAATAGCGAAATAGTTGAGTTTTGGGGTGTTTGTGTGCCCAGGGCGCAACCTGCGAAGGCCAGACGGGAGAGGAGACTGGTGACCCTAAATCGGCTGGATTTGCCCCAAAGGAGGCTGCGGGGTGAGCAAAGTGTGTGCGGCGTCAAGGTGCTCGTTAAGGCCAACAAGGGACCCCTCCCTCGTGAAACACGAGGCCCTGTGACACGCACGTGCGTGTCGGCCCCCCCATACCCCCCCCCCCAGCCCTAAAATGGCTTCCATCACGTGGGGCCGCCATTTGGCAACGCTGCCCACCCATCGGCACCAAACTGCCCCAGCAGGTCCCAAAGTGCCCTGAATTAGCCACAAACTGCCACAGTGCGTCCCAAACCACCCAGAATTAGCCCCAAAATGCCCTGATCTGTCCTGAACCTCCCTGATGTAGCCCCAAACTGCCCAGAAACGTCCCTAAACTGTCCTGAATTAGCCCGAATCTGCCCCAAACTGCCCTGAAATGTCCCAAACTAGCTCCAAACTGTCCCGTATTTACCCTAAACCACCCCAAATCAGGTCCAAACTGCCCCAAATCAGCCGTGATCTGCCCCAAATCCCTCTGATGTCCCAAACTTGCCTGAATCAGCCCCAAACTGCCCCAATATGGCAAAGACTACCCTGTTAGCCCCAAATTCTCCCGATCTGCCCTAAACCCCCCTGAATTAGCCCCAAACCCCCCAATCTGCCCCACACTTGCCTGAATTAGCCCCAAACTGCCCCGATTTGCCCCATACTTGCCTGAATCAGCCCCAAACTGCCCCGATATGGCAAAGGCTACCCCAAATTAGCCCCAAATTCTCCCGATCTGCCCTAAACCCCCCTGAATTAGCCCCAAACCCCCCAATCTGCCCCACACTTGCCTGAATCAGCCCCAAACTGCCCCGATTTGCCCCAAACTTGCCTGAATCAGCCCCAAACTGCCCCAATATGGCAAAGACTACCCTGTTAGCCCCAAATTCTCCCGATCTGCCCTAAACCCCCCTGAATTAGCCCCAAACCCCCCAATCTGCCCCACACTTGCCTGAATTAGCCCCAAACTGCCCCAATATGGCAAAGACTACCCTGTTAGCCCCAAATTCTCCCGATCTGCCCTAAACCCCCCTGAATTAGCCCCAAACCCCCCAATCTGCCCCACACTTGCCTGAATTAGCCCCAAACTGCCCCGATTTGCCCCATACTTGCCTGAATCAGCCCCAAACTGCCCCGATATGGCAAAGGCTACCCCAAATTAGCCCCAAATTCTCCCGATCTGCCCTAAACCCCCCTGAATTAGCCCCAAACCCCCCAATCTGCCCCACACTTGCCTGAATTAGCCCCAAACTGCCCCGATTTGCCCCAAACTTGCCTGAATCTGCCCCAAACCGCCCTGAATCAGCCCCAAACCCGTGGGTGTGATGGGGGGGTGTGTGTGTGTGACAGTGACATCCGTGTCCCTGTACAGTTTATTAGTGTGCATGGGTGGGGGTCGGTACAAAGTGGGGGGGTCCCGGACGCCTGGGTCCCTCAGGGGCCAGGTCCATCGCTGGGGGCTCCCAGTGCTTCCAGTCCAGCAGGTGTGGGGGGGGCTCAGCCCTGCTCCAGCCCGGCCCCCCCTGACACGGGGGTGTAAGAGCCCCGTGCCCCCCGCCCGAAGAAGGACCCCGAGCGCCGGGGGGGCTTGACGCGCCTCAGCTCCTGCCCTGGGGGGGGGGGGGGGGCTGGTGTCAGCGCACACCTGCCCCCCCCCGGTCTGTCCTCCCCCCCGATGCCAGGGTCCCCTGTGAGCCCCCCCAACTCCCATGACCCCCCCCCCCGGGATGTTTCCCCTGGACGCCTGGGTCCCACCCACCCACCCGCCCCCCCTCCCCCCCCCGACGCTGGGGGTCCCCCCCCCGCCGTGCCCCCCATGATCCCCCGGGTGCCTGGCTCCCCCCCGGACCCCCCCCTCCCCGTGCCCCCCCCGTCCCACCCTCCTGCACGTAGTCGATGGTGGCCAGGCGCTGCAGGCGGGGGCGGGTGACGCTCTCCTGCCGCCGCAAGGGGGCGCCCCGCGAGGGGGTCTCGGGGGGGGGCGGCGGGCCCGGGGGGGGCGGCCCCGGCCCCCCCAGCTCGATGCAGCACTCGATGAGGGCGCTCATCAGCTCTGCCTGGGGACGCGGTCAGCACGCGGACCACCGCCGCCCCCCCAGTGCCCCCCAACCACCCTCCCACCGCCTCCCCACCACCCCCCAGTGCCCCCCGACCACCCCCCCACCGCCTCCTCACCACCCCCCAGTGCCCCCCGACCATCCCCCACCGCCCCCCACACCCCCCCAACCACCTTGAGGGGGGGAGAGCTGAGCCCCACCGCCCCCCACCCGCCCCCCACCCACCTTGAGGGGGGGAGAGCTGAGCCCCACCGCCCCCCACCCGCCCCCCACCCGCCCCCCACCCACCTTGAGGGGGGGAGAGCTGAGCCCCCCGCCCCCCACCCGCCCCCCAACCACCTTGAGGGGGGGAGAGCTGAGCCCCCCGCCCCCCACCCGCCCCCCAACCACCTTGAGGGGGGGAGAGCTGAGCCCCCCCGCCCCCCCCGCCCCCCAACCACCTTGAGGGGGGGAGAGCTGAGCCCCCCCGCCCCCCACCCCCCCAACCACCTGGAGGGGGGGAGAGCTGAGCCCCACCGCCCCCCACCCACCCCCCAACCACCTGGAGGGGGGGAGAGCTGAGCCCCGCTGCCCCCCAGCCCGCCCAGCTGCCCCCCGCCCCCCAACCCAGCAGAACCCCCGTGGGGATCCGTGGGGCACGGCCGTGGGTCTGACCTGGGGGGAGAACACCCGCAGCAGGCGGTTGACAGGGGCGCCCTCGTGGTCGCCATCGAACTCCAGCCAGAGCTGGGGGGGCCCCACGGCATCCCCCTCCTGCCCCACGGCGCCATCCCCCTCCTGCCCCACGGCGCCGTCCCCCTCCTGCCCCACGGCGCCCACCAGCTCCCAGCACAGCTCTGGGAAGGTCAGTGTCAGCAGCACATGCTGGGGGGGGACACAAGGCGGTCAGCCCCACGGCATCCCCCTGCCCCACGGCCTCCCACTCTGCCCCATAGCTGCCCCTATGCCCCCCTCCCAGCCCCATGGTGCCCTCCAACCTGCCCCCCACACCTCCCCAGCCCCCATCCTGCCCCACAGACCTCACTACGGGCCTGATCCAGCCCCACAGACCCCACCTGTGGGCCTGATCCAGCCCCATAGACCCCCATGCCCCATACCTTCTCCCGGGGGTCGATGATGGTGACGCCCTCCAGCCCCACGGCGACACTGACGGGCCGCAGCCCCCCCCGGCCCAGCAGCCCCCCGGCGGGGCGGTCAATGGCCCCCGGGAAGAAGGCGCACCTGGGGGGGGGCCCAGACGCTGGGTCCCCTCCTGGACGCCTGGGACCCCAGGGCGCACTTGTGGAGCGCGGTGGGGGTGTGTCCCCCCCCCGGAAGCCTGGGTTTCCCCGGGTGACTGTGGGGTGACTTGGGGGGGCCTGGACACCTGGATCCCAGGGTGAACTGGGGGGGGGGGGGGGGCCAGACACCAGGGTGCCTGGGGGTCTGTGGGGCCTGGACGCCGGGGTCCCTGGGGGGGTGTTCCGTGCATGGGGCCTGGACGCGGGGGTCCCTGGGGGGGGGGGTCCCCCACTCACCCGTAGTAGGGCAGGGCGTGGCAGCGGCGCAGAAAGGCGCGGTAGAGGTCGGCGGGGGTGGCCTGGGGGCCGGGGGTGCGGGCAAAGGCCTGGAGCAGCCCCTCCTCGGGGGGGGGCGGGCGGGGGCCCCGCCGGCGCAGGGCCCCCCACAGCCCCCCTCGCCCCGGGGGCGGCGGCAGCAGCTCCCCCAGTAGCGGCCTGGGGGGGGGAAAAGGGGGGTGAGGGGCTGCGTGAGGTGGGGGGCTGGATGCCGGGGTCCATGGGGTGGGGGTCCGTGGTGGGGGTCGATGGAGTGCTTTGGGTCACAGGGGTGGGGGTACTGTGGGTCGCAAGGGGGGGGTCCATGGGGTGCCATTGGTCCTGCACACAGGGGCCCATGGGGTGCTGTGGGTCACGGGGATTGCTGTGGGTCGGGTGCTGCGGGTCAGGGTGCTGTGGGTTGGATGCTGTGGGTCGCAGGGTTTGCTGTGGGTCGGGTGCTGTGGGTTGGGTGCTGTGGGTCACGGGGGTTGCTGTGGGTCAGGGTTGCTGTGGGTCGTGGGTGTCGCTGTGGGTTGGGGTGCTGTGAGTTGGGTGCTGTGGGTCACGGGGGTCGCTGTGGGTCAGGGTTGCTGTGGGTCGTGGGTGTCGCTGTGGGTTGGGGTGCTGTGGGTTGGGTGCTGTGGGTCGCGGGGGTCGCTGTGGGTCAGGGTTGCTGTGGGTCGCGGGTGTCGCTGTGGGTTGGGGTGCTGTGGGTTGGGTGCTGTGGGTCGCGGGGCTCACTGTGGGTCAGGGTTGCTGTGGGTCGCGGGTGTCGCTGTGGGTTGGGGTGCTGTGGGTTGGGTGCTGTGGGTCGCGGGGGTCGCTGTGGGTCAGGGTGCTGTGGATCGGGTGCTGACCGCAGGCTCTGGGGCGTGTGGTGGCCGGGCTGGAAGGGTCCCAGGCGCAGGCGGCAGGCCAGGGCCCCCAGCTCCTCCCCGTCGGGGGGGTCCACGGGGTAGCGCCCCCCCAGCAGGTTCCCCCGCGCCTCCTCGTACAGCAGCCGCAGCAGCTCCTCTTCCTCCAGCTGGGGGGGACCCAGGCGTCACCCCACACGTCCGCCTCCCACCCCCCCGGACCCCCGCTCGGGACCCAGGTGTCGGGGGGGGGGGTGAGGGTCCCCGGCGTCCGGGCCCCACATATCTGGGGCAGGGGTCCCCCCTCACCTCCAGCTCCTTGCTCTTGGGGAAGAAGACGTTCCTGCGCAGCTGCAGGCAGGGCTCGTCTGTGGGGCGGGGGGGGTGTGTGTGTGTGTGAGGGGACCCGGCCGTCTGGGGACACCCCCCCCGCGGGGACCCAGGGGTCGGGGGGCTCACCCTGGGCGATGTCGGCGTGGGAGCCGAGGCTGAAGCGCAGCAGCAGCTCTGGCCACTGCCGGACCAGGCGCAGGGGCCGGTGCCGCGGCTTCAGCTGCACCTCTGGGGGGGGCAACAGGCTGGGACCCACGGCCATCATGGGACCCACGGGACCCACGGCCACCCAGAGACCCACGGCCACCCCGGGACCCACAGCTGCCCCAGGACCCATGGGACCCACGGCCACCCCGGGACCCACAGGACCCACGGCCACCCCGGGACCCACGGCTGCCCTGGGACCCACAGGACCCACGGCCACCCCGGGACCCACGGGACCCACGGCCACCCCGGGACCCACGGCTGCCCTGGGACCCACAGGACCCACAGGACCCACAGCCACCCCGGGACCCACGGCTGCCCTGGGACCCACAGGACCCACGGCCACCCCGGGACCCACGGGACCCACGGCCACCCCGGGACCCACGGCTGCCCTGGGACCCACAGGACCCACAGGACCCACGGCCACCCCGGGACCCACGGCTGCCCTGGGACCCACCCCCCCCGGACTGCCCTGCCCACCCAGCAGGGACCACCTGACCCCCCCCCCAAGCCTCGTCACCCCTCACTCGCCCAGCAGGGACCCCCTGACCCCCCCCCCCCAGTACCCCCCCGCCCACCCCGCAGGGACCCCCCGGTGTCCCCCCCCCGCCCGCCCCGCTCACCCAGCAGGGGGGAGACCAGCCAGAGCGCCAGCGCCTCGGCGGCGAGGGGGGGCAGGCGCAGAGCCCCCTGCAGGCGCCGCAGCATCTCCCCGGCCGTGGGCCCCGGGGGGGGCTCCAGCGGCAGCGGCACCCCCGCCCCGTCCGGCAGGAAGGCCAGCGCGGCTGCGGCGGGGGGGGGGGGGGGCCGGCGGTGGCGGGGGGCACCCACGGCCGGCGCCCCCGGGCACACGCACCCACCCCCCCCCCGAAGCGACCCCCCCGGGCACACGCACCGCCACCCCCCCCCAACGGACCCGCCGACACCCCCGGGCACGACCCCCAAAGGGACCCACGGACGGGGACCCCCCCGGACCCGCCGACACCCCTCGGGACCCCCCGCCCCAAAGGGACCCACGGACGGGGACCCCCCCGGACCCGCCGAGACCCCCCTAAAGGGACCGGCCGGCAACCCCGGGCACGCACCGCCCCCCCCCTCCGAAAAGGGACCCGCCGACACCCCCCGGGACACGCCCCCCCCCAAAGGGACCCACGGACGGGGACCCCCCCCCGGACCCGCCGACCGCCCTCGGGACCCGCCGACCCCCCGCCCCAAAGGGACCCACGGACGGACCCCCCCGGACACACCCCCCCGAAAGGGACCCCCGGACGGGGACACCCCCGGGGGCGGGACCCGCCGACACCCCCCCTCCCCCGCCCAGGGGCCCCGCCCCCCTCACCCACCGGCAGCGCCGGGGGGCGCGGACGCCCCCTCCCCCTCCATGCGCGGGGCCGGGGTCGGGGCGGGGAGGGTCACGCCGGGGTCAGCGCGGGGTCACGCCGGGGTCAGGGCTGCGGGCGTTCCGCGCGCCGTTCCCGCGCCGGGCGGAAGCGCCGCGGGTGCAGGGGGAGGGGCCGCACCCCGTGACGCGGCGTGACGTCGCGCCCGGGCCGTGACGTGCCGCGACGTGCCGCCCCGCCCCGCGGTGGCCCGAGGAGGCGGCGGCGGCGGCGGCGCCCCCTGGCGGCGGGGCGGACCCGGAGGGCCGGGATTCCCCCCCCCCAACCCCTCCACCGCCCCTCGGGGGGGGGGGGGCTCGGGGCCGGGGGGGGTCGCGGGGGCGGCGCAGGAAGAGGCGGAGCCGCTGTACGAAGTATAGAACCGTGTATTCCTCTGTGCGCGGCGGAGGGGGGCCCGGGGGGGCCCGGGGGCTCGGGGGGGGGGGGGCTCGGGGGCCGGGGCGGCGGGGGGGGCCCAACCCCAGTCGGGGCTTTAGAAATTAAAAAATAAACCCAAAGAAGGACCCGGGGGCGGGGGGCGGTAGAAAAACCGATTAAAAGGGGTGGGTGGGGGGTCCCGCGCCCCTTTCGGGGGGGTCCCGCGCCCCCCGGGCCCCCTCTGACGCCCCCCCCCCCCCGGGGCGCGCGGGCCCCCCCCCCTCCCAATCCGCGCCCCCTCTTCCCTCGGTTCGGGGGGGAGTCGGGGGGAACGACACACACGACCACAGAGGTGCCGCCCGGGGCGGGGGGGGGGGGGGCGGCGGCGGCGGCGGCGCCACCCGGGGCGGGGGGGTGACGGCCCGCGGAGGGGGGTTGGGGGGGCGAGGAGGCGGGTGGCGGCCCGTTTCGGGAAGGGGGGGGGGGGTGTCAGGCGCGTCCCCCCCCCCCCGTCAGACATAGTACTCCTTGTCCTTGTTGCGCCGCGCCTTGCCGGGCGCCTTGGGCGGCGCGGGGGGCGCCTTCTCCTTGGGGGGCCCCCCGCCGGGGGGGGCGGCGGCGGCGGCGGCGGCGGCGGCGCCGGGGGGCCCCCCCGCGGCTCCGGCGGCGGCTCCGGCGGCGGGGGCGGCGCCGATGTAGTGGCGGCTCTGGTCCACCTGGTAGGAGCCCTCGTCCCTGTTGCGGTACTTGTACATGGCGTAGAGGAGGATGAGGATGCAGAGCGCGGCGGCGGCCACGATGCCCACCACCATGCCGGTGGTGCCGCCCGCCTCCCGCACCACCTCCACGGCGCCCGGCGCGGCGGCTGTGGGGACAGCGGGGCGGCGGGTCACCGGGGCGGCCGTCGCCCGCCCGCGCCCCCCCGCGCCCCCCTCCCGCGGGTGCCGCTCGCCCGCCGGCACCAGCCCCGGCAGCGGGACGGCCGCCACGGTGGCCGGGGTGACGGCCTCGTCGCTGGCGTCGGTGATGACGTCGGCGGTGACGTCGTCGTCGCGGCGGGGGGCGGTGATGTCACCGCCGTGGCCCGCGAAGTCCTCGTCGTCGGCCGGCGGCGCGTTGGGGTCGGCCGCCTCGCCGGAGGCGAAGCCCGAGGGCTCCTCGCAGTCGGGGCCGCAGCCGGGGGGGGCGCGGGGGGAGGCCGGGGGGGGGGGGCGGGGGGGACGCCGGCCCGCCGCCCGCCGGGGACGCCGGCAGCACCAGCTCGCCGCCTGCGGAGAGAGAAACGAGACGGGGCGGGGGGGGGGGGGGGGGGCGGGGAGGGGGGGGGGCCCGCGTCAGCCCCCGCCGCCGGCGCCCCCCGGCCCCCCGAGCCCCCCCCCACCGCTGCCGCCGCCGCCGCCGCTTCTCGCCGTTACTATTATCATTATTATTATCTTTTTTTTTTTTTTAGCTACTTTTTGCGCTTTTTTTTTTTTTCTCGTTTTTTTTTTTAAGAGCAAACCGCGGCGCTGCCGTCAACTTACATCGCGGGATGGGGCCGGGTGATTTTAGCGTGGAGGAAAAAGAAATTGCAGGAAGGAAGGGAAAGCACACAAAAAAAAAAGAGAAGAAAGAAAGAAAAAAGAGAAAAAAGAACAAAAAGAAAAGAAGAGAGAGACACTCGGTGAGAAGGTGCCGCCGGCCGACCCCCTGCGGCGCCAGCGGCCTGCGCCCGGCCAGCCCTGCCTGCGGCCGTGGAGCCATCCACCCAGCCATCCGTGCGTCCATCCGGCCATCCGTGCGTCCATCCGGCCTCGAACCCAGCCTTGAAACCATCCGCACACCTCTGTTTCCATCCATCCATCCATCCATCCGTCCCTAAATCCAGCCTTGGTTCCATCCATCCGGCCATCCGTGAGTCCGGCAGGCCAGCCAGCCGCGCGTCCAGCCAGCCTTGAATCCATCTGTCTGTCCGTGCATCCATCCGCCCATCCATCCCAAAATCCATCCTTGAGTCCATCCATCCATGCACCCATTCATCCCCAGATCCATCCTTGAATCTGCCCATCCATCCTTGGATCCATCCTTGAATCCATCCATCCGTCCGTCCCTAAATCCAGCCTTGGTTCCATCCATCCGGCCATCCGTGAGTCCGGCAGGCCAGCCAGCCGCGCGTCCAGCCAGCCTTGAATCCATCTGTCTGTCCGTGCATCCATCCGCCCATCCATCCCAAAATCCATCCTTGAGTCCATCCATCCATGCACCCATTCATCCCCAGATCCATCCTTGAATCTGCCCATCCATCCTTGGATCCATCCTTGAATCCATCCATCCGTCCGTCCCTAAATCCAGCCTTGGTTCCATCCATCCGGCCATCCGTGAGTCCGGCAGGCCAGCCAGCCGCGCGTCCAGCCAGCCTTGAATCCATCTGTCTGTCCGTGCATCCATCCCAAAATCCATCCTTGAGTCCATCCATCCATGCACCCATTCATCCCCAGATCCATCCATCCATCCTTGAATCTGCCCATCCATCCTTGAATCCGTTCTTGAATCCATCCATCCGTCCATCCATCTGCCCATCCATCCTTGAGTCCATCCATCCATGCACCCATTCATCCCCAGATCCATCCATCCATCCTTGAATCTGCCCATCCATCCTTGAATCCATCCATCCGTCCATCCATCTGCCCATCCATCCTTGAGTCCATCCATCCGTGCACCCATTCATCCTCAGATCCATCCATCCGTCCATCCTTGAATCCATCCATCCATCCGTCCATCCTTTAATCCATCCATCTGTCCCAAAATCCAGCCTTGGTTCCATCCATCCGTCCTTGAATCCATCCATCCATGAATCCATCTGTCCCACCTTGAATCCATCCGTCCATCCTTGAATCCATCCATTCATCCGCCCATCCATCCTTGAATCCATCCATCCATCCGTCCATCCATGAATCCATCTGTCGATCCTTGAATCCATCCATTCATCCGCCCATCCATCCTTGAATCCATCTGTCCATCCTTGAATCCATCCTTGAATCCATCCATTCAGCCTTGAATCCATCCATTCATCCTTGAATCCATCCATCCCTGAATCCAGACATTCATCCTTGAACCCATCCATCTGTCCATCCATCCTTGAATCCATCCTTGAATCCATCTGTCTGTCTGTCTATCCTTGAATCCATCTATCCATCCTTGAATCCATCCATCCATCCTTGAATCCATCCATCCATCTTTGAATCCATCCTTGAATCCATCCTTGAATCCATCCATCTGCTGTCCATGCTTTAATCCATCCGTCCTTGAATCCATCCATCCATTAATCCATCACTGAATCCATCTGTCCATCCTTGAATCCATCCATTCATCTGCCCATCCATCCTTGAATCCATCCGTCCTTGAATCCATCCTTGAATCCATCCTTGAATCCATCCATCCATTAATCCATCATTGAATCCATCTGTCCATCCTTGAATCCATCCATCCGTTCGTCCATTCTTGAATCCATCCATTCATCCTTGAATCCATCCTTGAATCCATCCTTGAATCCATCCATTCATCCTTGAATCTATCCATCCATCCTTGAATCCATCCATCCATGGATCCATCCATCCATCCTTGAATCCATCCATCCATTCATCCTTGAATCCATCCTTGAATCCATCCTTGAATCCATCCATTCATCCTTGAATCTATCCATCCATCCATCCATCCTTGAATCCATCCATCCATTAATCCATCACTGAATCCATCTGTCCATCCTTGAATCCATCCATTCATCTGCCCATCCATCCTTGAATCCATCCTTGAATCCATCCATTCATCCTTGAATCTATCCATCCATCCTTGAATCCATCCATCCATGGATCCATCCATCCATCCTTGAATCCATCCATCCGTGGATCCATCTATCAATCCATGCTTGAATCCATCTGTCCGACCATCCATCCTTGTATCCATCCGTTCATCCACTCATCCATCCTTGAACCCATCCATCCATGGATCCATCTATCAATCCATGCTTGAATCCATCTGTCCGACCATCCATCCTTGTATCCATCCATTCATCCACTCATCCATCCTTGAACCCATCCATCCTTGAATCCATCCATCCTTGATTCCATCCTTGAATCCATCCATCTGTCCATCCATCCTTGAATCCATCCATTCATCCTTGAACCCATCCATCTTTCCATCCATCCCTGAATCCATCCTTGAATCCATCTGTCCGTCTGTCTATCCTTGAATTCATCCATCCATCCATCCATCCATCCTTGAATCCATCCATCCATTAATCCATCACTGAATCCATCTGTCCATCCTTGAATCCATCCATTCATCTGCCCATCCATCCTTGAATCCATCCATCTGTCCATCCATCCTTGAATCCATCCTTGAATCCATCCTTGGAACCATCCATCCTTGAATCCATCCTTGAATCCATCCTTAAATCCATCCTTGAAACCATCCTTGGAACGATCCATCCATCCTTGAATCCATCCTTGAATCCATCCGTCTGTCCATCCATCCTTGAATCCGTCCATCCTTGAATCCATCCATCCATCCATCCATCCTTGAATCCATCCATCCGTCCGTCCATCCTTGAATCCATCCATCCGTGGATCCATCTATCAATCCATGCTTGAATCCATCCGTCCGACCATCCATCCTTGTATCCATCCGTTCATCCACTCATCCATCCTTGAATCCATCCATCCTTGAATCCATCCATTCATCCTTGAATCCATCCATCCGTCCATCCATCCTTGAATCCAGACATTCATACTTGAACCCATCTATCTTTCCATCCATCCCTGAATCCATCCTTGAATCCATCTGTCCGTCTGTCTATCCTTGAATCCATCCATCCATCCTTGAATCCATCCGTAGATCCATCTATCAGTCCATGCTTGAATCCATCCGTCCGACCATCCATCCTTGTATCCATCCGTTCATCCACTCATCCATCCTTGAATCCATCCATCCATCTGTCCATCCATCCTTGAATCCATCCATTCATCCTTGAACCCATCCATCTTTCCATCCAACCTTGAATCCATCTGTCTATCCTTGAATCCATCCATCCATCCTTGAATCCATCCATCCATCCATCCTTGAATCCATCCATCCGTGGATCCATCTATCAATCCATCCTTGAATCCATCCATCCGTCCATCCATCCTTTAATCCATCCATTCATCCACTCATCCATCCTTGAATCCATCCATCCATCTGTCCATCCTTGAATCCATCCATTCATCCTTGAATCCATCCATCCGTCCATCTACCCTTGAATCCAGACATTCATCCTTGAATCCATCCATCTGTCCATCCATCCTTGAATCCATCCTTGAATCCATCCATGCATCCTTGAATCCATCCATTCATCCGCCCATCCATCCTTGAATCCATCCATCCTTGGATCCATCCATCCATCCATCCTTGAACCCATACTTGAATCCATCCATCCGTGGATCCATCCTTTAATCCATCCATTCATCCACTCATCCATCCTTGAATCCATCCATCCATCCACCCTTGAATCCAGACGTTCATCCTTGAATCCATCCATCTGTCCATCCATCCTTGAATCCATCCTTGAATCCATCCATCCATCCATCCGTCCATCCGTCCATCCTTGAATCCATCCATCCATCCTTGAATCCATTCATCCATCCATCCACCCTTGAATCCATCCATTCATCCACTCATCCATCCTTGAATCCCTCCATCCTTGAATCCATCCATCCATGGATCCATCCATCCATCCTTGAATCCATCCATCCATCCATGGATCCATCCATCCATCCTTGAATCCATCCATCCTTGAATCCATCCTTGAATCCATCCATCCATCCATCCTTGAATCCATCTATCCATCTGTCCATCCTTGAATCCATCCTTGAATCCATCCTTGAATCCATCCATCCATCCATCCATCCGTGAATTCGTCCATCTGCCTGTCCAGCCAGCCAGCCTGGAATCCATCCAGCCTGGCATCCAGCTGTCTGTTCCTGTGTCCATCCATCCATTCAGCCTCGGATCCATCCACCCAGCTGTGCGTCCTTTCAGCCACACATCCATCCATCCATCAGACTCCAATCCATCCGTCTGTCCATCCATCCATCCACGCGTCTGTCTGTCCTTGAACTCACCTATCTGTCCATGTGCTCGTCCCTCCAGCCAGACTTGAATCCATCCATGTGTCCATTCAGCCTTGCATCCATCCGTCCTTGAATCCATCCCTCTTTGAATCTGTCCAGCCATCCTTCATCCATCTGCCCGTCCATCCGTGTGTCCATCTATGCATCCATCCATGCTCAGATCCATCCAGCCTTCAGCCTGTCCACCCAGCCTTGAATCCGTCTGTCCATGTGTCTGTCCAGCCAGTCTTAAATCCATCCATCAACCTTTGAATCCATCTGTCCATCCATCTGTCCATCCGTCCTTCCATCCAGCCATCAACCATCTGTTTCTCCATCCATCCCTCAGCCATCTGTCCCTCTGTCCATCCATCCTTCCATCCAGCCATCAACCATCCATCCATCCATCCCTCTGTCCATCCATCCATCATCCTTCTGTCCATCTGTCCTTCCATCCATGAATCCATAGGTCCTTCCATCCACCCATCAACCATGCATCCGTCCTTCCATCCATCCCTCAGTTGTCTGTCCCTCTGTCCGTCCGTCCTTCCATCCAGCCATCAACCATCTGTCCCTCAGTCCATCTGTCCATGAATCCATCTGTCCAGCCATCAACTATCCATCCATCTGTCCTTCCATCCATGAATTCATCCCTCCTTCCATCCATCCCTCAGCCATCTGTCCTTCTGTTTATCTGTCCTTCCATCCATCATCCCTCCATCCATCCATCCTTCCGTCCAGCCAGCCATCCCTCTGTCCATCCGTCCATCATTCCTCCGTCCATCTGTCCTTCCATCCATCATCACTCTGTTCATCCATCCCTCTGTCCATCCATCCATCATTCCTCCGTCCATCTGTCCTTCCATCCATCATCACTCTGTCCATCCGTCCATCATCCTTCTGTCCATCTGTCCTTCCATCCATGAATCCATCGGTCCTTCCGTCCAGCCGTCAACCATCCATCCATCGGTCCTTCCATCCAACATCCCTCTGTCCATCCGTCCATCCGTTCTTCCAGCCATCATCCCTCCGTCCATCTGTCCTTCCATCCATCATCTCTCTGTCCATCTGTCCTTCCATCTGTCCCTCTGTCCATCCGTCCACCCGTCCTTCCGTCCAGCCATCAACCATCTGTCCATCCATCATCCCTCTGTCCATCCGTCCTTCCGTCCATGAATCCATCCGTCCTTCCATCCATCCCTCAGCCATCTGTCCCTCTGTCCATCCGTCCTTCCATCCATGAGTCCATCCGTCCATCCTCCATCTGTTCCCCCCCCTTTATCTGTTGTCTGTCCGTCATCCGTCCGTCAGTCGATCAGTCCGTCCGTCTGTCCGTCCGTCCCCCTCTCCTCCCCCCCTGCTCCCCCGACCGCTGCCGCCCCTCCCCCCGATGGGGTCAGGTGGGGTTTGGGGGGACCCAGGCGTCTGGGGGACGCCCCCCCCCCCCCCCAGCGCTGGGAGGGACCCCAGGCGTCCAGGGGACACCCATGGGCGCTGGGGGGGGACCCAGACATCGGGGGGGGACCCCAGGCGTCCGGGGGACACCCGTGGGTGCTGGGGGGGGACCCCAGACATCGGGGGGGGACCCCAGGTGTCCGGGGGACACCTGTGGGTGCTGGGGGGGCAACCTGGCGTCCGGGCTCGGCAGAGCCCCCTGTGATGCTGGGAGAGGGGCAGGGGGTGGGGGGAGGGGAGGGTCCTCGCACGAGGCCCTGGGCGGCAGCGGGCGTGCGACAGCCTCGCACGCGAGGGTGACACCCGGACACCGGGGTCCCCTCCCTGTTCCTCCGTCCATCTGTCCGTCTGTCTGTCAGGGTGGGGCCAAGGGCTTGCAGTGGGCGAGGGCGGGGCAAGGGGCGGGGCTTGCACGGGGCCCCAGGGCACATGTGTGTGCACAGAGCAGGCAGGAGTGTGTGCCGCAGGGCGGGGAACACGCGTGTGCAGGCGTGTGAGGGGCGGGGCCGCGGGCAAGGGGGGGCGGGGGTCGCAGGCGCGTGTGCACGGGGCGGGTGGGCGCACGGGGGGGTGCGCAGGGGTGTGCGAGGGGGTGGCTGCGTTGGTGGGGCACGTGTGAGTGTGTGTGTGAGCACGAGCAGCCGCTGTGCACCTGCATGTGTGCGAGCAGCTGTTGTTCACTTGTGTGTGCACTTGTGCACGCGTATGCGTACAGCCCTGTGCACGTGTGTGTGCAAGAGCAGCTCTTGTGCACAAGCATGTGCGTGAGCCTATGTGCACGTGTGTGTGTGAGAGCAGCTGTTGTGTGCACAAGCTGTGTGCACTCACTCGTGTGTGTACAGCTGTCTGAGTGTGTGCACGAGCACGTGTGAGCTCGTGCGTGTGTGTGCAGCCAAGTGCTCTTCTGTACTGTGTGCACGTGTGTGTGTGCGTGTGTGCAGGTGTGTGAGCAGCTCTGTGCACGTGTGCGTGGATAGAGCTGTGCGCGCAGCTGGGAGCGTTCCTGTGTGCACGAGCGCGCGTGTGTGTGAGCCCGTGCCCGCACGCACCCGCGTGAGCGTGCCTGCAGATGCGCCTGTGCCCCGGCTCCCCCCGCGCGTGCAAGGAGGGGTTCGCTGCCGCCCTGGGGGGGGGGTGTGATCGCGGGGGGGGGGGGGCGGGGTGGGCGTGCCCCGGGCGGGCGTGCGAGGGCGTGTCGCACACGCACGTGCCCGGGGCGCCCCCGCGGAGGAGCACCCACCTGTGCCGGGCTCACACTCCTCCAGGTCCTCGTCATCGCTCGGGCACTCGGCCGAGGCCACCAGCAGGTCGTCTGTGTTCTGGGGGGGCGAGGTGAGGGGGGGCGTCACCCAGGTGCCCCTCAGGGACCCGGGACGCCCCCGTCACCCCACGATCCCCCCAGGAGTCTGGGTGCCCCCTCAGGGACCCACGGCACCCCTTTCCCCGCCATGATCCCCCACGGGGGGGGGGGGGAACGGACCCAGACGTCCGGATCCGTCCCCCACCCCTCCCCGCTCCCCCCCCCAGCCCCGTACCTGGGCGACGGTGTCGCGGAGGGTGGGCGACCGCCCGCGGCGGGTGGTGGTGGTGGCCATGGTGGTGGTGGTCTCCATGATGGTGGTGGCCATGTCGGGGGGCGCGGGGGTGGCGCCGGGCGGGGCGGGGGGCGGGGGGGGCTCGCCCACCAGCCGCAGGTCCCCCTCCAGCCGCACCCGCGGGTGCCCCTCGGCCGCCAGCGCCAGCAGCTTCAGCCCGTTGTAGTAGAGGCCGGAGAGCTGCCCCTGGAAGGGGCGGCCGCGGTCGCGGCCCCCCACCCGCACGGCCGCCTGGCTGTTGAAGATGGTCAGCTGGCGGCCTGGGGGGGGGGGAAGAGAGCCTGTCGCAGGCGCCGGACGCCCCCCGGGACGCGCCACGCCGCGCGGCATCGCCTCGCCGCGGGAGCGGGCGTCGCGCCTCGCACGAGGTCGCGCCTCGCACGAGGTCGCGCCTGCCTCGCCCCGGCACGTGCCGCCCCGTGCTGGGGCTGCACGTGCGCCGCACGAGGGGCGGCCGGGCGACCCCCGGCCCCGCCGCCGCCTGCCCGGTTGCCCCCCCCCCCCCAACTCGTGCCTCCCTCCCCACCACCCCCCCGGGCGGCGGCGGTTAAAGGGACCCCAACGCCCTCCCGGCCCCTTTAACCCTCTGGGCTGCGCCGGGGGAGGCTCCGTTTGGGCTCAGTTCAGCCCCTTTTGGGGCTGGGGTGGCGAGGGGGGGGGGAATCCTGCCTGGGCGGGGCCGAGGCGTGCGAGGGCGTGTGAGGGCGGGGTGGGGGGCGGCCGGTGCACGGGCAGCTCCTGCACGCGCGCAACCCTCGCGCGCACGCCGGCCTCGCACACGCGCCCAACACTCGTGCACGCCCAACACTTGTGCACGCGCGGCCCTCAGGCGCGCACGTGCGGCCCCCGCGCAGCCGCGGCCCCTCGCACGCTCGCGGCCCTCGTGCACGCCCCGGCCCTGCCCCACCGGTGTCACTCGTCACCGGGCCAATTATTGTCGCTAATTAGTGCGGTTATTATGCGGGTTTTAGCTTCGTTTATGCTGGTTTAAGGCCCGGGGGGGGGCGGCAGCACTCAAAGGGTTAAAGCGCGGTTTAGGGGGCGGTTAAGTTCGTTAGCGTCCCTTTAACCAGGCGGGTTAGCGGGTTAACCGGGTTAACGGGGGGGGGGGGCCTGGGGGGGGGGGGGTGCAGAGTCCGGCCCGCCCGGATGCCTGGGTCCCTGGACAACGAGGTCCTCGGGGACGTGGGGCCCGGACACCGGGGTCCCCAAACATCTGGGGCCCCCAAACATCTGGGGCCCGGACAGTGGGGTCCCCCAGGCGGGCGGGGCGGGGGGTGCTCGTTAGGGCGGCGCTGACGAGTTACCTTTGTCGAGCAGCCACTCATCGACCACCCGCCCCAGGCGGTAGGGGATGCGCTGCCGCGCCAGCGCCAGCCGCTCGCTGTCCCCGCTGCCTTCGGAGGGAGGAGAAGAGGGTTACGGCACGCGGCACCGCCCGGCATGGCGCCGCCGGCACAGCCGTCGGCACCGGGGCCGGCGTGGGGGCGCTGGTGGTGGAGCTGATGGTGGCATCGTGGCGCGGGTGCTGGCGGGGCCGTTGGCGTCACTGTGGTGCGACCGAGGCCTCACCGTTGGCAGCTCTGTGGCGTGACCGTGGTGTCGCCATTGGCATCACCGTCGGCGTCACCGTGGGGGGACCACAGTGTCACCACTGACACCGCGGTTGGCGGCGCCATGCGCCATGGCGTGACCGTGGTATCGCCATCGGCGTCACCAGGACACAACCGGTGCGATGTCACCACCAAGTACGGTTGGTGGCACGGCCGTGGTGTCACCGCTGGCGTCGCCACGACACAACCGTGGTGTCACGGCTGAAGTCACCAGGCCGTGGCCATGATGCCACAGTGGCGGCGTGGCCGGGGCGTGGCCGTGTTTGGGGGGGGTTTATGCGGCGTTTAGGGGGGCGTTAGGGGGCCCGGGGGAGGGGGAGGGCGGCAGGGGGGGGCAGGCGGTGGCCGCCCGGACGCCTGGGTCCCCTCACAGCCGCGGGTGGCGGCACGCTGCCCTTCGTTAGCGCCCTCGTTAGGTGGTTGGTGCCCTTAATTAGGGGAGGGCAGCTTGTTAGCATGGGGGTGGGGGTTCTGGCACGCACAGAGGGTATGGGGGCTATGGGGGGGGCCTATAGGGAGGGCCATAGGGTGTCTGCAGGTGCTGTAGGGGAGCTGTGGGGTGTCTGTGGGTGTTCCCAGGTGCTACAGGGTGTCTCTAAGCATTGTGGGGTGCCTATAGGTGCTATGGGGTGCCAGTAGGCGCTACGGGGATGCTATAGGGCATCTCTGTGAGATATGGGGTGCCCACAGGCGCTATGGGGTGCTATAGGGTGTTTCCACTTGCTGTGGGGTGTCTGAAGATGCTACAGTGACGCTATAGGTGTCTCCAAGCCCTGTGGGGTGCCCATAGGCGCTATAGGGTGCTATAAGGTGTTTCCAGGTGCTATGGTATGTTTGCAAGTCCTACAGGGTACCTCTGGGTGCTATGGGGTGCCTATAGATGCTATAGGGGTGCTACAGGGTGCCTGTGGGTGCTGTGCCAGCGTCTCTGGGCTGTCTCTAAGTGCCTATGGGTGCCATGGGGTGTCTCTACGCGCTCTGGGCACCTATGGGTGCCAGGGGGTGTCTCTGGGCTGTCTCTTAGCACCTGTGGGTGCCACAGGGTGTCTCTACATGCTCCAGGCACCTATGGGTGCCATAGGGTGTCTCTGGGCTGTCTTTAAGTGCCCATGGGTGCCGTGGGGTGTCTCTACGCGCTCCGGGTGCCTATGGGTGCCATAGGGTGTCTCTACATGCTCCAGGCACCTATGGGCACCATAGGGTGTCTCTAAGTGCCCATGGGTTCCGTGGGGTGTCTCTACGCGCTCCGGGTGCCTATGGGTGCCATAGGGTGTCTCTACATGCTCCAGGCACCTATGGGCACCATAGGGTGTCTCTAAGTGCCCATGGGTTCCGTGGGGTGTCTCTACATGCTCCAGGCACCTATGGGTGCCATAGGGTGTCTCTGGGCCGTCTCTAAGCGCCCATGGGTGCCGTGGGGTGTCTCTACGTGCTCCGGGCGCCTATAGGTGCTGTGGGGTGGCCCCGGGGAGCTGTCGGTGCCGGGGGGGTGGTACCTGGGGGGTAGCGCTCGTGCAGGGGGCCGCCGTCCACCTGGAGGGTGGCGTTGCCGCCGCTGCGGGTGAAGCGGACGACGTGGAAGCGCCCGTCGCTGACGGCCGCCCCCCGCTCCTCCAGCGCGATGTCCTCGGTCCCCACGTTGAACAGCACCCCCACGGCCCCCCTGCGCCTGCGGGGGGGCACCCGTGGGTCCCTGCCCCACGGCTGCCCATGGCGCGACCCACGCCCCCCCCACACCCCCGCCCCGAACACCGGGGTCCCTCCTGCAGCGGGTCCCCGATGTCCCCGAGGCGATGACCCCCAACCGTGGGTCCCTCCAGCCCCACATGCGCCCCCCCCCCCAGCCAGCCCCACATCCCCTGACAGAGCCCGGCCCAGCCCCCTGCCGGGGTGGGTGAAGGAGCCCCCAGCCCCGTGGACGGGGGGTTGGGGTCCCCCTGCTGCCTGGGTGCCCCCAGCTCCACACACTAACAAAGGCACTGGCCAACGAGGGGGGGTCCGGCCCCCCCAGCACAGCTGAGCCACTGACTCAGGCACTTCCGCCGCCCCCGGATGCCTGGGTCCCCCTGGGGG